>NW_006921594.1:9930186-9932208 GCF_000298275.1 Orycteropus afer afer | reverse complement strand
AAAAAAAAAAAAAAGCAAGTAAACACCTTTCTGGTATTCTCTTCTTTCAGCCAAGAGCCATCTGATATCAACTATGATATCCTACATGAAAGATCAAACACTAGAGTCTTCAGTATGAGTTATAACTCAGTGTAAAGAAAATAAAAATCCTTATAACTAGGCAAATAAGAAACATTATGATAAACAGAGAAAGTATTGAAGTTGTCAAGGATTTAGTTTTACTTGGATTCACAATCAGTGCCCATTGAAGCAGTAGTAAAGAAGGCATTGGGCAAATTTTCTGCAAAAGACCATTTTTTTTTTTTTTTAAATTTTATTGTGATTTGGGTGAAAGTTTACAGAGCAAATTCATCTTCCATACAGAAGTTCACATAAACTTTGTCTCATGACATTGACTGTAATCTCCCACAATGCAACAGCTCCCCTCCCACTTCCTCCCCATAGCTACCTCTTCCTTGTATTCTTCCCTCCCATGCACTCCTGCCCCCTGAGCTGTTTCCCTGTGTATACACAGCCCTTCTACTCTCCCATGATTGATCTCTCCAAGGAGTGTATCTACCTAATGTAAATGTTCAGCTCATATGCCCGTCTTTTGTTTGGCTGGAAGACACGGGACTGGGTTCAATTCCAGACCTGAAGGGCAGCTAGGGGCCATAGTCTCAGGGGTTTCACTAGGTTCTATCAGACCAGCAAACCTGGTCTGTTTTATTTTATTTTAATGGTTTTGAGTTTTGTTCCACTCTATCCAGAATCTCCTACATAGATTTCCCTCTGAGTGGTTGACAGTGGTAGTCGAGCAATATCTAGTTTTTCTGGTCTCATAGACATATAGGCTGAGGATTGCATGGTCTACCAGTTCCTTGGACTAATTGTTTTTGTGAGTCTTTGGTTTCCTTCATTCTTTGCTTTGGATGAGGAGAGACCCATCATTGCATCTAGATGGCCACTTCCAAACTTTTAATATCCCAGTTGCTACTCACCAAAGTAGGATGTGGAACAATGTTTTTGTGTAGTATGTTATGCCAATTGAGCTTGATGTCCCCTGCGACCATGGTCCCGAGCCCAATAGGTCCAACTACTCACTCCCTCTGGGTAGCTGGCTATGGCCAAGAAGTGACTACAACTTTGTCCCTTTTCAGTTCTACTATACACCTGGAAATTCTTACAGAATACATATAAGTTTGTGGAAACGTTGTCTGCTGACCCTATACATGACCATGGCCACAATCCCTCCCAGCATGTTGTTGTTGTTGTTGTTATGTGCCGTCGAGTCGGCCCCGACTCATAGCGACCCCTCCTTGGGTTTCCGAGGCAGTATCACCACGGAAGTAGGATTGCCCAACCTTCCTTCCGAGGAGTGGCTGGTGGGTTTGAACCGCCAGCCGTCTGGTTAGCAGGCAAAGTGTCTTAGCCACTATGCTACCAGAGCTCCCACCTAATCATTCAGTCTGTCCACCAACTTATCCACCTGTATATTAATGTTTGCCATCACTGACAACACAGTACTGTATGTACAAAAGGCTTCATCTTTGTTGTCTATACTTCCCATGCACCTCTCTGTATGTCTTCCTCTTCCTCAATGCCACCATTTACCATGCCTCAATGTACCATGATTTGATACATTGCCCTTCCCTTCACCCAAATGAAAATTTGTCTCTATCTATCTAGCAGTGTTCCCTCCTCTCCCCTCCCACCCCTGTTACCAACAAAGAAAATTTCCTTCCATATATAAACCTTTCTTAGACTTTTTACAACAACATACTAATACAATATTTGTCCTCTGTGATTGACTTATTTCACTCAGCATAATGTCCTCCAAGTTTATCCATGGTATGCAGTGCTTTGCTGATTCTACATTATTATTTAGGGTTGCATAGTATTCCATTGTGTGTATGTACAATAGATTGGTTGTCCATTCTTCTGTTGATGGGCACTTAGGTTCTTTCCATTTTTTTGCTATCATAAAATGTGCTGTGATGGACATGAGTATGCATATATCTGTTCTTGCCTTGGCTCTCACTT
>NW_006921594.1:9926537-9929526 GCF_000298275.1 Orycteropus afer afer | reverse complement strand
CCTTGTCAGATATGTCATTGTCAAATATTTTTTTCCCAATCTGTAGGTTATCTTTGGACTCTTTTGGAGAAGTCTTTGGAAGCACTTACACATTTAATTTTTAGAAGGTCCCATTCATCCAGTTTATCTCCTGCTATTTGTGCATTTTGCATTATGCTTGATAGTCTATTTATGCCATATATTAGGGCTCCTAAATTTGCTCCTAATTTTTCCTTGAGGAACTTTATAGTTTTAGGTTTCACATGTACGTCTTTGATCCATTGGGAGTTACTTTTTGCATATGAAGTGAGGTCTGGATCTTATTTAATTTTTCTGCAAATGCATATCCAGTTTTGCCAGTGCCATTTGTTAAACAAACAATCTCTTTCCCATTTAATGGATTTAGGCCCTCTGTCAAAGATCAGCTGACCCTAAGTCGATGGATCTATTTCTGGGTTCTCAATTCTATTCCATTGGTCTCTGTATCTGTCATTAAACCAATACCAGGCAGTTTTGACTACTGTAGCTTTATAGTGTGAGACCTCCTACTTTGTTCTTCTTCTTCAATAATGCTTTGTTTATCTGAAGTCTATTTCCTTTCCATATAAAATTAGTGATTGCTTTTTCCATATCCTTACAAAATGTTGATGGGATCTGGATTGGGATTGCATTGAATGTAGGGATTGTTTTGGGAAGAATTGACATTTTCGCAGTGTTCAGTCTTCCTATCAATGAGCATGGTATGTTCTTCCATTTCTGTAGATCTCTTATGGTTCTTGAAGCAATCTTTAATAGTTTTCTTTGTAGAGGTCTTTTGTGTCCCTGGGAAGATTTATTCCTAGGTATTTTATTTTTTTGGTAGCAATTGTAAATGGTATAGATTTCCTTATTTCTTTTTCAGCAATTGGTGTAGAGGAATCCAACTGATGTTTGGATGTTGATCTTGTATCCTGCAACTATACTAAATCTCTCAATTACTTCCAGTAGTTTTTTTTTTTACTGAGTCTCTTAGGTTTTCTGGGTATAGGATCAAATGATCAGCCAATAGGGATAGTTTGATTCTTCCTTAACAATTAGATGCTTTTGATTACACTTTCTTGCCTTATTGCCCTGGCTAGGACTTCTAATACAGTGTTGAATAGAAGTGGTGATAGAGGATATCCTTGTCTGGTTCCTGTTCATAAGGGGAATGGTTTCAGTTTATCTCCATTGAGAATAATATTGGCTGTTGGTTTTGCATATAAGTCCCCTTTATTTTATTGAGGAATTTCCCTGCTATTCCTATTTTTTTTGCTGAGAGTTATGATCAGGAATGAGTGTTGGATTTTATCAAATGCTTTTTCTGCATTGATTGATATCATCATGTGGTTCTTTTCCTTTGTTTAATTTATGTGGTGGATGATGTTGAGTGTTTCTTCTGATATTGAACCATCCTTGCATACCTGATATGAACCCCACTTGGTCATAATGAATGATATGTTGCTGGAGTCTATTGGCTAGGATTTTCTTGAAGATTTTGCATCTGTATTAATGTGTGATATTAGTCTGTAGTTTTCCTTTTGAGTAATGTCTTTGCCTGGTTTTGGTATCATGGTTATGCTTGCATCATAAAATAAATTTGATTCCATCCTTTTCCATGTTCTGGATTAGTTTGAGTAGGCATTGTGTCAGTTTTTCTCTGAAAGTTTGGTAGAATTTTCCAGTGAAACCTTCTGGGCCAGGAGGTTTTTTTTTTGTTGGTATTTTTTTTTTTTATGACTTGCTTTTCTTTTGTTAGGGGTCTGTTCAACTTTTCCACCTCAGTCTGTGTTACTTTAGATAAGTTGAGCATTTCTAGAAACCTGTCCATTTCTTCTAGATTTTCAAATTTGTTGGAGTATAGTTTTTCATAGTATCCTAATATTGTCTTTTAAAAATTTCAGTTGGTTGTGTTGTGATGTCACCCAATTTGTTCCTTTTTGTGTTATTTTTATTATCTCCCTGTCTTCCTTTGTTAAATTTGCCAGTGGTTTGTCAATTTTATTAATCTTTTCAAAAAAACAACTTCTAGTCTTGTTGATTTTTTTCTATTGTCTTTCTGTTTTCTGTTTCACTTATTTCTCCTTGAATCTTTATTAATTTTTTTTTTCTTTTTCCTGGTGCCCATAGGCTTTTTTTGGTGCTCTGTTTCTTATTTTTGGAGATGTTTGGTTAAACTTTTGATTTTGGCTCTTTCTTCTTTTTTGATGTATGAACTTATTGCTATAAATTGACCTCTTATCACTGCTTTTGCTGTGTCCCAAAGAATTTTGTATATTATAATAATGATTTGTGTTATCATTCTCATTTGAGTGAAGGAACATTTTTATTTCATTTTTTGTTTCTTTTATTACCCAGTTGTTTTCAAGGAGGCTGTTATTCAGTTTTTGTGTGTTTGCTCTTTTTCCATTCATCTTCCTTTTGTTAATTTCTAATTTATAGCATTGTGAGCAGAGAAGATTCTTTGCAGTATTTCAATGTTTTTAAATTTATTGAGGCTTTCTTTGTGGCCTAACATATAGTTTATCCTGGAAAATGTTCCATGTGCGCTGGAAAAGAGTGTATACTGTACTGTTGTCAGGTGAAGTGCTCTGTGGATAATGTCAAGTTTCTAGATTGTATTGTTTAATTCTTCTGTGTCTTTGTTTAGTTTATTTCCAGTTGTTCTATCTGTGATTGAAAGTTGTGCATTAAGGTCTCCCACTACGACTGTGGAGTCATCTATTTGTCTTTTCAGTTTTGTTAGAGTCTGTTTTATGTATCTTGAGGGACTTTTGTTAGGTGCATGGATATTTATAATTGTTATGTCCTCTTGTTCAATTAATCCTTTAATCATTATATAATGTCCCTCCTTGTCTTTTTTGGTGGATTGGTCTTAAAATCAATTTTATCAGAAATTAATATTGCCACTCCTGCTCCTTTTTCATTGCCATTTCCCTGATATCTTTTTTTTCAACCTTTGATTTTTAGTGTATTTTGTCTTTGTCTCTAA
>NW_006921594.1:9925161-9926332 GCF_000298275.1 Orycteropus afer afer | reverse complement strand
TAAATATCTGTGCTTGTTTTCTTATTTATTGTGATGTGAAGATTTATTATTTTTCTTTGAGGTTACCCTGTGTATTATAATTTTCTCCCTGAGTTTAGAACAGTCCATTCTATCTTGCAACTCTCTTGACTTCCTCACCATTTAGAAGTTCTGTAACTACACAGTATTTTCCCTCTTTTTGGTTTGTAGTAGTCTTCAATTGTCAGTTGATGCCTCTGGTTCCCTGTTTAGAATCTTGTAAGCTTATTTTACTTTGGATAGTTCCATAACTGGCTTGGTTTCTGGGTTATGTCATCATGTGTATTAATAGTCAGTTGTTATTTGCTTCAGTTGTTATTTGCTATTATCGGTTCTCTGTTCAAAGGACCCCCTTTAGTATCTTTTCTAAGGTTGGTCTGGTTTTAACAAGTACCCTTGATTTTTTCTTATCTGGAAATCTAATTTCACCATCATATTTGAGGGACAATTTTGCTGAGTATATAATTCTTGGTTGGGAATTTTTCTCTTTCAGGGTTTTATATATATCATACCATTGCCTTCTTGCCTGCATGGTTTGTGCTGTGAAATCAGCACAAACCTTTGTAGATAACTTTTCTTTTTTCCCATGCTGCTTTCAGGATTCTTTTTTTTTGTCTTTGGTTTTGATGAGTTTGCTGTCTTGGTGATTTTCTTGTGGGGTGTCATGTTTGGGGTTGGTTGGACTTCCTGAATTGATATGTTCTCATCTTCCATCGTGTCAGGGACATTCTCTTTCAACAAATCTTGGACAATGTTCTCAGCAATTTAAATTTTCTCTTCCTGTTCTGGAATTCTGATTACATGTAGGTTATTATTTATTTATTTAATGGTATCCCACATGAATCTTAAGCTTTCTTCATTTTGTTTGATGTTTTTTTCTGATTGATGCCTTTCTGAAGAAGTATTGAGGCATTTGTCTTCAATGTCATTAATTCTGTCTTCCATTGGTTCAATTTTACACCTTTGCCCTTTCAACATGTTATCTATTACTGAATATTTAGTATTAATCTCATGGATTTTTATCTGTAGATTTTGTATCATTTCTAATTTTTCATTTATTTTGTCCTTTTGTTCTTCTATTTTCTTCCAAAATTTTTCTAGGGTTTTATCTGTGTTTTATTTTGTCAGTGTTTTCCTTGATCAGTCTCTAAAT
>NW_006921594.1:9914942-9924310 GCF_000298275.1 Orycteropus afer afer | reverse complement strand
AAAAAATGGGAAAAATTCAAAAAAGAAAAATAAAGAATGGGAAGAACTACAAGATAGGGGGAGAAAAGGTAACTAGTAAAAGGGAGGAGAGAAAAAGCTGAAAATTAGAATCCAGGATGGGAGAACAAAGAATAATAAAAATATAAAAGGACAATAATAATTTTAAAGCAGACAGAAACAAACCACAAAAAAAGAGAGAGAGAAAGAGAAAAAAAATCTGGATGGCATGGGGCAGGGCACCCAGGCTCTGTCAGAGGACACAGACTGGGATGAAATTTCTGCTGGTCCAGAAAGTGAGTGGGAGTAAGGGATGGCCTCACCTCCATTCACCAAGAATTTGTGGAGTCTATGAGTAACATTGGGAATATCACACCTTTCCAGTCCTCAGTGTTGGATATGTCCTTGTGGTCTCCAGAAAGTGGAGCCTATCCTATCCCTGGATTCTGAGAGAACACTGTTGCCATAAATATCTAAAATGGTCAAACCACTTGTAAACATCCAAAATGGCTGCTCCCTCCAGACAGCTGGCACACAGCTCAGCCTGTCTCCCTCTTCACTGCTTCCCCTTTTATTCACCAGCCACCAGTGCAGTCCTCCGTGCAGTCCCTGGCTAGAAGGGCTGATTTTTAGGTTAATTCTTAGGTCCTAACACCACTTGGCATTATCCAAGCTGTCAGTGCAGTCAGGATTGCTGACAGTCGGTGCTCCGTGTATCTCCTTTTTCAGTGTTTTCGTTCAGGTTCTTCTACTCGTTGGAGTTATTCCACTTCTATATTCTTTCTTTCACAGCTCAGGGCTCCAGGATGATCTTCTGTATTTCTGTTAATTTAGTCCTCTTTTCTTTGTTGAAGAAGGTCTGTGCAGTCTGTCTGCCTATTCTGCCATCTTACTGGAACTCTGATTGAGATCCATATTTTTGTACTTTCCAAAGAAAGGTGATCCAACAAAATGCAAAAATTGTTGAACAATATCATTACTATTGCACACAAGTAAAATTTTTGTGAAGATGATTCAAAATGTTTGAAGCAGTACATAGACAGGGAACTGCCAGAAATTCAAGCCGGGTACAGAACACAATATGAAATAAAGGATATTGTTGATGTCAGATGGATCTTGGCTGAAAGCAAAGAGTAGCAGAAAGGTGTTTAGTTGTGTTTTATTGACTGTGCAAAGGCATTCAATTGTGTGGATCATAAAAAATTATGGATAATACTGCAAAGAATATTATGATAGTTAAGGTTGTGTGTCAACTTGGCTGGGCCTGCTTAAGTGGCTGGGCAGCTTGTGGTAGTTATTGCCCATGATGAGACTGGCAATCAACTACATGGTGGGACTTATCACAAACAGCTAAGTAGCTGCTTTAGGGATGTAGTCTGGTACCTGTATATAAGGAGAAGCCTTGGGAATGGTCTCTAGCTTATGGCATGCATGAACCCTGCATGTAGCCATGTCATTGTTCTGTAGCCTGCCATGCTCTGCTGACCTTGGGACTTTTAATAGACTTGAATTAATGGCCTGCCGTGTCTTTTGGTAATATCAGGACTGTGCCTTGTTACTTGTTGACCTTGGGTTTGTCAGCCTCAGCAGCCGGCAGCTGAACAAAGAAAAGTCTCCAGCTTTAGTGGGCCAGGAGCAGGAGGCAGAGCAGAAGCCCAAGGTTGAGGGGCTTTCATCCAGCCCCTAGGACCTGGTACTTGGAACTCAGACTTAAAGCCTCCAAGTTGTAAGAATATACTCCTGTTTGTTGAAGCCATCCCATTTGTGGTATCTTCTGTTAGAGTGGCACTAGGTAGCCAAAGCAAATAGAAATCCCAGAACACTTCATTGTGCTCATGTGGTACCTGTACATAGACCAAGAGACTGTCACTCAAATAGAATTAGACGATACTGCATGGTTTAAAATAAGGAATGGTTTGCATCAGGATTGTATTCTTTCACTATTCTTATTCAGTCTGTATGCTGAGCAAGCAATCTGAAAAACTGGACCATATGAAATGAACACAGTATCAGGGTTGGAGGAAGAATCATTAGCAACCTTCAATACACAGATGACACAAACTTGTTTGCTGAAAGTGAAGAAAACTTGAAGCACTTATCAATGAAGATCAAAGACTTTAGTCTTCTATATGGATTACACCTTCACATAAAGAAAAGAAAAATCTTACAACTGGAACAATAAGGAACATATGATGTTGAAAATGGAGAAAAGATTGAAGTTGTCAAGCATTTCATTTTACTTGGACTGCAGTCAACACCCATGAAAGCAGCAGTCAAGAAATCTAATGACATATTGATATTGCATTGGGCAAATCTGCTGTAAAAGATTTCTTTAAAGTGTTAAAATGAAACGATGTCACTTTGAAGACTAAGGTGCACTTGAACCAAGCTTTGGTATTTTCAGTCACCTCACGTGCAAGCAAAAGCTGAATGATGGATAAGGAAAACTGAAGAATTGATGCCTTTGAGTTATGGTATGATGAAGAATATTGAAGATAGCATGGACTGCCAGAAGAACAAATAAATCTGTCTTGGAAGAAGTACAGCCAGAGTATTCCTTAGAAGAAAGAATGGCAAGACTTCATCTCATGTACTTTGCACATAATATCAGGAGAGATGTCCCTGGAGGACATCATGTTTGGTAAAATAGAGAGTCAGTGAAAAAGAAGGTCTTCAAGGAGCTGTATTGACCCAGTAGCTGCCACAATGGGCTCAAACATAGGAAGAATTGTCGACATGGTGCCAGACCAGACAGTGTTTTTTTTTTTTTTGCATATATATGGTCTCTGTGAGTCGGAATTGACTCCACAGCAGCTAGCAATAACCACGAAGGTGAGATGTTTATTTATGGCTTCTGGATTTTTTTCTTTTGTGTTTTGTAGTTTTTATCATTCAGATCTCACAACTATTTTGTTAGGAACATATCTAGTATTTTGTGATTTCTATTGCCATTTAGGAGTTCTGGTGGCATAGTGCCTAAGGCATTTGACTGCTAACCAGAAGGCTGGCAGTTCAAACCCACCAGCAACTCCTCTGAAGGAAGGTTGGGCAATCTACTTAGTGATAATGCCTAGGAAATCCAAGGAGGGGTCATTATGCGTAGGATCTGACTCCAGAACAGTGAGGTTTTTTTTTTTTTTTTAGTTGCCTTTTTAAATAATACCTTTAAAAAAATTAAAAGTCAATTGTTCATTGCTACTATGTAAAAATAAAATGCTTTGTGTATATTGACATGTATCCTATGACATAGATCCTAGGATTGATTCTAGGAACTTTTTCTTGATTCTTTGGGACAATCATGGCATCTATGAATAAAGACATGTTTATTTCTTGTTTTACAATATGTGTGCCTTTTTCCCTCTTTTCATTATTATACTGTCTGAAACTTCCAGTATGACGTTGAATATGAGTGGTGAACATGGATAACTTTGCCCTGATCCCATCTTAGAGAGAAAGCATTAGGTTTTCCCTATTAAGCATAGGGTTTGCTGTAGGCTTTTTGTAGATGCCATAAATTAGGTTGAGAATATTCCTTTTTATCCATATTTTTGAGATCTAAATCATAAATAAATATTGAACATGTAAAATGTTTTGTCTGTGGGTATTGAGGCAATTATACAGTTATTCTTCTTTAATGTGTTTGTATGGAGAATTATATTGGTTAATTTTCAAATATTAAAGCAGCCTTTTATTCCTGTGATAAAGCCAAATTAGTCATGAAGTGTTATCTATTTTATATCTCACTATATTTTATATGCTAATATTTTTACCATTTTCATCTATGTTTATGAAGGAAATGAAAATAAGACTACACAGTAGTAGTCTTATTTTCTTGTAATGCCTTTGTCTAGTTTTGATATCAATGTAATGCCAGCATCACAGAATGAGTTTGAAAATGTTCCCTCGCTTCTGTTTTCTATAAGATATCATGTAGAATTTATATCATTATTACTTGAATATTTGGCTGTACTTACCAATGAACCCATCTGTGTAAAGACTTAGGAATGCAGGTAGTACAGTGGTTATGCACTCAGTTGCTAACCAAAAGGTCTGCAGTTCAAACCCTTCAGCTGCTTTGTAGGTGTGGTGGTTATGTTTTTGTGTCATCTTGGTTAGGCCTGGTTGAGTGGCTGGGCAGCTGGATGTACTATTCCCCATGATGAAACTGGTAAGCAACTCCATGGTGGAATCTACTGTGAGCAGTTGAGTAGCTGCCTTTGGGTATGTGGTCTGCTTCCTGTACATAAGCAAAAGCCTTGGGCATAGTCTCTAGCTTATGAAATGTTTGGACCCTGCTTGTAGCTGTGTCATTGTTCCATAGCCTGCCATGCTCTGCTGACCTGGGGACTTACAATGGACTTGAGTGGCCTGCCGTGTGGTTTGGTAACATTGGGACTGTGCCTTTTTACTTGTCAACCTTGGTCTTGGCAGTTTCAGCAGCCAGCAGCTGTCTAAGTGAAGAAAAGCCTGTAGCTTCAGTGGGCTGGGAGCTGGAGGCAGAGCTGAAGCCAAGGCTGAGGGGCTTTCATCCAGCCCCTAGAGCCTGGCATTTTGAACTTGGATTTAAAGTCTCCAGATTGTGAGAGAATAAACTTCTGTTTGTTAAGGCCATCCCATTTGTGGTATATTCTTGTCAGAGTGGCACTAGGTAACCAGAACAGTAGGATAAAAATGTGGCAAACTGGTTTCATAGAGATTACAGCCTTGGAAACCCTGTGAGACAGTTGTACTCAGTCTATAGTATTGTCAGTTGGAATCAACTGAATGAAACATAACAACAACAATATATGGTTGTATAAGTATAGTAATATTCCTTCTTTCATTCTTGATTTTGCCAATTTAAGTCTTCTATTTTTCTTGGTTACACTGTGGTTAGTCATTTGTCAATATATTGATCTTTTCAAAGAAACAGCTACAGATTTCACTGATTTTCTCTGTTGTTTTCCTACTTTTAATTTTATTGATTTTTAAAGGGGCCCCTTTCCCTAATCCTCTGGCCAGATATATAGAATTTCTCTCAGAATTTAGCTACCTGTGTTACTCTGCAGTTATTAAAATTTGTTTCACCCTTAAAACTAAGCAAGCAGAGAACAGAGAAAAAAAATAAATAAATGAGGAAAGTCCTACAAACTTGCACACAGGGTACCATTTCCAAGGAAAGCTATTGGAGTCAACATCCTTCAGGGGCAATATCAACACTTATGATGAACATTTACTTACCTCTGCTAAGAAATACTGCAGTAAATATAAGGCTAACTTTGAGTCACCTTTGAAGCAGAAGCCAGGGAAAATAGCATGATAAGCTTCTTTATTTGTTCTGCATTTGTATTGGGAGCACCTGTTACATTTTTAGTCAAATTTGTGTGTATTCATGCATGTGGACACACAGTTTGTAGTCATTAAAATGTTTTAAATATTAGTGATTGTAATTTGATTTGCAAATATATTACACTTATTCATACCATACAAAAGCCAGTAGCTAGATTAGTTTTTATTTGGTAATAAGTGACCCATTTTAATGTATCCGGTGTAGATAAATTGCTTGAAGCAAAAATCCAAAACCCTAGATTTCATTTCTGGTTTTAGCCCCAGACATCATAAAAGTCCTGATCTAACCTCTCACCTTCTCCCACCAGAGTCCTTGATAATTTCTTTACTTTCTGAACTTTTTCTTCTAGTCACTCTTTACGATGTTGCTTACTGAAAGTCTGCTGTCATTGTCCTAAAACTCAAATACGTACTGTGACTTTTTTCCTTGCAAATATCACCAAACAGGTCTCTCTTCTCCAATATACTTCTCATCTTACCCATAAGTAATCTCATAATATCACTTATTTTAACCACCTCTATCTTAATGGATATTTATTTATAACATCTGTAACTATAGGAGTTCTTGTAGTGTAGTGTCTAAGGCAATTGACTGCTAACCAGAAGGCTGGTAGTTCAAACCTACCAGCCACTCCTCGGAAAGAAGGTTGTTGTTGTTGTTATGTGTCATCCCATCAGACCCAACTCAAAGCCACCCCTCCTTAGGTTTCCGAGGCGATATCACTACAGAAGTAGATTGTCCATCTTTCCTTCCTAGGAGTGGCTGGTGGGTTTGAACCACCAGCCTTCTGGTGTGCATTCAAATGCCTTAGGTGCTATGCTACCAGAGCTCCCTGGAAGGAAGGTTAGGCAATCTATTTCTGTAGTGATACCAGGAGGGGTGAGTAGGAGGGGTCGCTATGAGTCAGGTCCTACACATAACAATATAACAATGGCACATAACAATAACAACAACATTGAATTTGTATATTAAAAAAAATATATATCTCACTGCCAAAGAGTCAATTCCCACTTAGAGTGCCCCCATTGGGTTTCTGAGACTGTAAATCTTTATGGTAGTAGATTGTCCCATCTTCTTTCTGCAGAGCAGCTGGTGGGTTTGATCCACTGATCTTCTGATTAGCAGCCAAATGCCTTATCCATCAATGCTGGCATATTAATATACTAAGTATATATTATTAATATATTAATTTATTTTTTATTATTGGGAGCTCTGGTAGTGTAGTGCCTAAGGCACTTGACTGCTAACCAGAAAGCTGGCAGTTCAAACCCACAAGCCAATCCTCAGAAGGAAGATGGGGCAATCTACTTCCGTAGTGATACTGCCTTGGAAACCTAAGGAGGGGTCACTATGAGTCAGGTCTGACTCAATGGCATACAACAACTAACAACAACAACAATTTATTATTATTAATATATTAATTGTTATATGGGAAATGAAATAATAGTATATATTTATATTATATCAAGAAAAATTGGTAAATATATTATCATTATTAATCACCATTTTACTCTACATATATTTGAACATAGAATGATCCAATACAATAGATATTATTACCCAGTGTAAAATCTTTTGAGTAACTGGGGAACTCTGGTGGTGTAGTGCCTAAGGGATTTGACTGCTAACTGAAAGGCTGGCAGTTCAAACCCACCAGCCACTCCTCGGAAGGAAGGTTGGACAATCTACTTCCATAGTGATATTGCATTGGAAACCCATAGAGGGGTCACTATGAGTTGGATCCGACTCAACGGCAGTGAGTTTTGAGAGCACGTTAGTTCATTAGTAATTCATTAGTAACTTAAGTTTATCATTAGCTGTGATAAATATCCCACTCAACGGCAGTGTGTTGTTGTGTTGTTATGATAAATATTAGACATAATTAGACTTCCAGGTTCACCTGGTTCCTATTTGTATGTCACTATTCCCTGTTGCTGTTAGGACTCCCTCACCTGTACTCTTTGAAACAACAAGGAAGACTTTAGTGTCTTCAATGTACGCATGGGTCTTACTATTCCCATCATTTGGAATGTGACTCCCCCTTCCCTATACCTATTTTAAAAAAATAATAATTACTAACTAATGGTGTCTTTTCTTCCTTAAATACTTCAGCAAGTTGTCCAGTAAACTCTGGAGTACCATTAATCTGGAATTATTTTTAAGCCTTACTATGGAACTTTCAGTTAGCATTTAACATTGTAACGATTTAACCCATATTACTTGAAGTTATAAACTTCACAAAGTCATGTACTGTGATCTGATCATGTACTGTGTTTTTATACATGCTGTAGATTTACTCAATATTTCAACTCTAATTGGATTTCTCTGCTTCTTTACTTTTTAATATTTTTTAATATATATATTTTAATATTCTGCTAAAGACATCTTATTTCACCAAGCTTACCTCATCTCTTCTCATCTGATTACAATGATGGTGAGCTCAGGGTGGTACCTACAAACTCCAGCACAAAATATATTCATCAATATTCAAACAAAATTTTGTTATATGCATATGAATAGATACATACAGGTGCATGTGATATTTGTGCATGCGTCATTTGATAACAGGTGGCACTAGAAGGAGTTAAAATATTAAATATCTAAATATCTAGTTGTGCTGAATGAAATAAATTGTGCTGATAGAAATAAATAAATTTTACTTAAATTTGTAACAACAAATACATTCATTATTGAAAAAGACAACAGGAAAATAAATGGATTAATTATATAACTTTGAACATTAGAGAATAATAAAACAAATGAATGCATTAATAAAAATTAGAGTAACAATTAATGTATTATGAAATATTCAAGAAGTTGAATAGAAGTGATTAAAAATTTTACCTGCTATTCTTTAAACAAAAGGGAAAGAGATAGAAACTTCTAGCTAGTGCATTATTTTCTTTAATAAATGGATAAGAAAGCTTAATGTTAATTTATAAATTGTAGTTGATTAGCTGAGGTCTTATAATTTAATGAAGTGTTCTGGTTATCAAAGGTTGTGGAAAAACAATCCCAAACCTGGTCATTGGAAATAACAAGTTATTATTAGATCTCGAAGTTCTATGGGTTTCTTCTTGGGGTTAGATAGTGGCTGTGGCTGTAGTTATTGAAGGCTTGATTATTCTATATATCCCTGATATTTCACTGACAGGGATGGCAGTCGATGCAAGCTATTGGATAAGATCAGGTATGACGGAAGACTAGCAGAAACCAAAACCAAACTAATGGCTCTTGAGTTGGATCTGACTCACAGCAACCCCTCCTTGGATTTCTCAGGCAGTATTACTACAGAAGTAGATTGCCCAGTCTTTCTTCTGAGGAGTGACTGGTGGGTTTGACCCACTAGCCTTCTGGTTATCAGTTGAATGCCTTAGACACTATGCCACCAGGGCTTTAAAGTATCTTTTGAAAGTCATACAACTTTATTTCCAAAAGTGAGTTACAGAATCAGGACAAATTTAAGGGAATGCACAATAGAAATGCATGAATATTAGAGGCTGTGGTTCATTAGAAACCATTTTTGGAGACTAGTTGCTGTGCCTACAGAAAAGGCAAAGGGGACCAGATTAGATCGAGGAATCAGCTGCAGGGATCCAGGTAAGGGTGGTTGGAGGGGTCCAACAGATAAGGGAGACAAACTTGTCTGTCAGTTTGTCCTACTGTGGTGACATGTTGCTGTGAGTCTTGAGGCTATACCACTGGTGTTTCAAACCCATTGGGGTACACATGGTGCATAGGTATCAGCCTGGATTGCAGACTGAGACAGACTAGGAAGAAGGAGGAAGCTATCAACTTCTCAAAGAATTGGCCAGGGAAAACCTTATGAATAGCAGAGAAACACTGTCTGATATGTTACTGCACAACTTTATGAATCGTCTGGAAACATTGGAAGAAGTCACTTAACTTAGAAAGTTCTAGAAGTAGGACTGGGCAAGAGCTGCATTATCAGAGTAAAACCAGCCTTACTCATATGGATAATAAGGTAAAGTTTTAGAGACCTCCATTTGCAGATGTGGCACCACTCAAATTGAGGAGAAAC
>NW_006921594.1:9913565-9914522 GCF_000298275.1 Orycteropus afer afer | reverse complement strand
ATGGTGTGACATTCATCATCACAAAGGAGGTTTCAAGATCTGTCCTGAAGTACAATGCTGTCAGTGATAGGATAATATCCATACGCCTACAAGGAAGACCTGTTAATACAACTATTATTCAAATTTATGCACCAACCACCAAAGCCAAAGATGAGGAAATTGAAGATTTTTATCAACTCTTGCAGTCTGAAATTGACCAAACATGAAATAAGGATGTGTTAATTATCACTGGTGACTGGAATGCAAAAGTTGGAAACAAAGAAGCATCACCAGTAGTTGAAAAATTTAGCCTTGGTGACAGAAATAATGCTGGAACTTGCATGGTAGATTATGCAAGACCAATGACTTGTTCATTGTAAATGCCTTTCTACAACAACACAAATGGCAGCTGTACATGTGGACTTCACCAGATGGAACACACAGGAATCAGATTGACTACATCTGTGGCAAGAGGCGATGCAGAAGCTCAATATCTTCAGCCAAACCAGGCCAGGAGCTGATTGTGGAACAGACCATCAACTTCTCATATGCAAGTTCAACTTGAAGTTAAAGACGATTAAAACAAGTCCACAAGAGCCAAAATATGATATAGAATATATCTCTCCTGAATTTAGAGACCATCTAAAGAATAGATTTGATGCATTGAATACCAATGACCGAAAACCAGAAGAATTGTGGGATGACATCAAAAGCATCATCTGTGAAGAAAGCAAGAGGTCACTAAAAAGACAACAAAAGAAGAGAAGACCAAAATAGATGACAGAAGAGACTGAAACTTGCTCTTGAGTGGAGAGTAGCTAAAGCAAATGGAAGAAATGAAAAGATAAATGAATTGAACTGAAGATCTCAAAGAGCAGCTCGAGAAGACAAAGCCAATTATTATAATGAAATGTGCAAAGACCTGGAGTTAGAAAACCAAAAGGGAAGAACATGCTCGGCATTTCTCAAGCTGAAAGA
>NW_006921594.1:9911206-9912607 GCF_000298275.1 Orycteropus afer afer | reverse complement strand
CGACAATTGAGGCCAATGGAAGCACCAATCAGGACATTAGATGGCATGTAGCACTGGGCAGGTCAGCTGCCAAGAAACTGTTTCAAGTGCTGAGGAGCAAGGATGTCTCCTTGAGGACTAAGGTGCACCTGACACAGGCCATGTATTTCCAATTGCCTCATATGCATGTGAGAGCTGGGAAACGAATAAGGGGCACCCAAGAAGAGTTGATGCTTTTGAGTTGTGGTGCTGGCGAAGAATGCTGAAGACACCACGGACTGCCAAAAGAACTAAGAGATCTGTTCTGGAGGAAGTACAGCTGAGGTGTTCCTTGGAAGCAAGGATGGCCAGACTTAGTCTCACCTACTTTGGTCATGTTGTCAGAGGTGACTATTCCCTGGAGCAGGATGTCATGCTTGGTAAGGTTGAGGGTCGACGAAAGAGAGGAAGGCCTTTGACAAGATGGACTGACACAGTGGCTGCGACAATGGGCTCAAGTATAACAAGGATCACGGAACTGGTTCGGGATCGGGCGGTGTTTCATTCTGCTGTGCATGGGGTCGCTATGAGTCGGAAACGACGGCACCTAACAGCAACAACTAGTTACTGTTCTTGTCCTCCCAGCGCTCAATCATTATCATTCTACATGCAATAAACACGAGTTCCCCTCCCAAGATTCCCAGTCTCATTCCCTTATAGCCTTAGTTTCATGCTTGATGTCCAGGATATAATTATCAAAATCACATCAAGTGGTGATAGAGTTCTTTAGGAATGATGTATTAGTTTCTAGTATCACTGTTACAAATTAGTACAAACTTGGTGGCTTAAAACAATACTGATTTATTCTCTTACATTTCTAGAGATAAGAGTCTAGAATCAAGGTGTTAAAAGGACTTGTTCCTTATGGAGGCTTTAGGGGTGACTCATTTCCTCACATTTTCTAGTTTGTAGAAGTCACCTTATTCCTTGGATTGTGGTCCTTTATTCCTTCTTCAAAGCCAGCAGCATAGTATCTTCACTCTTCTAAGATTTCCTATATTCTTCTTACAAAAGGTTTTATGATTACATCAGGTCCACACATACAATCCAAAATAATCTTCACAGGTCAAAATAATTTAGTCACATCTGTAAAATTCCTTTTGCCATGTAAGGTAACTTATTTACAGGTTCCAAGGAATAGAAAATGGACATCTTTTGGGAGGATATGCGTTATTCAACCTAACACCAATGCTTTCTAGGAGAATGTTTCTGGAATACTATTTCTCTCTAATAATTAACATTATTAAAATTTTCTGAATTTTACTCAGTGAAAAGATACATCCAAAACCCACAACATATAATGGTTTTATGGGAAAAGGATAACTGCAATAGACATTTCAGTTCCAGATGGCAGAAAGGAGAGCACAAAGCAAAAACCTGTCC
>NW_006921594.1:9909533-9910021 GCF_000298275.1 Orycteropus afer afer | reverse complement strand
AAAAAAAAAAAAAAAAACCAACCACTGCTGTGTAGTCAGATCCTACCCATAGTGACCCCTCCTTGGGTTTCCGAAGCAGTATCACTAGGGAAGTAGATTTCCCAACCTTCTTTCCGAGGAGTGGCTAGTGGGTTTGAAGTCAAATGCCTTAGGCACTACACCACCACAGCTGAAATTTGAAAAAAAATTTTTTTTTTTAGCTTATTGTTTCAATCCATGCCTTATCATGTACAGCTATGGAAAACCAGTTGGTACTTTCACCCTCTTGTGTGAAAATTTCCTTGGTCATATATACCAGTTTATTTGCTACATTTTCTATGTTATTGCAGGCAATCATTTTAGTAATCTTTCTAACATTACATACCAGTGATCATCTTTTTCTAGTCTCCAATAAGAAGTTCCCTATTGGAACTTGTTTTTACAGCTTCCATTAATGCTAATAATCTTCTTGAAGTCTTTTAGGTTTCCATCAGTCACACAGACATTAA
>NW_006921594.1:9890089-9890554 GCF_000298275.1 Orycteropus afer afer | reverse complement strand
CCAAGTGCAAGGACTGGAATGGAATTCCTGCCAGCCCAGAAATTGGGTGGGAGTAAGGGATGGCTGTACCTCCATTCACCAAGAGGGTATGGGGTATAAGAGTAACAAGAGGAATGTCTCACCTTTCCAGTCATCCTGGTCTGGAATGCCCTTGGGGTCCCTGGCAAGTGAAGCTTGTTCTTAAGTACCTGGAATTTGGTAGAATGCTGTCACTTTAAACATCCAAAATGGTCAAACCACTTGTAAACATTCAAAATGGCTGTGCCTTCTGGACAGAGAAAATTCCACAGCTCAGCCCGCCTTCCTCTTTGCTGCCTCCTCTTTTATTCCTCAGCCACCAGAGCAGTCCTCCTTGTAGTCCCTGGCTATCAGGGCCAATTTTTAGATTAATTCTTAGCTCCTACCCCACTCGGCAGTATTCAAGCTGTCTGTGCCGTCTGTACTGCTGCTGGACCACAGCTCTGT
>NW_006921594.1:9888099-9889707 GCF_000298275.1 Orycteropus afer afer | reverse complement strand
ATTTTATATGATTTAGGGAATATATGCCCATTCATTTCCTTGTGAATCGTAGATGTTAATAGTTTCCAAATGATGAATGTTAGGTTTTCATTAAGAATGTCAGGGTTGTCTTGGTTATTTGGACTTAGAAATTTAATGTCACAGGTGAGAAAGAAATTCAGCTCAATTAGAGTGGAAATGTCTTTTTCTCTAATTTGACCTTCATCACAAATCTAAAGAACTCAGAATGCTCTGAGGATGTGGAAATCTGCACCTATGAGGGCTGATTTCAATTTGAAAGGATTATGCTCCCAAATGCCAGAGCTGCCAGCATCTATCTACGGGAAGCTGTTTTGGGACATTGTTCCTAAAATTATTACTTCTAGCAGATGGCTTATCCACCAGTGAGGATGATTCAATACTTAAAATGATGAAAAAGATGGGACTTCTGGGGGTGAAAGGCACACAACATCTAGCTTGTTGAAAACCTCATATTGATATAAAATTCCTGCAGTTAAGACATTAATGGAAAAATGCTTCCTTACTTCTCACAAATTGCTTTTCTTCAGATGTTATACATTGCAATCATGGAGGGTATTGTGAACCATAATTGAAATAATTGTCTAATTTTTTCAAATGCTACTCTTTCTGTTCTCATGTGGGTAATACTTTATTAATTTCAGATAGTAATATATTCAGTGACAAATGCTTTTGAGGTAGGGGCATGTTCTCTGCTGACTCTTGGCTAGTTTATCAAGCAGTGTCAAGCCCACCAGCCACTCTTTGGAGGGAAGGTTGGACAATCTACCTCTGTACTAATAGCACCTGAGAAACCCAAGGAAGGGTTGCTATGAGTCAGATCTGACTCGATGAAAGTGAGGTTTTTTTTTTCAATCACCCTAATTAAAATGCAGGTAAGAAAGTATCATTGAGGTCAGCACTTCAAAGATGGTTAAGACAAATTAATATTGTTGAACCCAAGAGATACATTGTGAATTTCTCTTTATGCTTCCTTTATTTCTTTCAAGGACAATATATCCCCTAATGATGTAACTGATCTTTTAAATTTCTTATTGTCTCCTCTTGAACAGTATTTTAACTCACTGCTTAGCAACTTCAGACTCTTTTTTTTTTTTGGCTGCATTATAGTTTTTTGAGTCCAAACAACATGCCATAACTTCAATTTTCAGTATTAGGTTAGGAATCAGAAATTAAGAAGAATTTAAAAAAGAGGTAAGGTGTATTTGAGAAAACTGTGGCAAACAAATCAAAGCCATAGCTTCTTATCATCACATTTACTAAACAAATTTAAGATGCATTACTTATAAATATAATTATTTATGTTAACAATACTCATCTGAATAATGGAAACCTATTGGAAGAGAATAATTCAAGAGTAAATTTACTGTTCCTTGTTTTTATTACTATCTTTAAACTCTTTTCCTATTTTAATATAGTTAGGTTATAAAAATATGAATATTTTAAATACTTTGAAAAAAATATAGCTGATAAATTACTGTTTCTCACTTTCATAACTTGTCAAATGGAGTAGTTCATTTTCCCAAATTTGAGTAGAAATTGAAGAAAATATAAAAATGGGAAAGAAATGAAAATGAGTAAAAAGAAAGT
>NW_006921594.1:9884565-9887764 GCF_000298275.1 Orycteropus afer afer | reverse complement strand
GACATCATGGTGAGTAAAATAAGTCAATCATGAAAGGACAAATATTGTGTAACCTCATTTATATAAAAAGACAAGAAAAGGCAAACAGATAATGAACAAAGTTTATTACCAGAGATAGGAGGGAGGGGGGAAAAGGGAGGCTAATGGTGATAGTAATATTGCATTGCTTAAGGATAGGGTTGACATATGATTATCATCATTGCTGTCAATAAGTTGGACACCTGTAAAATGTTGAACTGGCAAAAGTTGTGCAATAGATATATTTACAAAAATGAAAAAAAAAGTAGTTGCTAAGGATGCTTATGTACAACCAAAAACCTCATGGAATTTGGTTATTTGGTTTGGAGGTTCAGGATCATGGTTTCATGGGACAACCAGTTAATTGGCCTAGTAACATGTTTAGTGCTTCTGTCCTTCCTCTTAATTCGTTGCATAGTGCCTGGGATCTTAAAAGCTTGCATGTGTCCAAGGCACAACAGTTGGTCTGGTAGCCTGGAGCAGCATAGGGAGGAGAATCAAGGCTGGGAGGAGGATATGGAATGTGTGGCTAATTGCCTCCAAGAACAACTGCTTCCTTAGCAATAAGACCAGAAGAACTGAATGGTGAATGGCTACCATTACTGAGCATTTTGATCAAAGATTCTATAGAAAAATCCTGTTCAAAGAGAAAAATGCAGAACAGGATTACAAATTCTCATGGACCCCAGACTTCTTGGAGCCATGAAGGTTAGATGAACACCTGAAGCCAGGGCCCTGAGAAAATTTTTAAACCTAAAACCAGAAATATCCCCTGAAGTCTTCTTACAACCAAACAGTAGTTTAGCTTAATTAGGAAAAAATGTCTGTCTTGAGCATCATGCTCTTTTAAGAACTATCTATATGGGATAAAATTGTTAACAGTAACTCCAAAGATTAAATAGGAACCTTAGGGTCAATGAATTTATGTTAATGAGTGAGGAACAACTCAGAAAAAGAGGGTGAGAATGGTTTCAAAACTTGAAGAATGTAATTAATGTTACTAAGTGGTACATATAGAAACTGTTGAATTGGTGTATGTTTTACTGTGTATAGTCTCAACAACAACAACAACAAAATTAATAAAATTTAAAAAATAAATTGGGTGGTAAATATGCTGTTATTCTTAATTCAAACAAAGGGAGATAACAAGAACAACAAAAAAGCCAAATTCACTGCCATTGAGTTGGTCCTGACTCATAGTGACCCCTCAATGCGTTTCTGAGGTGGTATCACTATGGAAGTAGATTTCCCAACCTTCCTTCTGAGGAGTGGCTGCTGGGTTTGAACCACCAGCCTTCTGGTTAGCAGTCAAATGCCCTAGGCACTATGCCACCAGAGCTCCTAAAGGGAATATGTTGTCCAATGGATAGAGGCTCAGTTTCTAGCACCAGACTGCCTTCTCTGCCTTCTAGGAGGGCAGCCTTAGACATTACTGAATCTCCCTAAAATTCAGGTTCCCACTTGTCAAGTGAGGAATATAACATTAACTGCCTTTACTTTATAGGGTTGCATGGGTAGTAAGTAAGAATTTATATAAAAGACTTCAGTTCTTGACACAAAGTGAAGTTGTAGTAAACATTTGCTTCACTATAAATAGTCAAGGGTGATTTTTTTTTTTTTTTTTAATTGTGCTGGGGTGCAAATTGACAAAGAATATTTGTTTTACATTCAACAGTTCGTGCATGTTTGATTTCAAGGGTGATTTTTGATTACTGATATTTTTCCCAGTTGGTCATGATAATTTTCTCTGAAGGATGTATCTGGTTTTGTGGATTTCTTTAAATAATTAATTTTGGAAACTTCTAATTAAGCAAATTGAAGGTCAACATCCTGTAAGCATTGATAGCTTAAAAGCTAAACATTTTATTGTATTTTCATATATGGTGTCCTTGTATGGGATTATGATGTCACTTTTTTATAACCACTGACTCCTCAGGGGATGTGCAGGAAATAATTAATGTAGAAGACTGATGGTTAGAGGGACTTGCTTGCCTGACTGACCCTTGACCAGCTTCTGAAACATGTTCCCCAAGAGAAAGTTGTTTTGTGAGCTGGGACACTGAATTCCATTGTACAAACCTATCTACACTGTATACAAAGAATGTGGTTAATGGTGAGACCCAACTTTCTTCCTCAGAGTCTGGAATTCCAATGATTGTAGCTGATCACAAAGGCAGAATATATTGTGTGACTAACCCACAATAAAAACCTTGAACTCTGAGTTTCAAATGGGCTTCCTTGGACAGAAGCATATTTCTGCTGGAAGAAGGAACATGTAGAAAGTCTGTGCATGGATCTCTCCGGATTCTGTTTGATTTGTCTTTTTCCCTTGCTGAGTGCTACAAAAAAGTATTATGGCTGTGAGAACAACTGCCTCCAAGTCCTTCAAGCAAATCACCAAACCCATGGTTGATCTTTGGTACCCCCAAAGAGTAGTCCAAGTTATTTCTGACCTAATTTTATTCATTATTTTCAGTTGTCATTGAATCAGGTCCTACTCCTGGTGACCTTCTGTGTAACAGAATGAAATGTTGCCCAGTCCTGTGCCATCCTCATGATCATCAGTATGATTGAGCCCATTGTTGTGAGTATTGTGTCAATCCATCTCATTGAGGGTTTCCTTCATTTTCTCTGATACTCTAATTTACCAAACATAATTTCTTATTATAGAAATTGGTCTTTCTTCATGACATGTCCAAATTAAGTTTGGTGAGCTGAAGTTTCAACATCCTCACTTCTAAGAAGCCTTCTAGTTGTATTTCTTCCAAGACTAATTTGTTCATTCTTCTGGTAGTCCATGCTATGGTCCATATTTTCCACACCAAACCATGATTTGCATGCATCAATTCTTCTTTCTTTTCTATTGACCAGCTTTCACATGAAGTGACTAAAAAGACGAGAGCTTGGATCCCGTGCATTTCAGTCATCAAATCTAATCTTACTGTCATCCCCCAAAATATTTTTTTTCCTTGTGACAAAGGAACAAAGACTTTTAGAAACTGTGTCTGAAAAGACACTGGTTAAAGGCATTAGGCAAATCTGCACAGTACCCACTTACATGCTGAGAATACTGTTCTATCAGTAGTAATGTTTCAAACTCAGACTTTCTGGTTTGGGGTCTGGAACATATCCCAGATTTCATAGATTTTTCACTATCCCTTGGTGAAACTATATTAGTTTA
>NW_006921594.1:9868109-9869542 GCF_000298275.1 Orycteropus afer afer | reverse complement strand
TCAGGATAGATCTTTTTGATGATGACAGTGACACAATTTCTCTTCAATTTGTCATTTATGGTATAGTAGTCCATATGATTGTCTGATTCAAATTGGCCAATGCCAGTCCATTTCAGCTCACTAATGCCTAGGATATTGATCTTTTTGCATTTCATTTAATTTTTGACAACTTCCAATTTACCTTTATTCATACTTCATACATTTCACATTGAGATTATTAATGAATGTTTGCAGTTGTTTCTTGCCATTTTGAGTCATGTCCCATCAGCAAATGAAGGTCCCAAAACTGTTACTCCATTCTTGTCATTAAAGTCAACTCTATTTTGAGGAGGCGGCTCTTCCCATCATATTTCGATTGCCTTTCAACCTGAAAGGCTCATCTTCAGTCACTATGTCAGACTATATAGACAACATTTTAGGGATATTCATAAAGTTTTTCAGTAATACATCAGACAATGTTTCACTGCTACTCATAAGGTTTTCAGTGGCCAATTCTTTCAGAAGTGGATGGCCCCATCCTTCTTCCTAGTCTGTTTTAGTTTGGAAACCCCACTGAAACTTGCCCACTGAGGGTAACCCTGCTGGTGTTCAAAATACCAGTGTGAAAGCCTCTGCCCTCACATCAAGACACAAGCTACCACAGTACAATAAACAGACAGATGAGTGGTGGGTTTTTATCATTAGCCAATCCAATGATAAGAAAGACAATGTGTGGCAAGGAGGCATTCAGGTGTCAGGGAGTGGTTGGTGAAAACAGTAGACTTGTCAAATGGTCTAATTTATTATTTATTATTATTATTTTTTAAGATCCATTTTTGGTTTTATAAATAAGTTACTGACTCTGGTTCTTTGGATTTTATTTCATACATTTTTATTTTATTTATGTTGGTACTCCCCTTTCCCTTTAGACATTTATAATCTGAAACAATACTTACAGTCACATACCTAAAGGTTATAGAAGTAATAGAATAAAAATTGCAAGCTCTTACAATACTACCCTGTATGTTGCAACTGTGAGTGCAGAAACAACATTACTCTCCCCTGACAGAGCATCTTCTTTCTATGACCTGGACATCATTGTAGAAAAACAGGACAGTGCATAATAGTGGTTATAACATTTTTTATTTCAAGAAAGAGAAATAATCAATGAGTTAATAAGTGAGATAATCTATTTTCTCTTTCTTCTTTTAAAAATTTTTATGAATTTGGGTGACAGTTTACAGAGCAAATTCACTTTCCATACAGCAGCTCACATACACTTTGTCTCATGACATTGACTGCAGTTTCCCACAATGCAAAAGCTACCCTCCCTCTTCCTCCCAATAGTTACCTCTTCCCTGTGTCCTTCCCTTCCATGCACTCCTGCCCCACAAGCTGTTTCCCTGTGCATACACAGCCCTTCTATTCTCCCATGACTGATCTCTCCAAAGAGT
>NW_006921594.1:9865818-9867344 GCF_000298275.1 Orycteropus afer afer | reverse complement strand
GTAGTGATACTGCCTCGGAAACCCAAGGAGGGGTCGCTATGAGTCAGGGCTGACTCGACGGCACATAACAACAACAACAACAATCATTCAGTCTGTCAGCCTATCTATCTACCCATAGATCAATGTTTGCCTTTACTAACAATGCAGTACTGTATGTACAAAAGGGCTCATCTTTTTTGTCTGTACCTCCGATGCCCTCTCTATGTCTTTCTCTTCTTCAATCCACTGTGTTGGTTACTCACATTTGGTACATTGCCCTTCTCTTTACCCAAATCAATATTTGTCTCTACCTGTCTAGCAGTGTTCCCTCCTCTCCCCTCACACCCTGGTAACCAACAAAGAAAATTTCCTTCCATATATAAACCTTTCTTTGACTTTTAACAATAATGGACTAATATAATATTTGTCCTTCTGTGATTGACTTATTTGCTCAGCATATGTCCTCCAAGCTCATC
The DNA here is from genome assembly GCF_000298275.1 of Orycteropus afer afer. NCBI lineage: Eukaryota > Metazoa > Chordata > Mammalia > Tubulidentata > Orycteropodidae > Orycteropus > Orycteropus afer. The sequence goes on along the minus strand of NW_006921594.1, from coordinate 9,866,889 downwards.
CATGTTATGTGGTGTTTTGCAGATTCCATGTTATTCTTTAGGGTTGCATGGTATTCCATTGTGTGTATGTACCATAGTTTGGTTTTTCGTTCTTCTGTTGATGGGCACCTAGGTTGTTTCCATCTTTTGGCTATTGTGAATAGTACTGTGATGAACATGAGTGTGCATATATCTGTCTTGTCTTGGCTCTCACTTGTTTAGGATATATATGTAGTAATGGAATGGCTGGGTCAAATGGCATTTCTAATTCCACCTTTTTAAGGTATCACCATACTGCTTTCCACAGTGGTTGGACCATCTTACAGTCTCACCAGCGGTGTATGTGAGTCCCAATCTCTCCACATGCTCACAAATATTTGTTATTTTCTGTCTTTGAAATTTGCTACTAGTGCTGGGGACAGATGCTATCTCATTGTTATTTTGTTTTGCCATCTCTAAAGGCTAATGATCCTGAGAATTCCTTCACATGTTTGTTGGTTGCCGGAAAATCCTCTTAGGTGAAGTGTCTATTCATGTCTTCTGCACATTTTTTTTTAATTGAATTATTTGTCTTTTTGCTGTTGAGGGTTGGAGTTTTCTAAAAATTCTAGAGATAAGTCGCTTGTAGATATGCCAATGCTGAATACTTTTTTCTCAATTTGGTTCTCTTGACTATTTTGAAGTCTTTGGAAGCACATGAAAATGTAATTTTGAGAAGGTCCTATTCATCTAGTTTCTCTTTTGCTGTTTGTGCATTTTGAATTATGCTTGATAATCTATTTATCACATATATTAGGGACCCTAAATTTGCCCCTAGTTTTTCCTTGAGGAACTTTATAGTTCTATGTTTCACATTTAAGTCTTTGGTCCATCTGGAGGTTTTTTTTTTTTTTATGATGTGAGGTACAGATCTTGTTTCATTTTTCTGCAAAGGGATATCAAATGTTGCCAGCACCATTTGTTAAACAGAAAATCACTTCCCCATTTACTGGATTTTGGCCCTTTGTCAAAGATCAGCTGACCATAGGTTGATGGATCTATTTCTGGGTTCTCAATTCTATTCCATTGGCCTATGTGTCTGTCATTGTACCA
>NW_006921594.1:9859186-9861460 GCF_000298275.1 Orycteropus afer afer | reverse complement strand
ATTAATATTACCACTTTTGATCTTTTTTGATTGCCATTTGCTTGATATATCCTATTCCAATCTTTGATTTTTAGTCTATTTTTTGTCTTTGTCTCTAAGGTGTGTCTCTTGTAGACAGCATATTGATGCTACTCTGCAGCTCTCTGACCCCTGAGTGGTGCATTTAATACATTGACATTCAGTGTAATTATCGACAAGTATTTATTGGTCGCTGTCATTTTGTTGTGTCTTTACATGGTGTTCCTGGTTTGTATTTTCCATATAATTTTCTGTGCTGAGCTCATTATGTTTATGAATCATGTTATCATTTGTTTGGTTGCTATTGTTTTAATGTTTGCTAAATATTTGTTCTTGTCCTCTTTTTTTATTTTCATGTGTATTTCATGGGTATTTACCATTTTTCTTTGAGATTACCCTGTGATTTGTAATTTTCTCCATAGGTTTAGAACAATCCATTCTCTCTTGCTACTCTCTTGACTTCTTCATCATTTAGAAGTTCAGTAACTACACTGTTTTTTCCCTCTTTTTGTTTTGTAGTTGTTCTCATCTGCCAATTGATACCCCTGTTTCCCTGTTTATAATCTTGTAAGCTTGTTTTACTTGGGATACTTCCATTTCTGCGTTATGTCATCATGTGTATTAATGGTCAGTTGTTGTTTGCTATTATTGGTTGTCTGTTCAAAGGACTCCCTTTAGTATCTTTTCTAAGGTTGGTCTGGTTTTAACAAATTCCTTTAATTTCTGGTTATCTGGAAGTCTCCTAATTTCACCATCATATTTGAGGGACACTTTGCTAAATATATATTCCTGGTTGGAAAATATTCTCTTATAGAGTTTTATAAATACCATCCCATTGCATTCTTGCTTGTGTGATTTCTGCTGAGAAATCAGAACTTATTCTTATTGATTATTCTTTGTAGGTACTTTTTCATTTTTCCCACACTGTTTTTGGGATTCTTTGTTTTTGATTTTGATGAGTTTGATGATGATATGTCTTGGTGATTTTCTTTTGGGGTCTATCCCATCTGGGGTTCGTTGGACTTCCTGAATGGATATATTCTCATCTTTCATGATATCAGGAAAGCTATCTTCCAATGATAATCTATTTTATTATGCCACACTTGGAATAAGGATATATTTTGTTATCTTAATAGAATAAAGTCACTTTCATATCATCTTCAAACTTTCAGATCACCCTGCAAGAATATGTAAAACTATGCTGTGAATGTGTGTGGCATAGGTTCTTTGGTCATTACTGCACAGTGAAAGGAAAGTTAGCATGATTTATGAAGAGGCAGGAATAGGAGGAGGTAGGGACCCACTTGCAGAATGTAACATTTTCATAAATTGCATGTTCTCAGAGCATCTGCTTATTATGGCTCCTTCAGTACACATAACTTTATTCCATATGGAGACCATCACTTTCCAAATCAATGCTCCCTTCTGAAGACAGTGCTCTTCAATGTAGTTTTTGCTATGCTATGAAGTCTTCAAACTATTGTGTTAACTGACAGTTGGCCTCTAATTCCTTCATTATCATAGTCTGCCTCATGATTTTAAAAATACATTCTCTTACATTTGAGGAACATTAAGAACAGTGAAAGTACTGCCAACTGGACAACCAGCCTATCAAAAAAACTTTTCAGGGTTTTAGTTTTCCTTTTACTTCCTTCATATTTTTATATACAAATCTATTTCTTCATATTCTTGTACTTAAATTTATGTTATTTCTTCTTCTTTTTTCTTTGCCTAAGCATTATACAAATTGTCATAACATAAATAAACTCCAGACTCAATGCCTTTGTGGGAAGTGGTGGCATATACATCAATATTGTGTGACCTCCATTTCCAGTGATGTGCATTCCAGGAGTCTAGGCTAGGGATTGGGGCAATAGAGAAAGGGAATTTTTATGGCCATGGTGTACATTAATAGAGGAAGCATACAGGAGAGAGCATCTTTTCAAGAAACCAAATTTGAGGGGCAAGAAATAAGGTTAGTGAAAAATCATGATACTATTATGGAAAGAAATGAATATTTCTGTTGAAACCTAAAGAAAGAGTAAGGAGCTCTGATGGTATACTAGTTTCAGCATTTGGATGCTAAACAAATGTTGGTGGTTCAAACCCAACAGCTATTCTGTAGAAGAAAGATGAAACAATCTGCTTCCATAAAGATTTATAGCCTTGGAAACCCAAGGGATCACTGTGAATAAGGAAGACCGAAGAAGAGTTGATGCTTTTGAGTTGTGGTGCTGGCAGAGAATGCTGAAAGTA
>NW_006921594.1:9856058-9858911 GCF_000298275.1 Orycteropus afer afer | reverse complement strand
GGATCGGGCAGTGTTTCATTCTGCTGTGTATGGGGTCTCTATGAGTTGGAAATGACTCAACGGCACTTAACAACAACATAACAACAACAGTGTCTTATAGAAACTTCTCTGAACCCTTTTCTCTTGCTAGACTCCCAGAAAATTCCCCATCTACTCAGCCTGAGTCAAATTTTCTCTTTTCTCTCCCTGTTCCCTCTTGACACAAGCTCCACTGATGGCTTTCCATCTTTTCTAATATATATTAAAAATAAAGCTTATTGTTTACCTGTCAAATTTTCCAGTTAATTGTCACCCAAATTCTAAACAAGGAGCAGACAGAAATTAAGCAGTGAGGCGGACCACTCCTTAGTAAAGATAAGTATGAATTCTTTATTTTCTTGTCACACAAGCTACCTCCAGATTTCTCATTTCTAAAGCAAATGCATATATTGTATATCTATTGACTCTAAAGTTACATCAGCCTCATTTGAATTCAAGCCTGTTGATATTAGATGTTTGACTTTGGGCAAATCAGGGTACATCCTTCTCTCGCAGTGGAGTTATTAATAGCTACCACATAGGAATATTAAGAGGATTACATGGATAATAATAGGAAAAGGGGTCTAGTGTGAATGGTACATAGTAAACTTGCAACAAGTACTAGTTCCCTTTGAAGAGGGATATTTTTATTGTTGGGTGCTGCCAAAGGGACAAGGAGGCCTTATCTTCTCACCTCCTCTAACCACACAAGAGACAGACAGAATCACCATCAATAGCCCAAGGTCTATTCCTGTGAGGCCAGACATGCTGCCTCCCTCCAGCCCTTTCATCAACTCTGACACCAACCATTCCTCCCACAGCACCCACCACCTTTCTGCTGAGTTCGATAATTCACTGCAGTGGCCACACAGAACTCACAGATTATGGTGTTTAATAGGGAAGCACCAGGCTACAATTTAAGTTCAGGGTCAACACTCAGTCTCTCTCAGCCTGCCGTCTCTCAGCCAACATTATCTCACAGTCTCTCTCCTAGCACTGTATGTCTCTTGGATCTCTTTCTCAGCAGCAAGTGTCTCTCAGGAGCATGTTTCTCTCAGCAGCACATCTTTCTCAGGCAGCAGTCAGAGAGACTCCTTCTTTCTCTAGGAGAGCTTCTTTTGAGCCTGGCAGAGTGGCAACACTAACCAATCATAATATCAGGATTCTAAACATCTGAGAGAGAGTGAACTTCCCAGAACATTGCTTTGTGCCACTCACAACAGAAATACCCCAGATGGATAACTTTAACAATCAGGAGTTCCTCAGTTGCTCACGGCAAATTCTACCATGGAGTTTACAAAGACTTATGGGTTGAAAAGCCATACCAGGCAATTTACTACACCACAGGTGCCATTGAGTCAATGCAGATTCATAGTGACCCATGTGATTGTGTAGAACTGCCCCATAGAGTTTTCTTGCCTGTAGTCTTTGTGGAAGCAGATCACTAGGTCTTTCTTTTCTAAGGTCTCTGAGTGGGTTTGAACTGCCAAGCTTTTAGTAGCAGAGTGCTTAACTGTTGCACACCAGGGCTCCTTGAAGAGGGCTATATTTGTACCAAAAAAAAGTAACAAGAACAATAACATCTATTATTAATTTCAGCACTTATGAATTTGTTTGAGCTTATAAAGTAAGTTCAAAAGTTTGTGCAAAGAGATTGGTCACCTTTACATTTAACTGATTTCTCTAAAGCTTGTGCTGCAAATAATTTTAAAATATTTAATATTCAAATAACAAGGAAGAAACAAAGAGGGAATAGATGTTAACAAGGTTGTTGGCGATTTGTGCATTAAATCAAAAGTTGGATATTTTAAATAGGTGCTTGTTTCATTTCAGTACTTTAATTGACAAAAAATTCATAAACACTATCAATGTAAAATATCACTTTAGATCTTATTTAATATTCTTGTCTTTTAAAATGAAAAATTAACTTTCTTCCTAATGACTTTCACTTCCTTTCCCTTCTTTTGTAGTTAATCTGTTAAAGAGCAATTCTCATAAATGTGACATTACTATTAAGATATTTCAAAAGTTTTTTGATTGGTGTTTACCTTTGCTTCAGAGGAGACAGCCAACTAATTTTAGTGTCAGCCTAATCCTCAAGTAGAACAACACTTCCAGTGTACTTTGTATGAAAGTGTTTATATCCAAAAAGGGAACAATAATGACATGCTGAGTCAGAAAGAAGATATCTTAAGCCTTTAGAAGTCCTTTTACTAAGTTGAAGATTTGCTTTCAGGAATCATTACATTACTAGAATAACTAATTGAATATATAACCCAGGAAATAAATTATTTTAAAATAAGATGCTTAGCTTTTCTTAAAGAATCAATTTGTGTCTGGTTAACTCTAAATTGTATTGGATAATCAATTGGGGTCAGATGGATTAACTGAACTTATTTTAAGATACATTTTATTCAACAATAATTGAATAAACTCTTTTGGTAAGGAATTTAGGGAATAAAGTTATCTGTTTATTAAAACAAAACAAAGATAGCAAAAAAAAATAAAAGTATCAGAACAAAAATATTCAAACTGAAAAGTGACCTTTGTGTTTGAAAGAGGAAAGTCACCATTACTTTTTTGGGGTAATATAAGGGATCAGCAAGAGTGAATGTCATCCACAGGTTCCTGTGGATGAAGGAGTAGAGCATGTAGACAGGTATCATCTCTTTGAAAATTCTTCTCAGTGATAGTCTCAGGAGGGGTAGACAGAGACAATGAACATTATACTAGAATGGATTTGAGTATATGTGTAAGCTAAGAGAGAGGGAATAAAACTAAATATTGATTGATCCATATACAATATACACCTACCTGACATTTTTCATAAAGTTG
>NW_006921594.1:9851359-9853775 GCF_000298275.1 Orycteropus afer afer | reverse complement strand
TAAAAAGTTACTAGTACCTAGCTTGGGAGCTCTGGTGGTGTAATGCCTAAGGCATTTGACTGCTAACCAGAAAGCTGGCGGTTCAAACCAACCAGCCACTCCTCTGAAGGAAGGTTAGGCAATCTACTTCCATAGTGATACCGTCTCGGAAACACAAGGAGGGGTCGCTATGAGTCGGATCTGACTCGAGGGCAATGGGTAGTACGTAGCTTAGGGTAAGAGTCAAATATCACTCTTAACTGATTAAAATTCCTAAATTAATTAAATTAGGTACACACCAACCCTTCACAGATTGTTGTTGTTGTTGTTATGTGCCATCGAGTCAGACCCAACTCATAACAACATTAGGCCAAGGCAAACCATCCTTATACAGGTTATGGTACTTTCTTAGAGGGGGAAAAAGAGAGAAATTATTTCCCATTTTCATATATTCTGGATGCAAGTCCTTTATTTTATATATTTGGTAAATGTTTTTTCCAAGTCTGTGACTTGTGTTTTCATATTCCTTATTTTGTATGAGTTGTTTTTAGGTTCTGTCTAGTTGGTTTTGAATCACAGCTACCCTATGTACAGTAGAACAAAGCACTGCTCAGTCCTATGCCACCCTCACAATATGCTTGAACCTACTGTTGCAGTCACTGTGTCACTCCATCTTGTTGAGGGTCTTCCCTTTTTTGCTGACCATGTAAACCAAGCATGATATTCATCTCCAGGTACTGTTCCCTCTGGACAACATGACCAAAGAATGAGAGATGAAGTCTGGCCATTCTTGCTTCTAAGGAGCATTCAAGCTGAAATTTCTAGAAGACAAATTTGTTCATTCTTCTAACAGTCCATGGAACATTTAATATTCTTCATAATTCAAATGCACCACAATTCAAATGCACCAATTCTTCTTCAGTCTTCCTTATTCATTGTCCAACTCTCACATACATATGAGGCTATTCAAAATAATATGGCCTGGGTAAGCCACACTTTAGACTTCAAAGTGGTATCTTTGCTCTTGAAAACTTTAAAGAGTCTTTTCTGGCAGATTTGCTCAATGTGTCATTTAATTTCTTGACAGCTGTTTCCAGAAGCATTGATTGTGGATCAAAGAAAAATGAAGTCCTTGACAATTTCAATATTTTCTCCATATATCATGATTTTGCTTATTTGTTCAGTTGTGAGGATTTTTGTTTTTTATTTATATTGATGGGTAATATATACTGGAGGGTGTAGTCTCAGTTCATTGACAGTAAGTGCTTCAAGTCTTCTTTAAGCACAAGCTTATGTCATCTTCATATTGCAGGTTATTAATGAGTCTCCAGCCCTGATGACATGTTCTTCTTCATATACTCCAACTTCTCAGATTTTTTGCTCAGCACACAGATTAAAAAATTATGGTGAAAAGATACAGCCCTTATACACACCCTTTCTGATTTTAAACCATGCAGTATCTTCTTTTTCTGTTCAAATGACTGCCTCTTGGTCTCTGTACAGTATAAGTTCCTCATCAGCCCAATTAAGTGCTCCAGAATTCCCATTCTTTGCAATGTTATCCATAATTTGTTATGATCCACAAAATTCAATCTCTTTGCATAGTAAATAAAACACAGATGAACATTTTTCTGTGTCCTCTTCTGAATCTAGCTTGAACTTAGTCAATTTGCTGTTAATGTACTCCTGCAACTGGTTTTGAGTTATTTTTAGCAATATTTTACTTGTGTGTGACATTAATGATATTGTTAGGTAATTTCCACATTCTGTTGAACCACCTTTCTTTCGAAAGGCCACAAATATGCATCTCTTCCAATTGGTTGGCTGGGTAGCTCTATTTCAAATTTCTTGGCATAAATGAGGGAACATTTCCAGTGTTGCATCCATTTGTTCAAACATCTCATTGGGTATTTTGTTTGTTCCTGGAGCCCTGTTGTTTTTTTGCTTTGTTTTGTTTTTATAATTCCTTCAGTGCAGCTTGAACTTCTTCCTTCAATATCATCAGTTCTCAAATGGTTGAATGTCAACCAATTCTTTTGGTACAGTGACTCTGTGTATTCCTCCCATTTTCTTTTGATGATTTCTGCATTGTTCAATATTTTGCCTATAGAATCCCTCAATATTGTACCTTGAGGCTTGGTTATTTTCTTCAGTTCTTTCAGCTTGAGAAAGGCCAACCATATTCTTACCTTTTGGCTTACTAATTCCATGTCTTTGCCCATTTCATTAAAATACTTTACTTTGTTTTCTTGAGCCACCCTTTGAAATCTTCTGTTCAGATCTTTTACTTCATCATTTCTTCCATTCACTTTAGCTACTCTCTGTTCAAAGCAAGTTTCAGAGTCTCTTCTGACATACATTTTGGTCTTTTTTTTTCTTTCCTGTCTTTTAAATGACCTTTTGTTTTCTTCATATTATATTCATAATGCCATTTCAC
>NW_006921594.1:9850227-9850771 GCF_000298275.1 Orycteropus afer afer | reverse complement strand
TGAACAGCTAATGAAGACAAATTTGTCTATCGGTTTGTCATACTGTGGTGGCTTGCATGTTGCTGTGAGGCTTGAGGCTGTGGCACCAGTATTTAAAGTGCCAGCAGAGTTGCACAAGGTGCACAGATTTCAATGCAGCTTACAGATTGAGACAAACTAGGAAGAAGGAAGAGGCCATCCATTTCTCAAAGAATTGGCCAGGGGAAACCTTATGAATAGCAGAGAAACACTGTCTGATACATTACTGCACAACTTTATGAATAACTGGGAAACATTATCCAGTACAGTGTAGGAGGATGAGCTCTTTAGGTCAGAAGTCTCTCAAAATATGAGTGGAAGGAGCTTCATCACCAGGGTAGAACCAACCTTACTGATATGGATAAAGTAAAACTTTCAAGACCTCCACTTGCTGACATGGCATGACTGAACTTGAAGAGAAACAACTGCAAACATCCATTAATAATAGGAACATGGAATGTATGAAATGTGAATCTAGGAAAATTGGAAGTTGTCAAAAATGAAATGGAACACATAAAGATTGATA
>NW_006921594.1:9849249-9849782 GCF_000298275.1 Orycteropus afer afer | reverse complement strand
ATTTTGCAAAACCAATGATTTACTCATTGCAAATACGTTTTTTTGCAACAATACAAACAGTGGCTATACATGTGGCCTTTGCCAGAGGAAGTACTCAGGAATCAAACTGACGACATCTGTGGCAAGAGGTGATGGAAAACTCAACATCTTCAGCCAAAACAAGGTTAGGAGCTGATTGTGGAACAGACCATCAACTGCTCATATGCAAGTTCAACTTGAAGTTGAAGACAATTAAAACAACTTCACAAGAGCCATAATATGACCTTGATAATATCCCTCCTGAATTTACAGCCCATCAAAAGAATAGATTTGATGCATTGTACACCAATAACTGAAAACCAGAGGAATTGTGGGATGACCTCAAAAACATTATCCATGAAGAAAGCAAGAGATCACTAAAAAGATGAGAAAAGAAGGAAAGACCAAAATGGATGTCAGAGAGACTCTGAAACTTGCCCTTGAGCAAAGAGTAGCTAAAGCAAATGGAAGAAATGACAAGATAAAAGAGATGAACAGAAGATTTCAAAGAGCAG
>NW_006921594.1:9846759-9847434 GCF_000298275.1 Orycteropus afer afer | reverse complement strand
AAAGAACTAACAAATCTGTCCTGAAGGAAGTGCAGCTGGATTGTTCCTTGGAAGTGAGAATGGCCAGACTTCATCTCACCTACTTTGGCCACATTGTCAGAAGGGACCATTCCCTGCAGAAGGATGTCATGCTTGGTAAGGTGGAGGGTGGACAAAAGAGGGGAAAACCTTCAATGAGTCAGATTGACACAGTGGCTGCAGCAATGCACTTAAGTACAGCAGGGATCGTGGAGTTGGTGCAGGAAGGGGCGATGTTTCGTCCTGCCATGCATAGGGTCGCTATGGGTCAGAGACGACTCAACTACAACTAACAACAACAACAATTTCTCCTTCCACAGATGGAGTCAATTTGATTCCTGTGTATTCCCTTTGGTGAGGTCCATGTGTATAGCTACTGTTTATGTTTTTGAAACAAAGTATTTACAATGAATAAGTCATTGGTCTTGCAAAATTCTATCACATGATCTCCTATGTCTTTTTTATCATTGAGGACATATTTTGTGACTATCAGCGTTTCTTCCAACTCTCACATTCCAATCACCAGTAATTATCAATACATCTTAATTGCATGTTTGGTCAGTTTCAGACTGCAAAAGTTGGTAAAAATCTTCAATTTGTTCATTTTTAGCTTTATTGATTGGTACATAAATTTGAATATTATTATTATTATTATTA
>NW_006921594.1:9835706-9844244 GCF_000298275.1 Orycteropus afer afer | reverse complement strand
ATGATCCTTGCTATACCTGAGCCTATCATAGCCACTGTTTCAATCCAACCTGTTGAGGGCCTCTCTCTTTTTTATTGACCCTCCACTTTACCAAGCATGATATCCTTCTCCAGGGAATGGTCCCTTCTGCAACATGACTGAAGGAGGTGAGACGAAGTCTGGCCATTCTCACTTCCAAGGAGCATTCTGGCTGCACTTCTTCAGGACAGGTTTATTAGTTTTTTTAGCAGTCCACGGTACTTTCAGCATTCTTTGCCAGCACCACAACTCAAAAGCATCAACTCTTCCTCGGTCTTCCTTATTCATTGTCCAATTGTACATGCATAAGAGGCAATTGAAAATATCATGGTTTGTGTCAAGTGCACCTTAGTCCTCAAGGAGACATCTTTACTCTTCAGCATTTGAAAGAGGTCTTTTGCAGCCAATTTGCCCAGTGCTATATATCGCCTGGTGTCCTGACTGATGCTTCCATTCATGTTGATTGTAGAACCAAGTAATATGAAATCATTGACAACTTTAATCTTTTCTCCATTTATCATGATGCTGCTTAAAGGTCCAGTTGTGAGGATTTTGTTTTCTTTATACTGAGGCATAATCCATACTGCAAACTGTATTCTTCAATCTTCATCAGTAAGTGCTTCAAGTCATTCTCTCTTCCATCAAGCAAAGTTGTGTCATCAGCATATCACAGGTTGTTAATGATTCTTCCTCCAATCCTGATGCCATTTTCTTCTTCATATAGTACAGCTTCTCAGATTATCTGCTCAGTGTATAGATTGAATAGCATGGCGAAAGGATGCAACCCTGATGCACTCCCTTCTTGATTTTAAACCACGCAATATCCCCATGTTCTATTTGAATGACAGCCTCCTGGTCTATGTACAGGTTTCTGATGAGCACAATCAAGTGTTCTGGAATTTCCATTCTTCTCAATGTTATCCATAATTTGTTATGATCCACAAAATTGAATGCTTTTGCATAATCAATAAAACACAAGTAAACATCTTTCTGGAATTTTTTTCTTTCAGCCAAGATGCATCTAACATCAGCAGTGATATCCCTTATTCCAAGTCCTCTTCTGAATCCAGTTTACATTTCTGGAAGTCCTCTGTTAATATACTGCTGCAACCATTTTTTAATTATCTTCAGTAAGATCTTACTTGCATGCGATATTAATGATATTTTTCAATAATTTCCATATTTCGTGGGATTACCTTTCTTTGAAATGGGTACAAATATAGATCTCTTCCAATCAGTTGGCCAGGTAGCTGTCTTCCAAATCTCCTGGCATAGCCAAGTGAGTGCCTCCAGTGGGGCATCTGTTTGTTGAAACATCTCAATGGGCTTTCCATCAATTCCTGGAGCCTTGTTTTTCTCCGCTTCCTTCAGTGCAGCTTTGACTTCTTCCCTCAGTACCATTTGTTCTTGATCATATGCCACTTCCTGAAATGGTTGGACATTGGCCAATTCTTTTTGGTCCGGTGACTTTGTGTATTCCTTCCATCTTCTTTTGATATTTCCTGAATGATACTGATCAGTCAATATTTTGCCCATAGAATCTTTCAATATTGCAACTCAAGGCTTATTTTTTTTTCATCAGTTCTTTCAGCTTGAGAAATGCTGAGCATGTTCTTCCCTTTTGGTTTTCTAACTCCAGGTCTTTGCACATTTCATTATAATAATTCACTTTGTCTTTTGGACCTGCTCTTTGAAATCTTCTGTTCAGCTCTTTTGTCTTGTCATTTCTTCCATTTGCTTTAGCTACTGTTTGCTCAAGGGCAAGTTTCAGAGTCTATTCTGACATCCATTTTCGTCTTTTATTCCTTTGCTGTCTTTTTAATGACCTTTTGTTTTCTTCATGGATGATGTTCTTGATGTCTTCTCATAATTCCTTGTTTTTCGGTCATGGTGTTCAATGCCTCAAATCTGTTTTTTAGACAGTCTCTAATTCAGGAGGGAAATTATCAAGGTCATATTTTGGCTCTAATGGATTTGTTTTAATTGTCTTCAACTTCAAGTTGTACTTGCATATGAGCAGTTGATGGTCTGTTCCACAATCTGCTCCTGGCCTTGTTTTGGCAGAAGTTATTGAGGTTCTCCATCACCTCTTTCCACAGATATAGTCAGTCTGATTCCTGTGTACTACCTCTGGCAAAGTCCATGTGCATAACTGCCATTTGTGTTGTTGAAAAAAGGTATTTGCAATGAATAAGTCATTGGTCTTGCAAAATTCTATCATACAATCTGCAGAGTTATTTCTATCACCAAGGCTAAATTTTCCACCTACCAGTGATTCTTCTTTGTTTCCCACTTTTGCCTTCCAATCATTGGTGATAATCAGCACATCTTGATTGGATGTTTGGTCAATTTCAGATTGCATAAATTGGTAAAAATCTTCAATTTCCTCATCTTTGGCTTTGGTGGTTGTTGTGTAAATTTGATTAATAGTAGTATTAACTGGCCTTCCTTGTAAGCACATGGATATTATCCTATCACTGACAGCACTGTACTTCAGGACAGATTTTGAAACATGCTTTCTGATGAATGCCACACTATTCCTCTTCAATTTGTCATTCCCAGCATAGTAGATCATGTGGTTTTCTGATTCAAAATGACCCAATCTGGTCAATTACAGCTCACTAATGCCTAGGATATCAATCTTTATGTGTTCCATTTTATTTTTCATGTTCATAGCATGGATTAATTTTAACTTATATAGAATGATTATATGCTTATCTCTAGAGCAACTGACGAGTGCTTTGGAATATATTAACTAATTATAAATGATACTCTGTAAGCAATTATAAATGAAATTAAATATAATTACTAATTGTAAATGATGTTCTGTAAGCAAGAGTCTGTAGTTCTTTTGAGGCAAGATATATTCACCTATCAGCTTTTGGTTTTGGTGGAGTCTGGTTCAAGAAGAACCTAGGATTGGGGTAGGAGGCTTCAATAGTTAATGATAGAATTTTAGAATATGCCCATCTGATTAGCTCATTAGAAGACAATACTACAAGCACATTTTTTGACCTCTCTGTACAAAGGTGTTTTGAATGCATGGCTGTAGTGTTTTAAGACCTCAAGGCAACATAGCAGGAGTGCGAGAAATCTACATCTAAGATCTTTGGGTCCCAAACAGCGGATTATCTTCTATTACTGTGATGTAATCTTTGCCTGTGATAAAGCTGTTCAACGAGTAAAAAAACTGTTTCAGTTCCTGTGAGTTCTTTCAGTAATCAAACACCTATAGTGGTGAATGTGAAAGTAACACATAGTGAGAGCATAAGAACACTACTTTTATGGTCAAAAGTGAAGGAAGTTTTTTTTTTTTTCCAGTCAAAAGTACTTATTTATAGAGAGCAATATTCAGTTTTAGTAGATTAAAACAATGCATATTTATATATCTAATGTCATGAGAATTATGGAGATAAACATTTAGTGGCATCAGCTAAGAGGATTTAAAAAATCAATAGGAAAATGTATAGAATCCACATTTGATTAGTGTTTACCAGGAGCAGAACAGAGAAAGAGGGAAGTTATTGGTTATAGAGAACTGAGTTTTGGTGTACAGTGGGGGAAAAATCACATTGATTAAGGGTAAGGTTGCAGAGCCCATTAATGTAATTGCTAACAATAAGTTGTACATCTGTAAAAAATTGAATTGACAAACATTGTGTGTTAGATATATTAAATATATGCATTTATATATCAACAATGAAATCTCTATAATTGCCTTGGACTTTATTCATGGTTGCTGTACCTCTGGCAATCACATCTACTTTCCAGAGGGGCAAATGACCTGGGGTATGAGAGAGGGCAGTGCTTCACTAAGAATCCCACAAAAATTTCCTCATGTTTCATTGGCCAGACAGTATCAGATTATGGCCCTACTAGAGCAAAGAGGAAGAAGGGGTTTGATTCAGCAACCAATTTTTTACTGCAAGAGTGTTACCTATCTCTGCTATTTTTCTACATCATATTGGAGGTTACCAACTACCATATCCCCTTACCCATATCCCCAAAAGTATAAAATCCAAAACCAAACTAAACACACTGCCATTGAGTCAATTCTGACTTAAAGCAACACCTACTGGGTTTCCAAGGCTATAAATCTTTATGGAAACAGACTGTCTTCTCTTTCTTCTGCAGTGGGTTTAAACCACTAACATTTTGGTAAGCAGCCAAATGCCTTAACCAATACACCAAAAAAGCTCCTCAAAAGTATAAAGGTTGTAGAAAAAAATGCATTATTTCAAAATAATATAAATGTCTACATAGAAATTCTAAGAAAAGTATTAGAACAATGAGAATTTCAAATGTTGCTCTAGTGTAGGGTTTCTCAACCTTAGCACTTTTTTTTTTCTTTGCCTTTCCCTTCACTAAAATTAATATGTGCCTGTTGCCTACTTAGTAATTCTCCCTCACTTCTCCTCCCCTCCTGATAACCATTGAGAAATGTTTCTTTCTGTGTGTAAAACTTTCTTCAACATTTTATACTAGTGGACTCATGTAATACTTGTACTTTTGTGATTGACTTATTTCACAAAGCATAGTATTCTCCAAGTTCATTCACATTATGAGGTGTTTTTCAGATTCTTCATAATTCTGTAACGTTGCTTAGAATTCAATTGTGTGTATAGTTTGCTCATCCATTCATCCACTGGTGGGCACTATGTAGTTTCCATTTCTTTGCCATTGTGAACAGCACTGCGATGAACATGGGAGTATATATATATATATATATATATCCTATACTCATGATATATGAGTCCCAGCTCTCACTTCTCAACCTCAGCATATTGACAACTGAATCTGGTAATTACTTGTGCAGGAACTTTCCTGTTCATTGTAGGATGTTTAGCAGTATCCCTGGCTCTACCTAGTAGGTACGGGTAGAAACCTCCAGACATAACAATCAAATGTTTCCAGACATAGCTATATTTCCACTAGGGGAAGAAAATTACATCCATTTAAGAACACTCCTAGATTAATGAGATATATACTCTCACTGCCATCGAGTAGAATCTGACTCATAGTGACCCCTCCTTAGGTTTCCAAAGCAATATCACTACGGAAGTAGATTGTCCAACCTTCCTTCTTAGGTGTGGCTGGTGAGGTTGAACCACCAGCCTTCTGGTTAGCAGTCAATGCCTTAAGCATCAGAGCTCCTATTGAGATATAAGGAGGTTTATATTCTCTGACCACTATTTGCTAGGAGGCCCCAGGCTTGTTAGAGAAGATAGACACAGAAATAGGCAAATAAGTGTAAAAGGTGTTCTGTGATCTGGATCAAATGGGTGATGGAGTCAGTGGTGGGAGGAGTTATCCATTCATAATTCCCTAAAACTATTTTATTTTTTTTTTCAGATAAGGTATATATCTTGTCTTTTCAATTAGAAAGAAGATGAATTCTCTAAGCTAAATACCCTTCTTTAATAGAAACATTGACTAGAACATCTTTAAATGTAAATATATGCATCTTAAAACAAAAAACACAACCATTGCCGTGGAGTTGGATCCGACTCATAGAGACCCCTGCTTGGGTTTCCGAGGCAGTATCACCAGAGAAGTAGATTGCTCAACCTTCCTTCTGGGATATGCATGTTAAGGAATGTGAAATTGGTTATGTTGTCAGAAGGGATTAGTCCCTGGAGTAAGATATCATGAGTAGTAAAGTAAAGGGTCAGTGAAAAAGGTGAAGTCCCTCAATGAGATGGATTGACAAAATGGCTGCAACTATGGGTTCAAGCATAGCAAGGATTGTGAGGATGGTGCAGGACTGGGCAGTGTTTTGCTCTGTTGTACGGAGTCTTTATGAGTTAGAGCTACGTCAATGACATCTAACAGCATAACAAGTAATCTACAAAATTCAGACACTAAAACAAGGCCAGAAAAACGTGGAATTTTGTATTTATCAATAATATGTAAAATGTAAAAACAGAGTAGCTAGTCTGTATCTTTCTTATTCCCTTAGTAATATGCTGAGTATTCAATGCTGTGTGTTCTGTGTCTTAAGAGTAAAATCTGACAGCAGTATACCAGAATGTTAACTACCCTCTTGACTCTAAAGAAAAATTATTTTATTTCAGAATGCAGAGATGTTTAACACATGCAGCAACAATACTGTTCATTGAAGATACACAGTAGTATCAGATTTGAAATGCAACAGTCTAAAGGAAATAAATGGCACAAATTATGTGGAACAGAGCTCTGTTCTGATCCAGTGCTTGTTGCTCCTGATGGCATCCATCTTCATACACATACTTATCTTCCAAACTCCCAACTTTTGGTGTAAATTTAGAAAATGGTAGCTTCTCTTACAAGTCATAGATCCCAGCTATGTTGATATTTAGTAAGATGAAAGGCAAATGTTTCCATTCATGGCTTGTTTACCTTCATGTGTCAGGTACAAGCATCAAGAGTACCTTTACAATCTAGAATTCACTGAGGTAAATTTTCCTTTAATGCCGTTTAAGTTGCTAGGTACTTTCAGTGGTTACTTTTATATGAACTCAGAAGAACGAGATGTGGCCTTCATCACCACTGACATTTGGACATATATCTTTATTTTGTTTCATATTTTGAAAAGAAAGTGGTTTCTTTCTTATAAAGGTAGCTGGAAAGCCCTTTGTAGCCAAGCTGTTTTCTAGGTGGATGCCTGAAGCAGGTAAAGTGAAAGATCCCCAAAGGTGTGTGATGCAATGAGGAGTTGAAAGAAACAAAAAATTCGGGTAGACTGGAATAGGCTCTTGTAGCAGCAAGAGTGTACAACTGGGGCAGAAAAGATAGAGAATGACCACAGTGAGAGTGTAAGGAACTGTGCAAAACACACAAGCAGGACAAA
Organism: Orycteropus afer afer; assembly: GCF_000298275.1. Classification (NCBI taxonomy): domain Eukaryota; kingdom Metazoa; phylum Chordata; class Mammalia; order Tubulidentata; family Orycteropodidae; genus Orycteropus; species Orycteropus afer. Next base: position 9,837,397 of record NW_006921594.1, on the reverse strand, counting down.
ACTCATAAAGGCAGATTCTTCAGGAATGTTGTTAGCTGTAATTTCCACTCTGGTCCAGGAACCTTGAGGGAAACCCAAGCACTCCATTTTTAATAATACCAAAAGGTCTTAGTGGATATGACATTTGGCTGCTAACCAGAAAGTCAGCAGTTCAAATCCACCAGCTGCTCCATGGAAGGAAGATGGAGCAATTGACTTCTGTAAAGATTTACAGCCTTGGTAATGCAATGGAGGTTGCTATGAGTCAGAATCAACTCGATGGCAGTGAGTTTATGGATAAAGAACTGATTTTTTTCTGCATTACATATCTTATAAATTCCCTTTTCTGATTCTAGGAAGTTCTAGGTTTTTATATTTGTTTTGCTCTATTGATGCTCTTCGGGATAGTGCTGCCTGTTCTCCACTCAGCAAGCAGAGTGATCATCTCACAGTGCAAGGCAGATCATGTCACTCATTGCTCAAAAACCACCAGTGATGCCCATCTTTGTGAGTAAAGTTGAAGTCCTACATGTTTTCATAGACTGTACTACCAGCTTTCTGATCTCTTCCCTATTTCGTACAGGCTTGTTATAAGGATCCCTGGTGGCACAATGATTAAGTGTTCAGGTGTTAATAAAAAGTTAGTGGTTTGAACCCACACAGTGTCTGTGATGGAGAAAGACCTGGCAATCTGTTCCCATAAAGATTACAGCTTAGAAAACTCTAAGGGCAGTTCTATTCTGTCATATGGGGTATCTATGAGTCCGAATCAACTCATCAACTCAGTGGCACCCAACAATCATAAGCTTGTAGTACCTTAAAGATAAACAGACTAACCATTCTCCTGCCTCAAGGCCTTTGCACATGCCATTTCCTTTCTTTGGATGTTCTTCTCCTTGATAGCCATGTGGCTCACCACTTTTTTCAGGTTGTTGCTCAAACTATACAAAAAATAAAATCTACCCTTCCCCAAGCCCAGGGCACTCTCTCTCATCCCCTTTAGCCTGTTTTAGATTTCATCATATCACTTATCACCTTCTGAAACATTGTGCATGCATTGATTTGCTCTTTATCAACCTTCCGCTACTAGAACTAAGCCCTATGTTTAACAATTTACAGGGAGCCCTGGCAGTGCAGTAGTTAAGCATTTGGCTGCTAACCAAAAGGTTGGCAGTTTTAACCTAGTAGCTGTTCCTGGGAGAGAAATGTGGCAGAATGCTTTTGTAAAGATTTACAACTTTGGAATCATATCGGGCAGTGCTAGTCAGTGCTATGGGGGTCACTATGAGATAGAATTTGAGTCTATGCCTATGGATTTGGTTTTTTGTTTTTGGTTGACTCATTTAGTGTATAGAATATCATCCAGTACATGGAAAATGCCTCATTGGTCTTTACTATTAATGAGAAGAAGGACAGAAGGAAAGAAGGGAAGAAGGGAGGAAGGCAGGCCCACAAGTAGGCAAAGGCAAGTAAAGATTTCCTTCTCTGCAAATGAGGTATACAATAATCTTAGTTTCATTGCTCACTAAGTTAACAAGCTCTTCCTTCTTATTAAAAAAAAATGTTGTTGATATTATGAAGTCATCAGTGATATTAAGGAAGGTAGCAGTGGTATTCATTCTGTATTGCAAATAACTAATGCCAAATTTGTTGAAAATATCCATTTAGTAATCATCAGCGTGCTCAAAAAGTAAAAATTAAAAAAAAAAAAA
>NW_006921594.1:9833297-9834175 GCF_000298275.1 Orycteropus afer afer | reverse complement strand
TCACCTTAGGCATTCCTTTTTGTTTGGGGGGGGTGGTGAATGACAGTGATGAATGAGGTGGTACCTTGGAACTCTCTCAATTAACCAAGTGTGCGTGTAGCCATCATAGAGCAGGAAGGTAGGCAGAAAGCAGCTCTACGTCCTCAACTTCCCAGAGAGTTTGTGATCTGCTAAAAAGTGAGTCCATCAGTTTGATATAATTATAATCCAAACCACTTTACAAGAAATGTTTACCTTGTAATGATGGAGCACTAAAGTTACCATTTTTATTTAAAAAAGACATCATAACTATAATTAAATCATGCTAAACTGCCTCCTTTGTTTACAACTTAGCCAAAAGTCACATTTAGATGTATTTGGCTCCATATGATAAAATGAACCCTTTTAAAGACATTTTTTCTGGGCATAATTTAATATGGAGATTGCTATGAATCATTAAGAATAGCTGTATGGTGTAGAATTTATTTTTATATAGTTTTTTTTTTTTTAATTTAACTTGAGTGGGGATAGTATTTGGATACAGAGGAATAATTCTTTTTAATTAATACACAGAGGACATTCTGGAAGAAAAATTGAAAATGAGAAAATAATTCATTTTTAAGTGAATTATTATCCTTTGGTTTCTATTGTAGGGCAGTGTTAATTGCCACAATAAAAGAATACAAACTTTTCATAATCATATGTGAGTGTATATGTATATATGTGTGTATGTGTATATATATACATATAGGAGCTCTGGTAGCATAGTGGCTAAGACACTTGCCTGCTAACCAGAAGTCTGGCGGTTCAAACCCACCAGCCACTCCTCGGAAGGAAGGTTGGGCAATCCTACTTCCGTAGTGATACTGCCTCGGAAACCCAAGGAGGGGTCGTTATGA
>NW_006921594.1:9831499-9833197 GCF_000298275.1 Orycteropus afer afer | reverse complement strand
GTCAAGTCAGACCCGACTCATAGCGACCCCTCCTTGGATTTCCGAGGCAGTATCACTACAGAAGTAGATTGCCCAACCTTCCTTCCAAAGGAGTAGCTGGTGGATTTGAACCGCCAGACTTCTGGTTAGCAGTCAAGTGCCTTAGGCACTATGCTACCAGAGCTCCTTGTATATATACATAGTTGGATAAATTGTTGGATATCTGATCTTGGTGATCCATGGCTAAGCTGTAACCTTGTTTACCCAACAATAAAATGAATTCTCTGGAAACAGAAATGTTGGAAGATTAAACATACTTGCTAGGCATTTGATGATACTTAAATATAGCTAAACAACTCTGATTCATAGTGACACTGCTGGACAGAGTGAACTGCCAGGGGGTTTCCCAGATGGTAAATCTTTATGGAAGCAGACTGCCACACCTTTCTCCTGTGGAGCAGCTTTTCTCCTGTGGAGTGGCTGTTTGTTTTGAACTTCTAACTTTTTGGTTGCTGAATATATAATGACTATAATGTCAAATAGAAATGTAATCGATCTCTGAAATTCCTAGATTGCTCATACACACCTCCATGAGAAAATTTTCACAGGTGTGCTGAAAAAATTCCTAAAAGCAAAAGTGAGACTTTAGACACTGTCTGTTTATCCTTCAGGGGACTCATATTTTCCCCGATCTGATAACATTTTTCTGTCATAAAAAGAGGGAAAAAAAGAGAAGCAGCTTTTCTGGGATGACAGCAAATGCTTTCTTTAGTTTACTCATAACTACTATTTTTGAAAGCATTTTTCAAGAAGTAATATTTCAGAGGAAAATAAATAAAGGTGATGTGGAAAAATAGAAAGATACCATGTTAGAATAGGTTTAGAAGACTCCATAATAGTAAGCAGATTCCTTTAGTCACAGACTCATTTTATATGTCATTTTGAAGTTAAAAGGCATAGTAAGCAGCATTTCACAAACATTTGTTATCAATAGAAGTTTTTGTCCTGGAGTCTTTCTGAATTAGGAAACATCATTATACTAAGAAATAATTAGGTAGGGTTGGAAGTACTAGTATGGTATATATAACTGGGGCAAGGAAAACTTTCCCCTAGTGATAAGGAAAGAAATAGGCCCACTTTCTATTAGAAATTAGAAAGAAATAATTTGGACTGGATATGCTTCACTGTCAAATTAGTGTACATTTGTGAAATTTTCAGGAGAGAGAAGGAATTACTATCTTAGCATAAAAGATCATGTCAACAGAATGTTATGTCCCTAATGGCAAGAACAATGCATTGAACATTGTAGGGCAAATTAGTGTGACTTGTGATATATTTGTTGAATTAATGAATTACTGAAAAAAAAATGGGTGGGGCACTAGTTCTTAAGAGATAGTAAAAGTTATGTTAATTTTTGCAGTTGTGCTGAGAAATTTCCTGAAAGAAAATATCAATGTCTCAGAAGAGGGGTATGGATCCAGAACTCTTCTATTGGAGATGTAATTTATTTTAGATACCTTAGGTGAGAATCTCAATACTCATCTCTCCATTTGTCTTACTGTGGTGGCTTGTGTGTTGCTGTCATGCTGCAAACTGTGACACCAGTGTTCCAAATACAAGCAGGGTAACCTATGGTGGACAGGTTGCACTGTAGCTTCTACACTAAGACAGACCAGGAAGCAGAACCTGGCAATCTACTTCTTAAAAAAAAAAAAAAAA
>NW_006921594.1:9820296-9830684 GCF_000298275.1 Orycteropus afer afer | reverse complement strand
ATAAATGTTGACTATACACATTGGCCTCACCAGCTGGGATACACAGGAATCAAACTGACTAATTCCGTGGAAAGAGACAATGGAAAAGCTCAATATCATCAGTCAGAGTAAGGCCAGGGGCTGACTGCAGAACAGACCATCAAATACTCATATGCAAGTTCAAGTTGAAGCTGAAAAAATAAAAACAAGTCCAGGAGAGCAAAAATACGACTTTGAGTATATCACACCTGAATTGAGAGACAATCTCAAGAACAGATTTGATGTGCTGAACACTAATGACCAAACAACAGACAAAATATGGGATGATATCAAGGAAATTATACATGAAGAAAGCAAAAGCATTTAAAAAAAAGAAAAGAAAGAAAAGATCAAAATAGATGTCAGAATAGACTCTGAAATGTGTCTTTGAATGGAGGGTAGCTAAAGTGAATGGGATAAATGGTGAATTAAAGAGCTGATCAAAGATTCAAAGGATGGCACAAGAAGACAAAGGAAAATATTATCATGAAATGTGCGAAAACCTCAAGTGAGAAAAGCAAAAGTTAAGAACATGCTTACTATTTCTTAAGCTGAAAAAACTGAAGAAAAAATTCAGCTCTTGAATTGGAATACTGAAAGATTCTATGGGCAAAATATTGAATGATGCAGAAAGCATCAAAAGAAGATGGAAAGAATATACAAAGTCACCGAATCAAAAAGAAATGGACACGATGTTCAATGATTTCAAGAAGTAGCATATGACCAAGAACCAAAGGTATTGAAGGAAGTAGTCCAAGCTGCACTGAAGGAATTGGTGAAAAATAAGCGTTCAGCAATTAATAGAATAACCATTGAGATGTTTCAACAGATGCAGTGCTGGAGGTGGTGATTCGTTTATGTGAGGTTTGGAAGAGAGCTATTTGGCCATCTATCTGGAAGAGATCCATATTTGTGCCCATTTCAAAGAAAGGTGATCCAACAGAATGCAGAAATTATTGAACAATGTCATTAATATCACAAGCAAGTAAAATTTTGCAGAAAATAATTCAAATATGGTTATAGCAATATATTGACAGGGAACTTCCAGAAATGCAAGCTGAATTCAGAAGAAGACATGGAATGAAGGATATCATTGTTGATGTCAGCTGGATCTTGGCTTAAAGCAGAAAATACCAGAAAGTTGATTATCTGTGTTTTATTGACTATGTATAGGAATTCAATTTGGTAGATCATAGCAAGTTATGGGTAACTTTGCAATTAATTGTGCATTTAATTGTGTTCATGAGGGACCTATACATAGACAAAGAAGCAGTTGTTTGAACAGAATAGGGTACCGCATGGTTCATAATCAGGAAATGTGTGTGTTGGGGTTGTATCCTTTCACCATATTTATTCAATCAGTATCTGAGTAAATCTGAAAAACTGTACTATATATAGAAGAATATGGAATCAGGCTTGGAGGAAGACTCTTTAACAACCTGCAATATACAGATAGCAGAACCTTGTTTGCTGAAGAAGACCTGAAGCACTTATAAGTGCTTACTGTCAAAGATCAGAGACTACAGCCTTCAGTATGGATTGCCCCTCAACATAAAGAAAATAAGAATTCTCACAACTAGACCAATAAGCAACATCACAATAAATGGAGAAAAGATTGAAGTTGTCAAGAATTTCATTTTACTTGGATCCATAATGAACACCCGTGGAAGAGCAGTCAAGAAATCAACTCCTCAGAAGGAAGATGGGGCAATCTACTCCCGTAGCGATACTGACTCAGAAACCCAAGGAAGGGTCACTATGAGTCGGGTCCGACTCTACAGCACACAAGAGCAACAGCAACATTGCATTGGGCAAATCTGTTGCAAAGGCCTCTTTAAAGTGTTAAAGAGCAAAGATGTCACTTTGAAGATTAAGGTGCACCTGACCCAAGCCATGGTATTTTGAATAGCCTCCTATGTATATGAGAGCTGGACAATGAAAAAAGACCTCAGAAGAATTGATGCATTTGAGTTGTGCTGTTGGTGAAGAACACTGAATGTACCAAGGACTGATAGAAGAACGAACAAACCTGTCTTGGAGGAAGAACAGCCTGAAAACTCTGTCTCTTGTACTTTGGTCATTTTCTCATAAAGGACCAACTCCTAGAGAAGAATAACATGCTTGGTAAAGTGGAGAGTCAGTGAAGAAGGGGAAATTCTTGATAATATGGATAGACATAGTGGCTGCAACAGGCTCAAGCAGGTGACGACTGTGAGGATGGAGCAGGACAAAGCCATATTTAATTCTGTTTAACCTATGGTTTCAATGAGTGGGAGCTTACTTGACAACACCTAACAACAACAACAACATGGCATAATATTGAATGGTACAAGATCTATCAACAGAAAATGGAAGGAATACACAGAATCACTGTACCAAAAAGATCTAGTTGACATTCAACCATTTTAGGAGGTATCTTATGATCAATAACTGATGGTGTTGAAGGAAGAAATCCAAGCTGAACTGAAGGCATTGGTGAAAAACTAGGTTCCAGAAGTGATGGGATACCAATCGAGATGTTTCAAAAAGTAGATGCAATGCTGGAAGTGCTCACTCATCTATGATAAGATATTTGGAAGACAGCTACCTACAGAGGAATGCATTCAGAAAATTGTGCCTATGGCAAGAACTGAAATTACACCCCTGTCTAAACATCTGACACCACCTTTCAGATAACTTTACCAAAATATTACTTCAAAAATAAAAGTCAAGACCATTAATCTTTTACTTAACACATTATGACATCACAGGAAAAGTACAACTGCATCTTCCTTACTTTCACCAATGAAAATTGGTCTATTATGAGCTCAAAGTCATTTTTTTTTCCAGTTTCTTCTCTTTTTACACTCAACAGTAGAAGATCAACACAGTCTGCCTTGACCCGTGGGGGCACTGAGACACAAGTATTCTAACTTTCTGAATTCTGTTTCACAGCTGGCAATGGAAACTGTGATGGATAATACAATCTGCTCAGTGACACACTCTTTAAGTGTTGATCAGGGTGTGTGCTGTACCTGCCATACCTTAGATAAGTCTTTGACTACCTGGCCAACTCACTGGAAGAGATCCATGTTTGTCCATCCCCAAGAAAGATGATAAAATAGAATGCAGAAATTATCAAACAATATCATTTAATTAACACACAAATAAAATTTTTTATAATTTAAAAGATGTTTGGGCAGTACATCAACAGGCAACTGCCAGAAATTCAGGCTGGATCCAGAAGAGGATGTGGACCAGGATTATCATTGCTGATACAAGGTGGATCGTGGCTGAAAGCAGAGAATGCCAGAAATACGTTTACTTATGATTTATTCACTAAGCAGAGCCACCTGACTTTGTAGATCATAACTAATTATGAATAACATTGCAAAGAGTGTCAATTACAGAACAGTTAATTGTGCTCATGGGAAACCTGTACTAGACCAAGAGGCAGTCAGTAGAACAGAACAAGGGGATACTGCATGGATTAAAATGAGGAAGTTTGTGCATCAGGGTTGTGTCCTTTCACCACACTTATTCAATCTGTATGCTGAGTAAATAATCTGAGAAGGTGAGCTATATGAAGAAGAACATAGCATCAGAATTGGAAAAAGACTAATTAAAACCTGCAATAGACAGATGGCACAACCACGCTTTCTGAAAGTGAAGAGGACATGACTCACTTATTGATGAAAATCAAAGACTACAGACTTCAGCTTGGATTACACCTTAACATAAATAAAACAAAAATATTTTCAACTGGATCAATAAGCTAACGTCATGATAAATGGAGAAAACCCTGATGTTGTCAATGATGTCATTTTACTTGGATCCACAATCAACACTTGGAGAAGCAACAACCAAGAAATCAAATGATGTATTTCATTGGGTAAACCTGCTGCAAAAGACATCTTTAAACTATAAAAGAGCAAAGATGTCACTTTGAAGACTAGGGGACAATTGACCCAAGCCTTGGCATTTTCACGCTCTCATATGCCATGTGAAAGCTGGGCAATGAATAAGGAAAACTAAAGAATAATTGATGCCTGGCTTGGTGAAGAATGTTGAATATACCATGAACTTCCAGAAGAATGGACAAATCTTTTCTGGAAGAAGTACAGCCAGAAGTTTCTTAGAAGTGAGGATGGCGAGACTTCATCTCATGTATTTTGGTTACAATTATTAAGAGAGACCAGTTCCTGGGGCAGGACATCATGTTTGGTAATTAGAGGCTTGGCAAAAAGAGGAAGCCCCTTAATGAGATGAAGTGACATAGTGGCTGCTACAATGGGCTCAAATATAGCAACGATTGTGAGGATGGTGCAGGACCCAGCAATGTTTTATTCTGTTGTATTTAGGGTCACTATGAGCCAGAACAGACTCGAGAACACAACAACAGGTGAGAATCAGTCCCATCTTGTAGGGGAAAAATGTCACTGCTTCTTCTCCAGTTCTGTGTCTCTATGACTAGAGCTCACAAACAATACGCTGTCTTAGGGTATCCAGAACATCCTCACATGCCATCCTCCTCCTCCGTCTTTGAAGTAGCATAGCAAAGCCTGTGCTTGGGAAAAACACACACATCAATATTAGACTGATTAGACTATGAAATGTTTAGGTCTTCTAAAGTCACATCAGATTAGACTATTTCTCTAGACAGGGAGAGTATCAGATATTTAGGAAGTAAAACTAGAGTGGATAAAAGAAGTGAGGCAAAAAGTGCAGATTTAGAGAGGTTCAAATGAGTCAGAAAGCAGCTCCCTTACATTCCTAAGATTTCGAGGAATCTTGGTAAATGAGGATATGAAGATATATCAGGAACACCAGTTCTGATCAGTTTTTGAACACAGAAAACTTTTTCCCAGAGATCAGGTTAATCATAAGAAATAATTTATTTAAGGAAAAGAGGTTGAGGTGATCTCTGAAACATATCAAAGAGAGGAATTCTCTCTTCCTTGATATCTACATGCCCAGTAGCTTCCTAATCAATCACAGTGCAATGAGAGATCTCTGCCGACAGAATACAATCAAGATAAGGGAAAAATTACTTTCAATTTCCCAATTTACCTTTTCCCAGATGATGCCCAGATAAATAACCTACTATGGGGATTAAAATATACTTTCTGGTATCATATATCATAGAGATGGAGTCACTAGAATTGGAGCTGTAATTTCTCACTGTAAATCTGAGTCACATAAAATAATGATGAACACAATTCACTTATAAACAGGAAGTACATCACTTTGTAATGGCATAGATGTTAATAGGGACCTTACCACTGTGGGTTAAATAAAATATACAATAATTTCCTTTCATATAAGAGAAACCTGAGTGCATGCCTAGGATGGTGACTCAGTCATTAAGTACTGGCCCTGCTTCTGTGATTTCTTTTTCTTCACACTTCATATGTGATTTCCATTCCATTAGGGTATCTAATGGTTCACTATAGAGCGCTAAATCTCCAGCCATCACACCTGCATTCTGAGCAACAGAAAGACTGAAGACGGAATGAGGGAAAATGTCATACTTTTCACAAGAGTCAACTCCTTTTAGGGAGCATTTAAGGAGCTCTGGTGGTGTAGTGGCTAAGGCATTTGGCTCCTAATTAAAAGGTTGCTGGTTCAAGCCTACCAGCTGCTCCATGGAAGAAAGATGAGACAGTCTGCTTCTATAAAGATTTAGAGCCTTGGAAACCCAATGGGGGTCACTATAAGTTGGAATCAACTCAATAATGATGAGCTTATTATTTTTTTCTCAGCATTCACACTTAAATATTATTATTAGACTTTTGTAATGTGATTACCACCCAGTAGAATTTTTCTTGAGGGGCTTTGGTGGTGCAGGGTATAAGGCATTTGGCTGCTAACTAAAAGGTTAGTGTTCAAACCCACCAGCCACTCTGCTGGAGGAAGATGAGGCAATCTACTTCTGTAAAGATTTACAGCCTTGGAAATCCAATGGGGCACTGTGAGTTAGAATCAATGCAATAGCAGTGTTATTATTTATTTATTTTTTTATCTAGTTTAGAACCTGGTCTTGGCTAGATATTTGCTGTCCTGATTAAAAAGTAGTGCTGTTTTCATTAAGAAAGATAACAATGGGTATCTGATAGGCAGCTAGAGGCTTTTCCAGAGAAAGTAAGATCAGGTCAATGTATAAAATAAGTGCAGGACTTAAGAAAGTTGAGCAGAGTATTGATAGGTCCAATGGGGGAGACTGGTTCTTTCATGTTAGCAACCAGCCATTTCATATGAAAATGAGAACATTAATGAATATGGAGGCAATGACATATCTTTAAAGTTCATTTGGGGCTTAAACTCCTTCTCTGGATTTGATTTCACAGCCTTCCACTTCAAAAAAAAATCTAGTTCCTACTTGGTTAGAAACTGAAGATGCTAATAAGTTTATATATATAGATTCTTTTTTTAAAAAATTAGTCATTACGTCTATTTCTTTGAAACAAAGGTGTTTTTTTTTTCTTTTTCTAGTTATTGAATCATTATAACTTAAGGTATTTTCACAATTTAAAGATAGTGGTAAAAAATGTGACTAACCACTGCATATGAGTCAATTCTGACTCATAGCAAACCCCATTGGTTTTTCCAAGGCAGCAAATCTTTACAGAAGTAGATTGCCTAGTCTTCCTTCCATGGAGTGGCTAGTGAGTTTGCACCACCGACCTTCTGGTTAGCAGTCACATGCCTTAGGCACTGCACCACCAGAACTCCATAGAAATGTGACTATATACAAAATATGGCCTTGGTGATAGAAATAACACTGGAGAATGCATGATAGAATTTTGCAAGACCAACGGCATTCATTGCAAATACTTTTTTTCAACAACACAAACAGTGGCTATACACATGGACTTCACCAGATAGAGTACACAAGAATCAGATTGACTACATCTGTGGCAAGAGGTGATGGATAAGCTTAATATTAATATCTTCAGCCAAAACAAGGCCTGAAGCTGATTGTGGAACAGACCATCAATTGCTCATATGTAAGTTCAAGTTGAAGTTGGAGACTATTAAAAAACAGTTCACAAGAGCCAAAATATGACATTGAATATATCACTCCTGAATTTAGAGACCATCTAAAGAATAGATTTGATGCATTGAGCATGGTGACTGAAAAACAGAGGAATTATAGGATGACATCAAGAACATTATACATGAAAAAAGCAAGAGGTCATTAAAAAGACAGGAAAGGAAGCAAAGACCAAAATGGACAATAGAAGAGACACTGAAACTTGCCCTTGAGCAGAGAGTAACTAAAGCAAACAAAAGAAATGACAAGATAAAAGAACTAAACAAAAGATTTCAAAGAGCAGCTCAAGAAGATAAAGCCAATTATTATAATGAAATGTCCAAAGACCTGGAGTTGGAAAACCAAAATGGAAGAATACGATTGGCATTTCTCAAGTTGAAAGAACTTAGGAAAAAATTAAAGCTCGAGTTGCAATACTTAAAGATTCTATGGGCAAAATATTGAATGATGCATCAAATGAAGATGAAAGGAATACACAGAGTCACTGTACCAAAAAGAATTGATTGATGTTCAGCCATTTCAGGAGATAGTATATGATCAAGAACCAATAGTATTGAGGGACAAAGTTGAGGCTGCACTGAAAGAATTGGCAACAAACAAGGTTCCAGGAATTGATGTAATACCCACTGAGATGTTTGAACAAAGGATGCCATGCTGGAAGCATTCACTGGGCTATGCCAAAAGATTTTAGAAGATAGCTACGGGGCAACTGACTGAAAGAGATCCATATTTGTACCCTTTCCAAAGAGAGGTTATCCCACAGAATGTGAAAATTATTGAACAGTATCATTAATACCATATGCAAGTAAAATCTTACTGAAGATAATTCAAAAATAGTTGCAGCAGTGTACTGACAGTGAATTTCCAGAAATGCAAGCTGGATTCAGAAGAAGATGTAGAACAAGGGAGATCATTGCTGATGTCAGATGGATCCTGGCTGAAAGCAAAGAATACCAGAAAGATGTTTACTTGTGTTTTATTGACTATGCAAAGGCATTTAGCTGTGCAGATCCTAAAAAGTTATGGATAACATTGAGAAGAATGGAAATTCCAGAACACTTAATTGTACTCATAAGGAACCTGTACATAGAGAGGTAGCTGTCATTCGAACAGAAAAACAGGATACTGCATAGTTTAAAATCATGAAGGGAGTGCACCAGGGTTATATCCTTTCACCATACTTATTCCATCTGTATGATTAGGAAATAATCTGAGAAGTTGGATTATATGAAGAAGAATGTGGCGTCAGGATTGGAGGAAGACTCATTAATAACCTGCGATATGCAGATGACACAACTTTGCTTGCTGAAAGTAAGGATGACTTGAAGCACTTACCGGTGAAAAATGAAAACTATAGTCTGCGCAGTATAGATTACACTTCAATATAATGACAACAGAAGTCCTCGCAACTGGACCAATAAGCAACATCACAATAAATGGAGAAACTATTGAAATTGTCAGGCTTCCTATTATTTGGTTCTGCAATCAACACCACTAGAAGCAGCAGACACGACATCAGATGATGTAGAGCATTGGGAAAATCTGCTGCAAAAGACCTCTTTTAAGTGCTGAAGAGCAAAGACGTCTCCTTGAAGACCAAGGTGCACCTAACACAGGCCATGGTATTTTCATTCGCCTCTTGTGCATGTGAGAGCTGGACAATGAATAAGGAAGACTAAAGAAGAGTTGATGCTTTGTTTTTATTTTATTTTATTTTGTGATTTGAGTGAAAGTTTACAGAGCAAATTTACTTTCCATACAGCAGTTGACACACACATTGTCTCATGACATTGACTACAATATATCACAATGCAACAGCTCCCCTCCCACTCCCTCCTGATAGTTACCTCTTCCCTGTGCCCATCCCTCCACGCACTCCTGCCCCCTGAACTGTCTTCCTGTGCATAAACAGCCCTTCTTTTTCCCATGATTGTTCTCTCCAAGCAGTGTATCTACTTCAGGTATGTGTTCAACTCTTATGCCTGTCTTTTGTTTGGCAGGAAGCCACAGGTGTGGGTTCAATTCCAGACCTGAAGGGCACCTAGGGACCAGAGTCTCAGTGGCTCCACCAGGCTCTGTCAGACCAGCAAATCTAGTCCCATTTTTTTAGTTTTTTTTCCAAATGATTTTGAGTTTTGTTCCACATTGTTCTCCCTCTCTATCCAGGATCTCCTACATAGATACCTCTCCAAGTGGTTGACAGTGGTAGCCAGGCACCATCTACTTCTGGTCTCATAGTCATAGGCTGTGGATCACATGGTGTACCAGTTGCAAGGACTAATTGTTTTCATGACTCTTTGGTTTTCTTCATTCTTCTTTGCTCTGGATGAGGAGAGACCCATTGTTGCATTTAGATGATTGCTTGAAAGATTTTTAAGATCCCAGTTACTACTCACCAAAGTAGGAGGTGGAACAACGTTCTGTGCAGTATGTTATGCCAATTGAGCTTGATGTCCCCTATGACTATGGTCCTGAGCCCACAGGTTCAACTACTCGCTCTCTCTGGGTAGCTGGCTGTGACCAAGAAGTGACTACAACCTTGTCCCATGTCAGCTCTACTATACCCTCTGGGAATTCTTCAGAACATGCAAATATACTTGTAGAACCATTGTCTGCCAACCCTATACATGGCCTTAGGTACACTCCCGGCTGCATAGACATACCTAATATTTCAGCCTGTCTACCCATCTATCCACCCATATATCCATGTTTGCCTTCACAGACAATGCAGTATTCTATGTGCAAAAGGGTTCATCTTTGTTGTCTGCACCTCCCATGTACCTCTCTATGTCTTCCTCTTCTTCAATGCCACCATGTTGATTACTCACATTTGGTACATTGCCCTTCTCTTCACCCAAATCAATACTTACCTCTATCTATCTAACAGGAAGACCAAAGAAGAGTTGATGCTTTTGAGATGTGGTGTTGGTATAAAATACTGAGAGTCCCAAGGACTGCTAAAAGAACTAACAAATCTGTCCTGGAGGAAGTGCAGCTGGAATGCTCCTTGGAAGCAATAATGGCCAAACTTCATCTCACCGACTTTGGTCATGTTGTCAGAAGGAACCATTCCCTGGAAAAAGATATCATGGTTGGTAAAATGGAGGGCTATGAAAAAGGGAAAGGCCCTCAACAAAATGGATTGACACAGTGGCTGCAACAATGAACTCATATAGCAGGGATCATGAGGTTGGCACAGGACCCAGCAATGTTTTATTCTGTTGTATGTAGGGTTGCTATAAGTGGGAGATGACTCCGCAGCACCTAACAACAGAATGTGACTATGTAACCATATCTCCTAAGTAACTTAATGTTGATTTTTAAGCCCCAACACTAA
>NW_006921594.1:9810053-9815216 GCF_000298275.1 Orycteropus afer afer | reverse complement strand
TATCAGATAGTATTTCTCTGCTATTCATAAGGTTTTCCGTGGCCAATTCTTTGAGAAGTGGATGGCCTCCTCCTTCTTCCTAGTCTGTCTCAGTCTGCAAGCTGGGCTGATATCTGTGCACCATGTGCACCCCACTGGGTTTGAAACACCAGCTGCACAACCTCAAGACTCACAGCAACACGTCACCACAGTAGGACAAACCGACAGACAAGTTTGTCTCCCTTAGCTGTTGGAAAGCCCTCCAACCACCCTAACCTGGATCCCTGTGACTAACTCATCAATCTGTTCCAGTTCCCTTTGCCTTTTCTGTCCTCTCCCTGCTTCCCACCTCACTGCTTGTGGGGGGTGGCCTGGGTTCCCTCTCCTCACCTGGCTTCCTGCGGCTGACTTCTCAATCTGTTCTGGTCCCCTTTGCCTTTTTTTTTGTCTTCTCCCTGCTTCCTGCCTCACTGATGGTTCTTAGGTTCCTGGAATCTGAAATCCCTGGAATTCTCATGTTATCACTTTAAAATCCAAAATGATTGTCACTTGTAAACATTCAAAATAGCTGCACCCTTGTCACTTTAAATATCCAAAATGGCCGCTGCTTGTAAACATTCAAAATGGCTGTGCCCTCTGTCAATTTAAATATCCAAAATGGCTGCCACGTGTAAACAGTCAAAATGGCTGCATCCTCTGGACAAACAAGAAAGTCAGTGAAAAAAACAGGAAAACCTGCAGTATTTGGAGATAGGGGAATAAGAGGAAAAAAGGCAGAGAAGGAGGATAATAAGAAAAAAATGGGAAAAATGCAAAAAGAAAAACAAGCAATGGGGTTAACCATGAGAAAAAAAAGAAGGAGAGAAAAATTTTGCAACCAGGAATAGAGAAAAGAAAAAAGCTGAAAACTAGGACCTGGGAGGGGAAGAATAAACAATAATAGTAAAAAAGGACAAAAGTATTAATAATAGTAGTAGTTTTAAAACAGACCAAAGCAAGCAAACTAAAAACCAGGAAAAGGAGATAAAAAATAAATAAATAAATAATTGGAGGAGGGAAGGGCAGGGCACCCATGCTCCATCCAAGCACAGAGTGGGATGGAGTTCCTGCGGGCCCAGAAGGTGGGTAGGAGTAGGGGATAGCCGAACTTCCATTCACCAAGTGGGTATAAGGTATAAGAGTATAAGAGTAACAGGGGGAGTGTTACACCTTTTCAGTCGTCCAGGTCCAGAGTGTCCTTGGGAAAACAAGTAGCTTCCCCCAATATATTTCCTGCTCTCATCCAACCTCTGTTGAATATTGAGAATACTTACTTAGTTGTCAATTAAAAAAAAAAACACCTCACTGCCATTTGGTCAATTCCAACTCATAGCGACACCCATCGGGTTTTCAAGGCTGTAAATCTTTACAGAGGCACACTGACTTATCCTTCTTCTGCAAAAAGCTGGGGGGTTTGAACCACTGATCTTTTGGTTAGAAGATGCTTTAACCACTGCTCCACCAGATCTCCCTGTATTTGAGGTAAAAATTATGATATGCACATTTTAATTGGCCCCTTATATATTACCATTATATGTTTAACACTTTTATAAGAACTATCCTGAGACTCTGATGTATGAAACATGAAACAAAACATCATGAAAAACAAAACAAAATGAAACAAAAACCCATTAGCCATGTATTTAAGATAAAATGATTCATTAATATGAGATTATGTTACTCAAACTTAGTAACTATTCATTTATTGGCTGATAGGTGTTCTATTCTAGGTTCACTTAGGGCATAAAGCACACTGATAGTAACTGGCAAAAAACAAACAAGAAACATGCATTTAGTTTTAGTAGCTGCCCAAATCAAAAAAAAAAAGTCTGTACATGGTCTAAGTGGATACACGGCCTAAGGAATATTTTACATACATCATCTTGTACTCCATATAACTGATAAAGGCAGGCAGTATTCCAATTTGGATTGACCTTTATGCATGTATCATTTTATTCTTGGCTACTTCAAAATGCATTTACCTTTCTGTTCATTCTCAGCTCTTAGAGAACATTATTCAAAGAGTATATTACATATAACCTAGTTTGTAAAAATTAATGTCTAGCGCTGCATAAAATTGATTTGAAAAGATTCAATGCACAAAAGTTATCGCATGGAAGCACAGTCAACTAGGGTACATAAGATGGGTTGCAAAAATAACACGGTTGATACTGAAGTGCTTTCTTATTAAAAATACAATGCTACTTAATCAGCTTAAATGCCTTTAGACAACAGATATTGCAAAACACATGTAGAAGGACTTGGAAGTAAAATGTCAAAGTTTGAGCCCAGTAATTGATTACATGTAAAAATGAATAAATAACTACTATTCACTTTATTCATATCACTTTCATTTTTTAAACATTGCTTTTATAATGAAACTTTGGTCTATGTTGTTTCTTAGTGAGTTATATTAAACTCTCACTGTAAAATTATTTCTTTATTCAGAAAGAGACAGTGAATAGTATAATTCAGTGGTTCTTAATGTGTGAACTCATATCAGAAACAGCAGCATCATTACCTGGGATCTTGTTAGAAATTCACCTTCTTAGGTCTCACCCCAGACCGACTAAATCAGAAACTCTGATAGTAGCAATCTGTGTTTTAACAAGTAATGTAGGTGATTCTGATGCATACTGAAATTTGGGACCATTGATGGCATTGATGCACAATATTCAGAATCAATTTATTTTGGAAACATTGATATGGATTTTTTAAATTAATAAAATGGAAATATTTTGTCATTACCTGAATGATTTTTGTTGTTGTTGTTCTGAAAGGGATTAAAATTCTTTACAGAATCACTAATTTAAGCATCAAAATTGTTGTTGTTAGTGCCATCAAGTTGAATTTGACTCAAAGCAACCCTGTGAACAACAGAATGAAAACCTGCCTGGTCCTGCACCATCCTCACAATCCTTGCTATGCTTGAGCCCATCATTGTAGTCACTGTGTCAATCCATCTCATTGAGGTTTTCCTTTTTCCCCTGACCTTCCACTTTATCAAGCATGATATCCTTTCTAGGGAATGGTCTCTAGAGAAGATTCTCAAACCATTCTACTTGACCAAAGTAGGTGTGATGAAGTCTGGCCATGCTCACTTCTAAGGAGCATTCTGGCAGTCCATGGTATTTTCAGTATTCTTCAGCAACACCACAATTCAAAAGCATCAGCTCTTCTTCAGTCTTCCTTATTCATTGTCCAGCTTTCACATGCATGAGAGGCGAGTGAAAATACCATGCCTTGGGTTAGGTGAACCTTAGTCTTCACAGTGCAATATGACATGATTTCTTGACTGCTGCTCCCATGGGTGTTGATTGCGGGTCCAAGTAATATGAAATCTTTGACAACGTCAATCTTTTCTCCATTTATGGTGATGCTGTTTATTGGTTTAGTTGTGAAGATTTTTTTTTTCTTTATGTTGAAGTGTAATCCATACTGCAGACTGCAGTCTTTAATCTTCATCTTCAACTCATCATCACTTTCAGCAAGCAAGGTTGTGTCATTTGCATATCACAGGTTGTTAATGATTCTTCCTCCAATCCTGATGCTGTGTTCTCCTTCATGTAGTCCAGTTTCTTGGATTATTTGCTCAGTGTACAGATTGAATAAGTATGGTGAAAGGATACAACCCTTACATTCACCCTTCTTGATATTAAACCATGTAGTATTCCCTAGTTCTGTTTGAATGATAGCTTCCTGGTCTTCATATAGGTTCCTCACCAGCACAATTGAGTGTTCTGGAATTCGCAATATTTGAAACGTTATCCATAATTTGTTATGATCCACACATCGAATGCTTTTGCATAGTCAATAAAACACAAGTAAACATCTTTCTGGTGTTCTTTGCTTTCAGCCAGGATCCATCTGACATTGATATCCCTTGTTACATGTTCTTTTCTGAATCTAGCCTGCATTTCTGGAAGTTCCTAGTCAATATATTGCATCAATTTTTCATCAATTGATATTCCTTGATTTTTCAGTAGTATACATGTGCTTGTGAAAGTGGTGAATGTGCTTATTTTAAGAATATTGTAATACTTCAAAGTGTAAAACAGTAGGAATATACTGTAATCAAAGGCATGCAACTTGTTGTTTGTACTTGCTATCTAGGCATTCTATTTCACTTTGCTTTCATAAGTTCCCTTCTTTGTCCTTAGTACATATGATAATTTTATCCATTTCACTTTAATTCCTGGATTTTGGACCCCTAAGATTAATGCTACAATATGTTCATGTACAAAACAAGGACATATATAAGAACATGCATAGAAACTGTAAAATAGCATTAAAATATTAGATATTTGGTTCAAAATGGAGTCGAGCCAGTGAGCAGCATGCTTTATCCCTCTGGCATCTAAGGTCTTGAAAAACTAACCACAACAGTTTAAATGAGGAATTTCACGGCTCTGAACAGCTCACAGATTCAGAGTACATCAAACATGCAAGAGCAGAATTAGAGGAAAGGCACAGAGAGATTATTTGGGAAAGAGCTACTGGAGGAGGACAGATGGATGGGCACCCGAGAGAGGCATTGGAAACTCTTCTGGAGCAGTCACTGTGTTCCAGGCTAGGGTGCCTGCCTGAGATCCCCGAGCCAAGAGGGAGGACACTTTATAACAGCTTACCAGCGACCACTCTAATATTTCGGTGGGCAACAGCAGAGACCTGCCTCCTGCAGCTCATCTTGATTTTTTGGAGGTACTTTGGATCTCCTGGGGGCTGGCTGCGGACACAGACACCTCCACTGAGATTTGGAGGAAAACTTACTATTGAGACAGGAAGGGGAGCTCCCTCCCCTCCCAGTGGGTCACAGAGTAGACTGGGGTCAGACTGGTAGACTTTGTGGTTTTCTTTGTCACAGAGATCAGGACCGCAGGTCACTAGCAGGTACTCCCCTGACCCACAGCTCAAACTGCATGCGTCTTATACAGTACTGAGTTGTCAATGAAAGCAAACATGGGTATAGGGATGGATAGATGGGTGAACAAGCTAAACAATTAGGTATGTCTAAATGGAGAGTGTATCCATGATCATATATAGGGTTGGCAAACAATGGGCCTATAAGTTCATGTGAATGATCAGAATTCCCAGGTGTATAGTAGAGCTGACAAGGGGCAAGGTTATGGTCATTACTTGGTCACA
>NW_006921594.1:9808665-9809953 GCF_000298275.1 Orycteropus afer afer | reverse complement strand
TGTGTGTGTGTGTGGGAAAAGAGACAGAGCAGGTCATTGTAGCAGAGTAGGCAGAAGAGAGACAAACCAGAGGAGTGAAGGAGACATTGGATAATCTATCATCACATGTTTCACTCAAAGGAGCATGAACGCAATGAACCCAGAGCAAATTTCAAATCACATACTCTAGTAACCTACTTGTTACTCAAGTGTGATTGCTAGTTATGCATTCTTCTTACCCAACTTTTTATTTCAGTAAAAAAAAAAAAAAAAAACAGTTTCATGAGTTTCCAAGTATTTTATAAAAATACTTTGGTAGAAAGAAAAGTTTAACCATTTAAAAAAGTATTTGGTGATTAGCTAATTTTCTTGTCCTACATACAATATTTGATTTTTTGTCTACTTTGACAAGTAAATGTTTTCCACTCCTGTACTTATTGAAGAGAGTCTATAATTTTCTGTCACTTAATGATAGGGCTTTTCTAAGTTTTGTACATTCAGTCATATTTAACTTTTTTTATTTAAATAGTTCTAAATGAATTTAACTCTCTCCCTCCCATGCCTTATTTTCTCTAATAGGATTTTTCATCATCTAACATTGAGTGTATTTTAATCATTTTATTGTCCTTTCCATCTACCCCACCCCTCCAATATGTGGGCATATCCTTGGTGAAAAGTAAGCTATGTGAGGGCAACAATTTGCTTCCATGCAATGCTTTTTCTTGCATACTATATTTTGTCACTTTGGGAAACATTACAAATATACCCTTAATATAATTTTTTTTGGCTGTAAACAGCTATTGGGAGCTCTAATGGCATAGTACCTAAGGAATTTGACTGCTAACTGCAAAGCTGGTGGTTGAAACCCACCAGCCACTCCTTGGAAGGAAGGTTGGGCAATCTACTTCCATAGTGATACTGCCTTGGAAACCCAAGGAGGGGTTGCGAGGAGTTGGATCTGACTCAACAGCAGTGAGTTAGTGAGTTGAGTAAATAGTTATTAACTATTTATTTAAGATAATTTTCTTTCCCCAGCAGATATTTCAAAGTAAAGAACTGATGGTTAAGTTAAAATTGTATTTCATAGGTGTGGTAATTGAGTTTGTGTGTCAACTTGGCTAGGTCTGGTTGAGTGGCTGGGCAGCTGGTGGTAGTTATTTCGCATGATGAGACTGGCAATCAGCTCGATGGTGGGATCTACCACAAGCAGCTGAGTAGTGGCTTTGGGTATGTGGTCGGCTTCCTATATATAAGAAGCAGCTTTGGGAATGGTCTGTAGCTTATGGCATGCTTGGACCTGCATGGAACC
>NW_006921594.1:9791127-9798196 GCF_000298275.1 Orycteropus afer afer | reverse complement strand
CAAGGTGTGAAAAATATAATGTGAAAATATTGGAGAAAATCTTGAAGGAAGATGTTAAGAATTTAAACATTAACAAAACAATCCTCAATAAATATAAAAACATCAAAATAGTGCATAGCATCTTCTCAGATCATAATGCAATAAGATTAGAAATCAATAAGAGAAAGAACAGGGAAGAAATAAACTACACAGATACTGATTAACATCTTGCTTAAAAACTACAGGGTGATAGAAGAAATGAAAACTGAAATGAAAAAAGAATTCCTAGAGTCAAACAAGAATGAAAACACAACATACAAAACCTATGAGACACAGAACAGCACTGCTCAGGGTTCGTTTTATAACAATAAACACATACATCAAAAAAGAAGAAAGAATCAAAATCAATACCTCAACCTAAGAACTCCAACAATTAATAAAGTACAGAAAAATACCTATGGTGTCCAGAGGAAAGGAAATAATAAATATTCCCAAAAAAAAAACAAACTCATCGCTGTCAAGTCAAATCTGACTCATAGTGACCCCTCCTTGGATTTCTGAGGTGGTATCACTGCAGAAGTAGATTGCCCAATCTTCACTCAGAGGAGCGGTTGGTGGGTTTGAACTGCTGGCCTTCTGGTGAGCAGCCAAATGCCTTAGGCACTATAAATGAAACAGAAAACAGGAAAAAAAAAGGAATAAATAAGACTGGAAGTTGGTTCTTTTAAAAGGTAATAAAACTGAAAAAAATATTAACAAAGGAAAAGAAAGAGAATATGAAAATAAGACAAATAAGAAATGAAATGGGTGACATGACACCAGAACTAACTGAAATAAAAAGGATAATATAGAATAGTATGAGGAACTGTACTCCAACAAATTTGAAAATCTAGATAAAATGTACAAATTTCAGGAACTACATGACCTACCTAAGCTAACATAGATTGATGTAGAAAATTTGAATACACCCATTAAAAAAGAGGAAACTGAACAGGTCATAAACCAACCCCCTGCCAAAAAAAAAAAAAAAAATCCTGATCTAGATGGCTTCACTGGAGAATGCTTCCAAACAGTCAGAGAAGAGATGACACCAATTCTACTCAAACTATTCCAGAACATAGAAAAAGATGAAATAATGCCAAATTCATTTTATGAAGCAAACAAAACCCTGATACCAAAACCAGGTAAAGCACCACTAAAAAAGAAAGTTACAGACCAGTAGCCCTCATGAACATAGACTCAAACATCTCCAACAAAATGTGAGCCAATAGAATCCAACACCATAATCAAATACTACTACTACTACTAATAATATTCATGACCAAGTGGAATTCATACCAGGTATACAAGGATGATTCAATATTAGAAAAACAATGTATATAATCAAAAATATAATAAAATAAAGGAAAATAAACACATGATCATATCAACTGATAAGGGAAATACATTTGATAAAATCTGGCACCCATTCACACTCACTGTCATTGAGTTGATTCTGACTTACAGAGATCCCCACTGGGTTTCCAAGGTGGTAAATCTTTATAGAAGTAGATTGCCCCATCTTCCTTCCACAGTGTGGCTTGTGAGTTTGAACTGCCACCCTTCTTGTTAGCAGTCAAATGTCTTAGCCACTGCACCACCAGAGATAATACACACATATTAATTTTGGTTAAAGGAAAGGCAATATACAATAAGAGGGAGATTAGCACAAAATAACTAAGGCAAAAGAAGACACTGAGTGGTGCATAAGAGTTACAGAGAGCAAAGGTAGATACTATTATGTACACAATTCTGCAAAATATGAATAGAAGAGAACTTCTGCAGCATAAATAAGGACAGATGACAAAATCAACAGACAACATTTTTCTCCCAAGTAAGAATCAGATAAGGATGCCTTCTGTTACCATTCTTATTCAATATTGTATTGGAAGTCATAGCCAGAGCCATAGGCAAGAAAGAGAAATAAAGGCATCCACGTTGGTAAGGAAGGAATTAAACTTTCTCTATTTCAGGTGAGATTGAAGTTGTCAGGGATTTCATTTTATTTGAATCCATAATCAACACTCCTGGAAGCAGCAGTCAAGAAATCAGACTTATTGCACTGTGCAAATCTGCTGCAGAAGACTTCTTTAAAGTGTTAAGGTCCAAAAATGTCACTTTGAAGACTAAGGTACACCGGGCCATGTCATGGTATTTTCATATGTGTGTGAAGGCTGGACAATGAATAAGGAAGACCAAAAAAGACTTGATACCTTTAAATTGTGGTGCTGGCAAAGAATACTGGAAATATTGTGGACTGCTAGAAGAATGAACAAATCTGTCCTGGAAGAAATGCAGCCAGAATGTTCCTTAGAAGTGAAGTGAGAATGGCCAGACTTTATCTGACCTACTTTGGTCTTGTTATTAGACAAGACCAGTCGCTGGAGAAGGATATCATGCTTGGGAAAGTAGAGAGTCAGCAGAAAAGGGGAAGACCCTCAACAAGATGGATCAACACAGTGGCTTCCATGATGGCCTCAAGCATAGCAGGAATTATGAGGATAGTACAGGACCATGCAGTGTTTCATCCTGTTGTACACAGGGTTGATAGCAGTCAGAACTGACACATCAGCACCTAACAACCACAAATTTCCAGATAATATGATCCTGTGCATAGAAAATACCAGAGACTCAGCAAGAAAACTACTGGAATTAATAGAAAGATTCAGCAAAGTGGCAGGGTACATGATCCAAAATCAGTTGAATTCCTGTACACCAAAAAAGAGAACTATGAAAAGGAAATTAGGAAAATGATACCAGTTACAATAGCCACCCAAAAGATGAAATGCTTAGGAATAAGTCAACCTACAGATACAAGTTGTTGTTGTTATGTGCCATTGAGTGGGACCTGACTCGTAGCAACCCATCCTTGGGTTTCTGGGGCACTATCACTATGGAGGGAGCTCTGGTAGCATAGTGCCTAAGGCACTTGACTGCTAACCAGAAGGCTGGTGGTTCAAACTCACCAGCCACTCCTCGGAAGGAAGGTTGGGCAATCCTACTTCCGTAGTGATATTGCCTCGGAAACCCAAGGAGAGGTCGCTATGAGTTGGGACTGACTCGATGGCACATAACAACAACAACAACAACAACATCACTATGGAAGTAGATTGCTCAACCTTCTTTCTGAGGAGTGGCTGGTGGGTTTGAACCACCAGCCTTCTGGTTAGAAATCTATACTGGTTAGGCACTATGCTGTCAGAGCTCCCACAGATACAAGAGACCTATACAAATAAAACTACAAAACACTACTACAAGCAACCAAAAGAGAGCTATATAAATGGAAAAAAATACTATGCTCATGGAAAGGAAGACATAACATTGTGAAAATGTCAATACTACCCAAAGGGATCTACAGATATAATGCAATCCAGATTCCATTATTATTCTTTAAAGGGATGGGAAAATTATTTCTTATATGAAAATGAAATAGGACCTGGATAAGCAAAGAACTATTAAAGAAAAAATAGGAGGCCTCATGCTTCCCAATCCCAAAACCCACTATACAGCCACAGTAGTCAAAACAGCCTAGTAGTGTTACAATGAAAAATATATAGACCAGAGGAACAGAATTGAGAACCTAGAAATAAATCCATCCACCTATGGACAGTTGATCTTCAGCAAAGTATTGAAATCCATTAAATGGGAAAGAGACAGCCTCTTTAACAAATATTATTGGCAAAAGTAAATATCCATTTGCAAGAAAATGAAACAAGATCCATACTTCAGACCTTATACAGAAACCAACTCAAGATCAAAGAATCAAAGATGTAAATGTAAAAATTAAATATATAAAGATCTTCAAAGAAAAAATAGGGATAAACTTAGGGGCCCTAATTTATGGCATAAATAGTCAATCAGATGTAATAAAACATAAACAAACATCAGAAGATAGACTAGACAACTAGTACCTCCTAATAATTAAATACTTATATTCATCAAAAGACTTCTACAAAAGAATAAAAAGAGAATCTACAGACTGGGAAAACTTTTTTGGCAATGACATATCTAACAAGTGACTAATCTCTAAAATTTATAGAAAGCTTAGACATTTCAACATGAAAAAGTCAAACAACACAGTTAAAAAAAAAGACAGAATATATGAACAGACACTTCACCAAAGAAGATATTCTGGTAGCCAACAAACACATGAAGAAATGCTTACAGTCATTAGCCATTTGAGAGATGCAAATCAAAACAATAATGAGATAACATCTCATCCCAGTAGTAATAGCAAAGTTCACTAAGACAGAAAACAACAAAGACTAGAAAAGATGTGGAGAGTTTTGAATTCTCATATTGCTAGTGGGACTTTAAAATGCTACCTACAACCACTGTAGGGAATAGTACAGTGCTCTGTTATAAAGTTGGAAATAGAAATACCATCTGACCCAGAAATCCCAATAGTGGGTATATATGCTAGGAAAATAAGAGCCAGGACATGAATAGACATGCATACACATCTTCACTGCAGTATTATCCACAATAGCAAAGAGTTGGAAACAACCTAAGTGTCCATCACTGACTGAATGGATAAACAAGCTATGGTATATACACACAATGGAATATTATGCAATGTTAAAGAAGAATGAAAAATCCACAAAACACCTCATAATGTGGATGAACTTGGCTGACATCATGCTGAGTGAAATAAGTCAATCACAAAAGGATAAATATTATATGAGACTAGTATTATATAAAGTGAAGGAAAGATTTACACACAGAAAGAAATATTATTTGATGGTTACCAGGGATGGAAGGAGAGTGGAGAGAAAATCACCAACACAACCAAAAGCCAAACTCACTGCCATTTAGTTGATTCTGACTTATAGAGATCCCCACTGGGTTTCCAAGGTGGTAAATCTTTATAGAAGTAGATTGCCCCATATTTCTTCCACAGTGTGGCTGGTGAGTTTGAACTGCCAACCTTCTTGTTAGCAGTCAAATGTCTTAGTCACTGCACCACCAGAGATAATACACACATATTAATTTTGGTGAAAGGAAAGGCAATATACAATAAGAGGGAGATTAGCACAAAATAACTAAGGCAAAGGAAGACACTGAGAGGTGCATAAGAATTATAGACAGCAAAGGTAGATACTATTATGTACACAATTCTGCAATATGGGTAACAACAAACAATAATCTACAAATGGACACACAGGCAGACATGTACACTGAAAAAGTATGGGTAGGTGAAGGGACTACACCCATGACGATATATAGTTTTACTAGAAGATATTTCTACACACTTTTTTTATGTACTATAAGGAGCTCTGGTGCTTAACACATTTGACTGTTAACTAGAAGTTTGGCAGTTCAAACCCACCAACCACTCCATGGAAAGGTGGGCAGTTCAAACCCACCAACCATTCCATGGAAAGAAGATGGGGCACTCTACTTCCATAAAGATATGATGGATCCCAAGACCAGAACTAGATGGTGACCAGCTACCAATGCCAACCACTTGGTAAGGGATCAAAACTGGAGATCGTGGATAGAGTGTATGTGTGTGAGGAAATGTTGAACAAAATTCAAAAACACAAAAATAACCAGAATTACTGGTTGGGTGGAGTCTGGTGGAACCCCCAAGACTATGGTCCCAGGTTACCCTTCAGGCCTAGAACTGGACTCGCTCCCAAGGATTAGCTCTCAGTCCAATAGCAGAAAGACCCACATGCAGAAAACCTACTGTAGGGCAATGGACCCACCTACTCTAGGGAGATACACCCCTTAGAGCAATCAGCCATGGGGCACCAGAGGGCAGCAGTCACATAGAGGGAAAGCTGGACAGACAGGAGTGCATAATTAAGAAGGGCACAGGAAGGGGATAACCACAGGGAAGGGAGGAGAGAAGAGTTTGTTATGGTTGGGGATGTAATGGGCCATGAATTCAAATGTATACAAGCTATTGAATGTAAAACAAATTTTGCTCTGTAAATTTGCACCCAATGCACAATTAAAAAATAATAATAATGAAAAAAGATTTACAAACCTTAGAAACCCAATGGGGGTCGCATGATTAGGAACTGACTCAATGACGGTGAGTTTGGTTTGTTTTTTGGATATAAATATATCCAAGTATATATAAGAGTGAAAATGGGTAAAGTTATGAAAACTACTTAGCTGTCACCAATCGTCTTGTAGAAATGAGTCGTTGGACTTGAAGGCTTAGGACCATAGTCTCAGGATACAGCTAAGCCAATTGGCATCACATAATTCACAAAGACACTGTTTTATACCCTATGGTGATAAGAAAAGCTAGTGAGTGGCCATCTAAGATCAAGCTATTGGTCTTTCCTCTTCTGGAGGAAACAAGAGTGAAGAAAATCAAACACTCAAGGAAAGAATGAGTCCAAAGGACTAATGGACCACAGGAACAACAGCCTCCACTCCTCTGGGACCAGAAGAACTAGATGATGCCTGGTTACCACTACTAGCTACTCTGATCTGGAATACAGAAGGCCCTGGATTGAATGGGAGAAAAATGTAGAAAAAAATTTCAAAATCAGAAAACAGACTAGACACACTGGTCTGATGGAGACTGGCCCATATCCACATTGCAAACTTGGAACTGAATCTATCCCTAAGGATGATCTTTTAGCCAAAAAACATACAGGCCTACAAAGTGAACAACAACTTGTGAGAAACATTCTACTCAGAATAAGCAACCATGTTAGACCAAAAGGGAAGCATTTATGCAAAAACAAAGCTCAAAAGTCAGGAAGGAGCCAGAAAGAAGGATGTACAGAAACAGGGAACCAATGAAGAAGCTGGAAGAGTGTTATTTCATTGAGGGAACTGCAATTAATGTTACAAAGCAATATGTGTATAAATTGTTGAATGGAAAACTAATTTGCTCTGTAAACTTTCACCCAAACTACAATAAAAAAATGAAAAATAATCTAAAACAGACAAACAAAAATATAAAGTAAAATGTACCTCACCATACATGTACAGAATTTAAACCTGAAATATGGAGCTCCAAATTTTCAACATCTAAGTATCTATTTTCTAGTTGGGATAAGATATGATATTTAAATGTATATAA
>NW_006921594.1:9788138-9791027 GCF_000298275.1 Orycteropus afer afer | reverse complement strand
AAAAAAAAAAAAAAAAAAAAAAAAAAAAAAAACCAATTTCACTGCCATCGAGTTGGTTCCTACTCATAGTGACCCCTCCTTGTGTTTCTGAGGCAGTATCTCTACAGAAGTAGTTTGCCCAGTCTTCCTTCTGAGGAGTGGGTGGTGGGTTTGAACTGCTAACCTTCTGGTTAGCAATCAAATGCCTTAGGCACTACACCACCAGAGCTCTTTTAAATGTATATAATAACCATAAAGTTGGTTCCATAGTCTATTTATGTGAATCAAAATGTATAGATTATCTTTTAGGTAACTGTATAGTTAAATTCTATAAATATTCTATTCTTTTTTCTCACACTAAAAAAAGATAAGAAATCATTAAGTGGTGCAATTATTAGTGATTATTTTTTTCTTTCTCTTTATGAGCTTCAGTTAGCCACTACCAGTATTTTAGGGAGTTCTAACATATTTTCTCTGATTGACTTTCATAGCAAAATTAAAATAATTTATGGTATATGTTTATTTTATATATTAAAGTATATTGAAATTAATTTTATCTTGAAATAATAAACCTTCACAATAAAATAAAAAAGAGGAAAAGCACAGATATTTACCAAATACTAAAACAATAGCAATGAAGGAGATGATAACACAATTCACAAACAAAATAAATTTAGCACAGAAAATTACATGGGACAAAGAAATCAACAACATCATGAAAAAAAATAAAATGACATCAATAAATTCATACTTGTCGATAATTACATTGAATGTCAATGTATTAAATACACACTTAAGAGACAGAGAGTTGCAGACTGGATAAGAAAACTTGACCCATCAATATGCTGTCAACAAGAGACTCACTTTAGACACAAAGACAAATATAGACTAAAAATCAAAGATTGGAAAAAGATAAACTAACAAGATAGCAACCAAAAAACAGCAGGATTAGCAATATTAATTTCTGATAAAATAGACTTTAAGACCAAATCACCATAAGAGGAAAGAAAGAACATTATATAATGATTAACAGATCAATTGAAGAAGAGAATATAACCACATTAAATATCTACATACCCAATGAAAGAGCCCCAAAGTAAATGAATCAAACTTTAACAGAATTGAAAAGGCATATAGATGACTCTACAGTAATAGAAGGAGACATTAATACGTCACTTTCAAAAAGAAGTAGAACAAATGGGAAGAAACTCTACAAAGAAGCGGAAGAACTAAACAACATGATCAAGCAACTTGACCTTATAAACATCTACAGGGCACTTCACCAAACAACAGCAAAATATACATTCTTTTCCAGCATGCATGGACCATTTTCCAGGATAGACCATATGTTAGGCCACAAAACAAGCCTCAGTAAATTTCCAAACATTGAAATACTGCAAAGCATATTTTCAGATCACAGTGTTATAAAATTGGAAATCAACAATTGAAAGACCAATTGAAAAATAGCAAACATATGGAAACTGAATAACACCC
Source organism: Orycteropus afer afer (assembly GCF_000298275.1). Classification (NCBI taxonomy): domain Eukaryota; kingdom Metazoa; phylum Chordata; class Mammalia; order Tubulidentata; family Orycteropodidae; genus Orycteropus; species Orycteropus afer. The sequence goes on along the minus strand of NW_006921594.1, from coordinate 9,789,554 downwards.
TCCTAAAAAATCACTAGGTAATAGAAGAAATAAAAAATGATATTAAGAAATTTCTTGAATCAAACGAGAATGAAAACACAACGTACCAAATCTTTGAGATACACCAAAAACAATGAACAGAGGGCAATTCATATCAATAGATACACACATCAAAAAAAGAAGAAAGAGCCAAAATCAACACCTTAATTCAACTTATCCAACAATTAGAAAAAGAGCAGTGAAAAAAGTCTGCAGTCATCAGAAGAAAAGGAATGATAAAAATCTGAGTAGAAATAAATGAAACAGAAAATAGAAAGACAATAGAAAAAATCAACAAGAGTTAACGTTGTTTTTTTGAAAAGTTTAACAAAATTAACCACTGGCACATTCAACAATGGAAAAGAAAGAGAAGATGCAAATAATATGAATAAGAAATGAAATGGGTGACATCACAACAGAACTGACTGAAATAAAAAGGATAATATCAGCATGCTATGAAGAACTGTACTCCAACAAATTTGAAAATCTAGAAAAAATGGACAGATCTCTAGAAACACACTAGGTTTAGGTAAGCCTAAACTAATACAGACTGAAGTAGAAAATGTGAAGAGACCCATAACAAAAGAAGAAATTGAACAGGTAATAATAAAAAAAAAAAATTACCAACAACCACAAAAAAAGTCTTGGCTCAGATAGTTTCACTGGAGAATTCTACCAATCATTCAGAGAAGAGCTGACACCAATCCTACTCAAACTATTCCAGGACATAGAAAAGGATGGAATTCTCCCAAATTCATTTTATGAAGCAAGCATAATCCTGATACCAAAACTAGGCAAAGACACCATTAGAAAGGAAAACTGAGGACCAATATCCCTCATAAACATAAATGTAAAAATCTTGAACAGAATTGTAGCCAAGACTCTCCAGCACCATATCAAAAAAATAATATATCATGACCAAGTAGGATTTCTACCAGGTGTACAAGGATGGTTCAACATTAGAAAAACAGTCAATGCAATTCATCACATAAGTAAAGTAAAGGAAAACAACCACATGATCATATCAATAGATGCAGAAAAGACATTTGATAAAATCCAACACCGATTCCTGATTTAAAAAAAAAAAAAAAAACCTTAGCAAAATAGGAATAGAAGGGAAATTCCTCAATATAATAATAAAGGACATAGGCAAAACCAACAGCCAACATTATTCTCAATGAAGAGAGACTGAAACTACTCCCCTTGTGAACAGGAACCAGACAAGGATGCTCTCTATCTCCACTTCTTTTCAACATTGCATTAGAACTCCTAGCCAGGGCAGTAAGGCAAGAAAGGGAAATCAAATGCACCCAGATTGATAAGGAAGAAGTAGAATTATCCCTATTTGCAGATGATATGACCCTATACATAGAAAACACAAGAGACTCAGCAAAAAAA
>NW_006921594.1:9785988-9787490 GCF_000298275.1 Orycteropus afer afer | reverse complement strand
ATTGCCCAACCTTCCTTACGAGGAGTGGCTGGTGGGTTTGAACTGCCAGCCTTCTGGTGAGCAGGCAAGTGTCTTAGCCACTATGCTACCAGAGCTCCCAGAGACATAGACTAGTGGAACAGAATTCAGAATCCAGAAATAGGTCCATCGACCTCTAGTCAGCTGATCTGTGACAAAAGGCCAAAATCCATTAAATGGGGAAAGATAGTCTCTTTCACAAATGGTGTTGGCAAAACTGGATATTGATTTGCAGAAAAGTGAAACAAGATGCGTACGTCACCAAACAAACCAAAACCAAACTCACTGCCGTAGAGTTGGATCTGACTCATAGAGACCCCTCCTTGAATTTCCGAGGCGGTATCACTACAGAAGTGGATTGCCCAATCTTCCTTCCAAGAAGTGGCCAGTGGGTTTGAATCACCAGGCTTCTGGTTAGCAGCCAAATACCTTAGGCACTACGCTACCAGAGCTCCCCCATACCTCACAACATGCACAAAAACTATCTCCAGATGGATAAAAGACTTATATGTGAAACCTAAACCTATAAAGTTCATCAAAGAAAAAATAGAGACAAACTTAGGGGCCTTAATTTATGGCATAAGTAGACTATCAAGCATAACCCAAGATGCATAAACAGCAGAATATAAACTAGATGATTGGGACCTTCTAAACACTAAATTCTTAAGTGCATCAAAAGACTTCTCCAAAAGAGTAAAAAGAGAAGCTACAGAATGGGAAAAAAATATTCAGCAAAGACTTATCAGACAAAGGACTTATCTCTAAAATTTATAGAAAACTCCCATACCTCAACATCAAAAAAGACAAACAATACAATTAAAAAATTGGTAGAAGACATGAACAGACACTTCATCAAAGAAGATGTTCAGGCAGCCAACAAACATGAAGAAATGTTCATGATCATTAGCCATTAGAAAGAACTCAAAACAACCATGAGATACCACTCACCCCAGCATTAATAACAAAGTTCAACAAGACAAAAAATATAACAAATGCTGGCAATGTTGTGGAGAGACTGGGACTCTCATACACTGCTGGTGGGACTGTAAAATGATATAACCACCGTGAAAATCAGTATGACAATTCCTTAAAAATTTGGAAATAGAAATACAATTTGACCCAGCAATCCCATTACTAGGTATGTATCCCAAAGAAATCAGGGACAGGACACCAACAGATAAATGCACACCCATGTTAATTGCAGCACTATCCACAAGAGCAAAGTGATGGTAACAACCTAAGTGTCCATCAACTGAGGAATGAATCAAATAGCGGTGCATATGTTGTTGTTGTTATGTGCTATCAATTCGGACCCGACTCATAGCAATCCCTTCTTGGGTTTCTGAGGCAGTATCACTATGGAAGTAGATTGCCCCATCTTCCTTTCAAGGAGTGGCTGGTGGGTTTGAACTGCCAGCCTTCTGGTTAGCAGTCAAGTGCCTTAGGCACTATGCTACCAGAACTCGTAGTGGTGCATATACACA
>NW_006921594.1:9777342-9782616 GCF_000298275.1 Orycteropus afer afer | reverse complement strand
TTGTTGAAGAGGGTCTGTGCAATCCTTCTGCCTAGTCCGCCATCTTGCTGGAACACTACAAACTTACTTTAATGCTATAGAAATCTAGTACTTAAAGAAATTCTGCAATGTTGAAACCTAGACATACATATCAGTGGCAAAGAGTTGAGAAACCAGAAAACAAAGCAAACCCAAAAAGCCAATGCAAGGCAGGAAAAGAGAGAAAACAAACAAACAAAAGACAGACATGCAAAGAAAAGGCATCCTAAGTTCAAAGCATTAAATTAATGATATAAGTAACTCTAAGCTTTTTGAAAAATACTTAAGAGCAGAAAAGAAATGTAAAGACTCACTTCATTTGTGAACCTAGGGGAATAAATGCTGAAAATTTTTTAAACAAATTAGGGTTGCTATGAGTCAGAATTGATTTGATGGCAGCAGGTTTAGTTTTGATTAAATACAGCACAGATCGAAAAACAATATATAATGTATGTGTTATGTAGCGTACGTGTTTGTTTATGCTAGGAGTTAATTTACCATTAGGAAATCTATCAAAAAAAGGAAAAAAAATAAAATTATTTTATGGATGAAGAAAAAAATCATTTAATACAATTCAACTATAATTCATAAGGAGAACCCCTAAAAGTCGAAATGAGAACCAATTTTAATTTAATAAAGAAAAACTTCTGTGTAGTTGCAGTAGTCATTGTATTTCAAGATATGAGTTTAGAAGTATTGCTTTTAAAGTCCAGAAGAGCAAGAGTATGGAAACTATCACTATTTTCACTCAGGATTTTCTAGGAAGTGTAACCAATACAATAAAACCACAATAAAACATTTAAATATATCAGCATTTCAAACAAGGAAAATATTTTTTCTTTATTTTTAACATTTTCAGTTGTATATATACAATTGTACATATCTTTAAAAGTCCAAAGACAATACATTATCAAAAGTAATATTGGTTAGCAAATATTTGGTAGAGGATCCTATATCAAAATACTAATTGTGTTTATCTATACCAACAACATTAAAGAGTTGTAATGTGGCTTTTTTTTCAATCTACCTTAAGATTTCCTCTTTATACTTGATTTTAAGACCTACTATAAAGATTGTATAATCAAAACTGCTTGATAAATGAATGAAATACACAGAGAAGTGCAACAATTTTGGAAGTCCATAAATTGACCCATACATTAGTGGTCAATTGATTTTGACAAAGGGGCAAGAGCAATTTAATAGAGAAAGCTGTCTTTTCAAAGAATGATTGTTTAATATATGCATATATTATATATTTAATTTATATTAAATTAAGCCTCAGCCCTTAATTTTAGCAATATTCAAACAATAACTCAGAATGGATCGTAGACCTTAATGTAAGGCCTAAAATTACATAACTGCTAAAAGGAAATAGGAGAAAATGTGATTGGGGTTAAGTAAAAATTCCTTACATACGATTCCAAAAACAAGAGTCATGTAGTAGACTTAATCAAATTTAGAAACTTTTTTTTTTTTTTTTAAAGACAAGGTACATTCTCAGAGAAAATATTAGCAAAGTGCATATCTGGTGCAGAATTTGTGTCTAAAATTATAATAAAGTAAAGAAAGTTAACAACTCAATAGTAAGAAAAGATAAAGTCTAATTTTAAAATGGGCAAAATCATGAAAAAACATTGGCAAGAATATGGGGCAATAGGACAATTGGGATATTCACATATCTTTGATGCAAAATGGCACAGTCACTGTGGAAAGCAGGTGACAATGTCCTACACAGTTAAGCATATGTTTACCGTATGACCCAGAAATCTCACATTTTAATGTATTTACCCAAGACACAGGAAAATACATGTGCACACATAAACCTCTTCATGAATTTTTATGGTACCTTCATTACCCAAAACTGTAAGCAGCCCAAATGTCCTTCAACTGGTGAATGGATAAACAATTTGGGGTATATACATACAATAAAATTTCTTACAGAATTGGAAAAAAAAATCTACTGATACACACAACATGAATGAATCTCAAAACACTTTCAAGTGAAAGAAACTAAACTCAAAAGGCTACATGCAGTATGAATCCATTTATATTTCTGTGACATTCTGGGAATGACAAAAATATACAGACAGAAAAAAATCAGTCAGTGGTTTACAGAGGTTAGGGCACTAGGAAGGGAGTGACTACAAAGGGGAACTAGGGACATTTTCAACTTATTCTATGCCTTTGTGGGGGGTAGTTACACTAAAAAAAGTGATTTTTATTTTGTGTAAATTATACCTCAGAAGAAAGCTCAGTAAGGCAATAAAGGCTGACATTACATTGTTAATGAACAAGTAAAAGGGAGATACTAAAAAAAAATCATATATTAGTATTCAGAACATATAAGTAACTGGAAATCAATAATGATGAACAATACAACATCCAATTGAAAACTAAGTCAATTAGGTTAATAAAATACTTGCAGTAATGAAAATCTTAAAGGCCAATAAACATATGAAAAGGAACTTAATTTCAATTTTGATTTGAATATTTTAAAATAAAACAACAATGAATTTTTCTCCCACTAAAATGCAAAGACGAAAATGTCAGATAACAATACATGTTAGTGAGAATGTGGAGGAAAAGCTACTAGAAGAAAATACATTCTTACACAATAAGAACATTTCAAAATTGATACAATTGTTTTGAAGAGCTCTCTGGCTATGTCCAGTAAAACTCACAGCACAACCAACGGCTGAGAAATTCTGCTGCGAAGTATTTATTCTAGAGTAATCCTCACACTTGTACAAAAGGAGGTGTGTATATAAAGGACTCATTATAGAATTACTTAAAACAAGAAAAATTGGAAGCAATCTAAGTAACTATCAAAAAGAAAATGAGTATTTTTTTTTAATGGTATGTCTACACCAGGAACTGTAGGTGATAGAAAGAGGCACTTGGCTGCTAATAGAAAGGTCGGCAGTTTGAAACCACCTCCAAAGTTAGGCTTTGCTGATCTACTTCCAAAAGGTCACAGCCATTGAAAACCTTGTGGAGGAAAGTTCTCCACTGACCCACATGGGGTCGCAATGAGTTGGAATGGACCCAATGGCAATGACTTTTCTTTTTTCTTTTTATGCCATGCACTACTGAAGAACAGTTCAAATACATAAATTAGATCTTTCTAATGGGAGCTCTGGTAGCATAGTGCCTAAGGCACTTGACTGCTAACCAGAAGGCTGGCCGGTTCAAACCCACCAGCCACTCCTTGGAAGGAAGGTTGGGCAATCTACTTCCCTAGTGATACTGCCTCGGAAACCCAAGGAGGGTCGCTATGAGTCAAGGCCAACTTGAAGGCACACAACAAGAAGACTTAAAAAAAAAACAAACTCACTGCCATTGAGTCATATCCGCCTCATAGTGATCCCACCTTGGGTTTCCCAGGAGTTTCACTATGGAAGTAGATTGCCCAGTCTTCCTTCCTAGGAGTGGCTGGTGGATTTGAACTTCCAGTCTTCTGGTTACCAGTCAGATGCCTTAGGCACTATACCACCAGAGATCCTAGCATAATTATGTTAAATAAAAAAGTAAATTGAATAATTATATATAAAATAATATACATTTCATGTAAGTATAAACTCCATAAATGATCATGTATAATGATTTATAAATACAGATAGCTATATAAAATGTTCATATGCTTACAGTAGTTGTCATTTCAGGGTTATTGAGAAGAAAATTTATTTGCAATGCTATAGTTCTTAAAAGCCAAAATATTGGAAGCAATACAGTAAGAAAAATTTTTTTTCTTCATTCTTAGCAATGACAATATGGGTAATTATTCTATCATTCCTTAATCTTGGCTCTATTTTTAAATTTCTTACCACACCAATCAGTCAAAAGATATAGTGAAGAAAGGCAATTAAAAATCTATTGCAATCATTTAAAATTTTTAATTTGCAAAATGTACAAATACAATGTACATTAATACTGTGTAAATATTTTAAAACAAAATCCAATGAAAAATATCATAAAGTGAAAATAGAGACTAAAGGTAACCCAAATTCAGGCATCTTATTTCAGATCACATTTTGTTTAATTTCTCTACTGGTCATTTCTGCTCCAGTCTTTCCTCCTTAATCTGATTCCCACACTACCATCAGCATTTCCTTTCTAAAGAGAGTTATATTCATACTAATTTGAATTTTTTATTTCATTACTTATAGGCTGATGTTTTTAAAACATATTTTCTAGGATAAGAAACTATCATGGGAAAGTTAAAGGATATTAATTGGTGCAGATGGTACAATTCTAATGCAACTATTAATCAGTGAGGGTAAAAAATATTTCAGCCTTTCCGCTTCTACCATCTCCTGACAGAGACCAGGCTGTATCTTTTCAAAATACAGAAATTATGACTTTCTTGTTTAGTGCCAGGAAGTATGTGTTCAGAAAGAGCATCATATCCAAAGAACACCCTTTATATGGTAGACATATGATAATTATGAGTGGAATCTAAGAGTCTTAGGTCTATACTTGGTATGGATGAACTCTTGGGTATAAACTCACATGTGTAACCTTGATACACACCTACTTACTAGCATGAAAATCAGGAGCCTGTCACATTATTGGTGACACTCTGGATGTTCCTGAAATAGTTTTTTTATACCTGCCTTCTCTATAATAGAAGCTCTGCTGGTGCAGTGGTTAAGGCGTTCAGTTGCTAACTGAAAGGTCAGCAATTTGAAGCCATGAGCCTCTCCATGGGAGAAAGATGAGGCAATCTGCTTCCAGAGAGACTCGCATCCTTGGAAGCCCTATGGGGTAGTTCTACTCTGTATTATAAGTTCACTGTGAGTCATAGTTGACTCAATGGCAGTGAGTTTGGGTTCGGTTTTCTATGAAGGTCACAATTCCCATGCCATGTCCAACAATGAATCTAGTGTTTCCTTTGGAGGAAGGGAAGGAGTGTGAAAGGGAGGGAGGAAAGGGTGGGCTAGGAATGCAGCACATGTACCCTGGCTTCTGAGATCAATGAGAGGGGTGAGAGTGTAGGCATGTGTGTGTTCACAGTCACATCTTTCTCCCAGTCTCTGCAAACTGTTACTGTGCAGAACTATTTAGATTGTGTAATGCTATAGTGGTAGGTTTTATTTTTCAGTTGAAGAAGAGTGGTTGTCTACTGTTGTTGCTGTTGTTATGTACCGTCGAGTTGGACCCGACTCATAGCGACCCCTCCTTGGGTTTCTGATGCAATATCACTACGGAAGTAGATTGCCCAACCTTCCTTCCGAGGAGTGGCTGGTGGGTTTGAAC
>NW_006921594.1:9775776-9776306 GCF_000298275.1 Orycteropus afer afer | reverse complement strand
TGCAGTAACACAAATACCACAAATGACCATTTAAAAGAACAGAAATGTATGTTTTCACATTTCTGGAAGGCAAGAGTCCAAATTATGGTCTCAGCTGTATCAATTCCTTCCTTGTTGGTAGCCTGGTGCATTCCTTGGTTCCGTGACAATCCATACATGGCATCTGTCTTCTCCAGTACGTCCCACTCTGCATTTAAGTTCAAGACACACTGACATTGATATAGCTTCATTAGCATAACAAAAGCCTGTTTCCAAACAGTATTCCATCCACAAGCATAGGGATGAGAATTCCAACACATATTTTGAGGGACATAATTCAATCTATAACAGACTTTATTAGAGTGCATAGTATCTTCCTTCCTCATCCAACTGTAATTTCTTATCAGCAGATGTCACTTGGGCAGCAGATGTCACCTTTATCTCTAATTTTTTGTCTTTGATAGGTGCCATCAAGTAGGCTCCAACTCACAGTGACCCCATGTAAAACAGACCGAAACACTGCCCAGTCCTGCACCATCCTCACAATCCTT
>NW_006921594.1:9773524-9774591 GCF_000298275.1 Orycteropus afer afer | reverse complement strand
CTCTCCATTTCCAGAACACAAATTCTATCAACACACTTTCCTGATATGTTTAAAGTAAAATGATAATTTTCAGACATATCTAAATAATTTTTTCATTTTTCACTTAATTCTGTTTATACTTACCTTGAATATTTCTTATAAAATTTTTGTAATGACGTCTGGTGGCATAGTACCTAAGGCATTTCACTGCTAAGCAGAAGGTTGGAGGCTCAAACCTACTAGCCAGTCTGCAGAAGGAAGATTGAGCAATCTACTTTCATAAAGATTTACCATATCAGAAACCCAAAGAGGGTCACTGTGTCTCAGAATAGACTCAATGGTAGTGAGTTTGGTTTTCTTTTGTTTTTAAATAAAACTTTTGGACTGAATGTAACCAATTCACTTACTGCAACTTATTTTTCATTTTAATACAATTATCTAAAATATAAGAAAGTATCTGTTGTTGTTGTTAGGTGCCATTGAGTTGTCCCTGACTCATAGCCACCCTATGTACAACAAAACGAACCAATGCCCAATTTTGTGCCAGTCTCACAATCCTTGCTACACCTCAGCCCATCGTTGCAGCCTCTGTGTCAATTAATCTCATTAAGGGCATTCCTCCCTTTCGTTGACCTTCCACTTTACCAAGCACGATATCCTTCTCCAGGGAATGGTCCCTTTTGACACCATGACCAAGGTAGATGAGACGAAGTCTGGCCATTTTCACTTCCAAAGTCTTCTCCCAGGACAGATTTGTTAGGTCTTTTTGCAGTCCAAGGTACTTTCAGCATTCTTCTCCAACACCACAACTCAAAAGCATCAGCTCTTCTTCCATCTTCCTTATTCATTATCCATCTCTCACATGCATATGAGGTGATTGAAAATACCATGGCTTGGGTTGGGTGCACCTTAGTCATCAAAGAGATATCTTTGCTCTTTGATATCTTTTAAGAGGTCTGTTGCAGCAAATTTTCCCAATGCAATACATCATCTGATATCTTGACTGCTGCTTCCATTGGTGTTGATTGTGGAACCAAGTAATATGAAATCTTTGACAACTTCAATATTTTCTCCATTTATCATGATAC
>NW_006921594.1:9771025-9771849 GCF_000298275.1 Orycteropus afer afer | reverse complement strand
AAAGAAAAGAGCAATCAAGTAGTTATAGAATCTTAAGGGACAGAAATTGAAAAACAAAAACAGCAATATTGCAGTTAAGGTGACTTAAAATCATTTGGAAAGATTTTTAGAAATATCTTCTCTCATTTAAAATTATCTAATATTCTATACAGCTTCTGATTTCTACTCTCATTGTCAAGAAAAAAAAAAAATTCCAAATACAATTTTCACCAATGGGAATGAACATATTGATTGAAACTCTCCTTCCATATTTAGTCGGAAACACTGGTGTCCTCTCAGTAATAGCATAGTGTTGTCTGAAATCAGGCACTAATTGACAGTGATAACTTAGCTAAATCACTTTGTCTCTTCGAATCTTAATTATGTGTGTGAAAAATTTGAATTATCCTCCAAAATCCCTTCCAATTCTAACATTTGATGAGTTTTTTATTTTAATATTGTAATGTAATATTGTAATTTTATATCTCAACTTCTCTCTTTTATTATTTTTTCTCTGCATCTTTCCCATGTGCAGTTTTCTAATTTTCTCTCTCCTTTTCTTCATAGAAAAACTCCTGAAAGAGTAGACTTCATGCATTTTTCCACCCAGATCTCATAATCCATTAATTAATGCCTTAACACTCTATGAGATATGGCATTCATTCTTACCATTTACCTGAAATGGCTACTTGTTACATCCCCAAAGACCTGATTATTATCAGCCCAATGTAGACTTATGAGTTCTTATCACATATAAGCCTTTGGTAGAACATGAACTTTTGGGATGGGACATTGTGTTTATTTAGAAGGAGTCTTGGCTGCTAGGGAGCTCTGGTAACATAGTG
>NW_006921594.1:9766694-9769105 GCF_000298275.1 Orycteropus afer afer | reverse complement strand
TGTGACCTGGTACTGTTCCATGGTAGTAATTTAATGAGACACATTAACTTTTCAGACCTCTTAGGAACAATTTCCTTAGCACTCAAACATAGTGTTTCACCCTAGAGTCTGTCTTATATCTAACTATGTTTTGCCCCAGGGAAAGCAGGTTCAGAGTACTGTGAAGGCAGAGGATATTTTCTCATTTCACTTGGTTTTATATAAGGGGGAAAAAATGGTGTCATAACTCCACTGGATTTATTTCCTGCTAACTTTAAAAGCTAAGAAAAGCTTGAAAAATATATCCCCAATGTCACTGATTAGAACGTCCTGTGGAGACAAATTAATTTTCACTAAATGACATTTGAAAACTTGCTAAGGGCAAAGAACAGGAGAATGTGGCCATCCAATGAGTCATTTTATAATTTCAAGATGAAATTGACCACCTTGTGTGGGAAGTATTTGTGGAGCACAAAGGACAAGGTGAGTTTCCCTCAGCTATGAGCAAAGTACCTATTACTAATTTAGAATCTAGAGGGATAACAGTCTCAAAAGTTATAGGCCTGTTTAAATAACTAAATATGCTATAAAGATATATGCCAAGATTTTGATGACAAGACTTGAAAGAGTTATGGGTAAATTAATACATAGGGACAATGTTAGACTTATGAGGCATGAACTAATTATGAACAGTATGAAGAAGAGTTTTATGTTAATGCAAATTGATAGTGATACTCAGATTCTGGTGTTTGCAAATTCTGTTAATATCCAGTCAGTGTGTATTAGAATGGAATGGAAACAGCTAAGCAAACATTAAAGCATTTAAGTTTATCAAAAGTCTTGTTTTTGAAGAAGGTATTATTGCTGCAACAAAGTAAGTTGGATAATTATAATGTTAAATGTTCAACATAGAAAATGTAGAGAATCAATGGAATATTAGCTATTTAGAAGAGCAGAGGTATACAATTAATATAATTTGCTTTTGGGTATTTTAGTGTATTATTATATTACCTACATGTTGACAGTAATTATTAAGCAATTTGCCCTTATTTTTCTTTTTAAGATAGTACATGTTGTGACTAGAGAATACCTTAAGTCATCAGTGTGACAGAATTTAAATAATACATCCTTAGTCACAGTGGTTTGAAGTAACTTAAGAGGTAACAAATTTAAAATGCTGATAGTAGTTTATTCTCACCAATTCTAAAGAAATTATGAGTGAGATGTTTGCAATCCTTTTAAGTGAAATGTTAACATTTGATACTTCAGAGAAGTGAAACATTTTTGGAATATTTCTGCTTTCAGCTGGGTGGTGGACTAGAAATCAGAAGAGTCCACCCTCTACAAAACTATGGCATCTTGGATAAAAATGCATTTCTGGATTTTAAGAAATAAAAGAAGTTTCCAGGGTCCCAAACAAGAAAACAGCAAAGTTATGAGTTGAAAATTCAATAGGAAGCTAACCTGAGAGATGATTTTGTCTGAAATACAATAACCCATGATACCATGGAAGCAGATCTGTTATGAAAGTATATCACAATGTGCAGGAGCAACACCAGGGGCTCCTGTTTAAGTCAGGGACCTTGGGGAGGGGATTCAAGAGTCCACAAGTAATTACCAGAACCTTTTGGATCATAGCAGAAGCAAACAAAAATCTTCTCTAGTTTAAAGCATTTCACATTTAGGCCCTTAGGATTTTCACAGAGTGAGATCAAAAAAAGAAAAGCACTCAAAATCAATAATCATAAAACACAAGGAAATGAGGTCTGAGTGGTGAGCATCAGCATAAAGAAGGAGCCCTTCAGATATTGTAATGATCACTTAATGAATTAAAATAAAAACTATGCATAAAATGTTTATAGAAATAAGAAAATGAAATCATCAAAGTGATCAACCAAAAATATCACTAGCAGTTTTGAAAGAAATGAATAAAAGTTTTCTAGATAAAACCTGTAATTGTAGAAATTTAATAAACAATGGCTAATTTAGACAGATGACTAAACACAACTGAAGAGTAATTAGTTACCTAGAATCAGATCTGAAAGAATAATACATTATGCAACTTATAGTACAAGAAAAGAAGATTATACACACACATACAATGAGTTTATTCTAAGAGAGAGAGAGTTAGAATTTAGAATGAGAAGTTCTAACATATGTCTAATTGGAACCTAGAATGAGAGAATAGAATAGAGATAAATAATATATGCAATGTCTGAAAGATATTTCTACAAATGAATTTTCCAAAATTAATTAAATACATGAATCCACAAGAAGTATAAAGTGTACCAAGCAAAACCCCTACAAAAATAAATAGAAAAACTAGAAATTTTGTAGTAAAACTCCAGAAACCAAGACAAAGAGGAGATCATAAAAGCAGCCAGATGGACAATATATCTATAGATATCTATAGATTTGTATCAATATGTGTG
>NW_006921594.1:9752993-9753545 GCF_000298275.1 Orycteropus afer afer | reverse complement strand
TGTAAAAGACAGCATTTTGCTCTTACTAGAATAGATACTTGTTCTGGATATGGATTTACCTTCCCTGCATGCAATGCTTCTGCTAGAACTACCATCTGTGGACTTACAGAATGCCTTATCCACTGTCATGGTATTCCACACAGCATTGCCTCAGATCAAGGGACTCATTTCATAGCAAATGAATTGTGGCAATGGGCTTATGCTCATGGAATTCACTGGTCTTACCATGTTCTCCCTCATCCTTAAGCAGCTGGCTTGATAGAATGATGGAATGGCCTCTTAAAAACACAAATACAGTGCCGGCTAGTTGGCAATACCTTGAAGGGTTGGGGCAATGTTCTCCAGGAGGCTGTATATGCTCTAAACCAGCATCTAATATATGGTTCTGTTTCTCTAATAGCCAGGATTCATGGGTCCAGGAACCAAGGGGTGGAAACAGGAGTGGTACCACTCACTATTATCCCTACTGACCCACTCAAAAGATTTTTGCTTTCTGTCTCTGCTACCCTATGCTCTGTGGGTCTGGAGATCATAGTTCCAAAAGGAGGAACA
>NW_006921594.1:9749981-9751338 GCF_000298275.1 Orycteropus afer afer | reverse complement strand
TATAAAGGTATAACAACTTTAAACCTTTGAACAGTTAATAAAATAGACTCAAAATATAGAAAGTGAAAACTGTGTGAAACATCCAAAATAAAAACCAAACCAGTTGCCATAGAGTCGAATCCAACTTATGGTAACCCAAAATGGATCAGAGTAGAACTGTGTTCCATGTTTTCAGGGGTCGGTTTTTCAGACATAGATTGCCAGGCCAGAAGTGCCTCAGGATACTCTGCAACCTCCAACCTTTCTGTTAGCAGTTGAGAATTTTAAGCATTTGTACCAGTAAGGGATTCCCAGTGACTCCTAGGGTAAAATTAGTAAGTCTCCCAACTAGTGAAAGATTTCTAAACACCTTTTATTCTTCTTGAAAGAATAAGAAAAAAGGAGAGAATGGTGAGTGAGAGGATTTTGCCAACATTAATAAACCAACAAGGTCCTGCATCAACAATTAGGAATATATATTACTCCATGAGTCATAACTGACTTGATAATGACTAGTATTACTCTCTAATCCATCGATAGTAACATGCATAATAAGACTGATGGTTAGTAGATTGCATCTGAGTGTAACTCTGACTTTCAATTGATAATCAAAAATGTGTATAAAGTGTGGCAAGTCTGCATATCTGTATGTCTTACATCATGTTGTTCAAGTCTAGAAAGGGGGCAAAATTCTGTTAAAGCAAAATCAGAAAGCTCAGCCCTTCGAGGGTGGGTAGAGGAGGTGCTGATATTATGCACGTGCTTCTAGAAAGATCCTAATCCTAAATATTTATCATTCTGAACTAATAGCTAAAGTACAACCATTCAAGAATTAAGTATTTAGGTAACAGGATTCCACTGCTGTAACACATTGGATTAGTGATAGCAAATTAATAAACCAAAATAAGACAGTTTGAAGATTAACTAATTTATCAGTGAAGTTCCAAAATGACAATCAGTCAACAGAGAATAGAATTAAGGAAAAGGTGAAGAAAAGGTCTAGAAAATGATTCCTTATGAAGCCACATTACAAATGAAAATCACAGGGAGGGAGAAGAACAATAGAAAAGAATGACACACAGAAAGAACCATTCCTTGAAGGTTACCAGAGCTGGGAAGGAAAGGGAAGGTAAGTCATTAATTAGAAGATAGACATGCATTAACTTGGTTGAAAGGAAAGGCAGTATGTGATAAGGGTGTTGTTGTTGTTGTTGTTATATGCCGTCCAGCGACGCCTCCTTGGGTTTCTGAGGCAGTGTCACTACAGAAGTAGATAGCTGCATTTTCCTTCTGAGGAGTGGCTGGTGGGTTTGAACAGCCAGCCTTCTGGTTAGCAGATAAGGGTGCTGTTGTTGTTGTTGTTATGTGCCCTCGAATC
>NW_006921594.1:9733901-9748441 GCF_000298275.1 Orycteropus afer afer | reverse complement strand
GTAGAGGGTCGATGAAAGAGGGGAAGGTCCTCAATGAGATGGATTGACACAGTGCCTGCTGTGATGGGCTCAAGTATAGCAGGGATCATGGAGCTGGTGCCGGACTGGGCAGTGTTTCATTCTTCTGTGCATGGGGTCCCTAAGAGTTGGAGACGACTCAACAGCACCTAACAACACAACAACAACAACATAAATTTTGAATACAACTTCATTTTGAAAAATAAAACGCTTCGCAGTTTCTGTACCTGACTCCTTCTTCTCTCTTGCTTTTATTATTTTCTGAATGGGTTCATCTTTGAAGTCGTTTAAGAGTGTAAGTTTATAGTTTATATATTGCTTCTTTATGGAAAAATAATCAATAATGAAGGCAGACTTTAACCATTTTGATTGCATAGTTAAAATAATGCTAAATTTCTTAATCATGTATTATAATTTTCCACATTATTTTATCAAATGAAAATAATTACTTGTATCTTTTAATTAGATTTATTGTCAAATAAATGAAATGCCTGCCTGAAATTTTAAGGCTTGCACTCATAAACTTTGAATAGTTTATGAACAGAATGGTAGTTAATTTATATGACATCTCCTCAAACCAATTCCATCTAGCAAAGAACACCCAATATTCAGAATACAGCCTCACTTTTTCTACTTTGTCTGGTGTTCCCCCAGTGAATTGTACATAGTAGTATTGTCTAAACTAATGAAAGTATTTTGCTTGTGTAAAAATAACTTCACATCATATTTTCATTTTTATGATGGCTATGTTGTGGTTGGGAGTTTTTGTTTCATGGTGAGCACCTGCCAAAGAATTGCCACATAGAGTTTTCTACACAGTAATCTTTATAGGAAGAGATAGCTGGTGGTGTAGTGCCTAAGGCATTTGACTGCTTACCAGAAGGTTGTTGGTTCAAACCACCAGCCACTGCTTGGAAGGAAGATTGGGCAATCTACTTCCATAGAGATACCGTCTGAGAAACACAAGGAGGGGTTGCTGTGAGTTGGAAATGACTTGATGGCAGTGAGCTTGGTTTATCTTTTTTGGTTATCTCACTTGGAGCCACTGGGTAGATTCAAACTACCAAGCACTTAACCGTTTGCATCACTACAACTCCTATATAATGAGTGCAGAAGATTTGAAATACAAGTAGTCCCCAACTTATGATGGGGTTCCATGCAAGTTGGTTCTGAAAAAAGTTGATTTTTTTTAAAGTTTTCATTATTATTGCCCCTTATTTTCACTATCTTCATCAATCTAGCAGTGTTTTGAGTAGTAGATCATAAAATTGAACATCTGTGAGTGAATATTGAAGAATAATAACTTCAGCAAATTACCACTGTAGCATATTACTAATGGTAAGATATAAGAAAATAAATAAATAAATACAAATAGAAACTTGTCAGTCTAAAGTACTCTGTTGTTGTTGTTGTTGTTATGTGCCGTCGAGTCGGCCCCGACTCATACTAATACATCATAAATCAGGGATAGCCTGTACTTTTGTTTAATATTACACACTTTTTTCAGTTTCTAAATATTTCTAAATAACTCCAATATGAAATAAAATAAAAATAAATTGGTAAATTTCACCCTTCCCACTCATCTGTCAGTTTGTCCTACTGTGGTTACTTGCATGTTGATGTGAGGCTGGAAGCTGTGCTACCGGTAATTCAAGTCCAAGCAGCATGACCCATGTTGGACAAGTTTTAGCAGAGTTTCCAGACGAAGATAGACTGGGAAGAAGAATGGGGCCATCCACTTCTGAAAAATAATTGACCACCAAAAATCTTATGAATAGCAATGATAGGCAATGTGATACATTACTGTAAAAGATTTTGAATAACAGTGTAGCATTGTCTGATTGTCTGTGCCAGAAGATGAGCTTCTCAGGTTGGAAGGCACTAAAAATATAACTGAGGAAGAGCTGCCTCCTTAAAGTTGAGTCTACTACCTGAGGTGGATGGAGCAAATCTTTCAAGATATTCATTTGCTGAAGGGGCATGACTCAAAATGGGAAGAAACAGCTGCCATCATATATTAATAATCAAAGCATGAAATGTACAAAGTATGAAACTAGGAAAATTGGAAGTTGTCAAAAATTAAATGGAACACATAATGATTGATATCCTAGGCATTAATGAGCTGAAATGGACTGATAATAGCCATTAGGAATCAGACAATCATATGGTCTACTATGTCAGGAATGACAAATTGAAGAGAAATGGTGTCACATTTGTAGACTAAAAGAATATTTCAAGATCTGTTCTGAAGTACAATGCTGTCAATGATAGAATAATATCCATACACCTACAAGAAAGACAAGTTAATACAACTATTGTTCAAATTTAGACACCAAGCAAGAAAGCCAAACATGAATAAATCAAAGATTTATACCATCTTCTGCAGTCTGAAATTGACCAAATACACAATCAAAATGTATTGATAATTACTGGTGATTGAAATGCAAAAGTTGCAAAAAAGAAAAAGCATCGATAACTGGAAAATATGGTCTTGGCAAGAGAATTGACCCTGGAGATCTCATAATAGAATTTTGCATGACAAAAGACTTATTCATTGCAAATACCTTTTTCAACAATGTAAACGGTGACTTTAAATGTGGACCTTGACAAATGTAATACACAGGAATCAAATCTACTACATCTGTGGAAAAAGCAATGGAGTTCAATATCATCAGTTAAAACTAGTCTGGGAGCTGACTGTGGAACAGACCATCAATTGTTCATATGCAAGTTTAAGTTGCAGCTGAAGAGAATTAAAACAAGTCCATGAAAGCCAAAATACAGCCTTGATTATATCCCACCTGAATTTAGAGCCCATCTGAAGAACAGATTTAATGCACTGAACATAAAAGAAGATTTCAAAGGCATCTCAAGAATACAAAGTAAAATATTATAATGATATGTGCAAAAACTTGAACTGAGAAAACCAAAAGGGAAGAACACGCTCAGCATTTCTCAAAGTGAAACAAATGAAGGAAAAATTCCAGCCTTGAATTGCAACATTATAAGATTCTATAGGCTAAACATTGAATGATGCAGGAAGCATCAAAAGAAGAAGGAAGGAATATATAGAGTCACTGTGTTAAAAATAAATGGTGGATGTTCAAGTATTTCAGGAGGTAGAATATACTCAGGAGCCAATAATATTGAACAAAGAAGTCCAAGCTGCACTGGAGGAATTGGTGAAAAACAAGGCTGTAAGAATTGATGGACTACCCATTGGGATGTTTCAACAAATCAGTGCAGCACTGTAGGCACTTACTCATTTACACCAAGAAATTTGGAAGACAGGTACCTGGCAAACTGATTGAAAGAGATCTATATTTGTTTCCACTCCAAAGAAAGGTGATCCAACAGAATGTGGAAATTATCGAACAATATCATTAATATTGCATGCAAGAAAAATTCTGTTGAAGATAACTAAAAAATGGTTGCAATAGTATATTGATAAGAAACTTCCAGAATTCATACTGGATTCAAAAGAGGTCATGGAACAAGGGACATAATTGCTAATGTCAGGTAGATCTTGGTTGAAAGCAAAGAATACCAGAAAGATGGTTAGCTGTGTTTTGTTGACTATGCAAAGGCTTTTGACCATGTGGATTATAACAAATTATGTGTAACCTTGCAAACATGGGAATTCCAGAATACGTAATTGTGCTCATGTGGAACTATACAAAGACCAAGAGGCTGTTTCTCAAAGAAAATAGAAGGATACTGCATAGTTTAAAATTAGGATTGTTGAGTGTCAGAGTTGTATACTTTCACCATACTTATTCAATCTGTATGCTCAGCAAATATTTCAAGAAGCTGAACTATATGAAGAAGAATGCAACATCAGGATTGGAGGAGGACTCATTAACAACCTGTGATATGTAGATGACACAATCTTACTTGCTGAAAATGAAGATGACTTGAAGTAATTACTGGTGAAGATCAAAGCCTACAGCCTTCAGAATGGGTTACACTTCAACAGAAAGAAAACAAAAATCCTCACAACTGGACCAATAAACAGCATCATGATACATGGAGAAAAGATTGAAGTTGTCAAGGATTTCATTTTACTTGGATCCACAATCAACACTTGTGAATGAAACAGGCAGGAAATCAGACATTGTATTGCACTGGGAAAATCTTCTGCAAGTGACCTCTTTACAGTGTTAAGGAGAAAAGATGTCACTTTGAAGACTAAGGTGTACCTGACTCATGGTATTTTCAATCACCTCATTGTCAAGCTGGACAATGAATAAGAAGACTAAAGAAGAGTTTGTGCCTTTGGATTTTGGTGTTGGCAAAGAATACTGTAAATACCATGGACACACAGAAGAATGAATAAATCTGTCCCAGAATAACTGCAGCCAGAATGTTCCTTAGAAGTGAGAATGGCCAAAATTCATCTCACCTACTTTGGTCATGTTATCTGAAGGGACCAGTTCTCAGATAAGAATATCATGTTTAGTAAAGTAGAGGGTCAGTGAAAAAGGGAGGGACTCCCAATGAGATGGATAGACACAGTGGCTGCAATGATGGGCTGAAGCATATCAAGGATTGTGAGGATGGTGCTGAAGCATGCAGTGTTTTATTCTGTTGTGTGGAGGGTTGCTATAAGTCAGAGCCGACTTGATGGCACCTAACAACAACAACAACAAAGTTCATGTAACTTTTCAGCATGTAGTTCAATGAAGCTTAACGTATAGAGTTGCCATCTCATTCATCCTTGAAAATATTATGCTTTTTAAAATAATGATTCATTTGTTCACAAAGAAAGTTATATGGAGCAGCCATATAACTTTCATAAGCAAAGAAAATATAAAATTGTTACAAAATGACAAATGAATTACAACATAAATTTCATTTGTAAAATTTCTGACAGTTTAGAACATTAGAAAGTAAAAAATTAATGGCACATTGACCTATGCTGGAAAACATCTTGATTTAATCAATATTCTGTGTTAGCTTTTTATATTCCAAAGTAGTCGTATTGTCTGTGAAGTCACACATTCAAATATGTAGTTACCATTTTAATAAGAAATGAATTAATGATTAGAGAAAGATTGCATTTACTTCTGTCTTTTCTTAGAAAACAAATGTAACTATCCTACATAAAGACATTTCTTTCCTTTATTTAGTCTTTAATGCTATATTTGTATAGTTGATGTACATCCTCACCATTAATGAAACGCCTGTCAAAATGCATGGGCATAAAAGTATAACAATTGTAAATCCAAGGATAACATCCTTGATATTCAAGGTTTTTCTTTTTCTTTTTTTCCTTTCATTAAATATGATTTCAAATGATGTCTAAAAGGATTTATTTTGCTTAGATAACCATTTTCTGTTGTTGTTGCTAGTTACCACTCAATTGCTCTGGTGCATTGTGTTAGTCTGGATTCTCTAGAGAAGCAAAACCAGTAAAGCTTATATATATATAGAGAGAGAGAAATTTACCTTAGGATAATGGTTCACACACTTATAGAAGCTGGCAAATCTCAAGTTCTTGGATCAAACATCAAGCTGGAGGCTTTTCCTGACTCATGCAGCTGCAGGGGCTGAGGAGCTCAAGGTTGACAGGCAGTATACTGGCTGTTGACTCCAATGAATGATGAATTCAAGATCACCAGGCTGAATGGTGGACTGTTCATTCATGGACAGTTGTAGGCAGTACAACAGGATCCTGATCCACAGAAGTGTGTGTCTTTTCCCAGGATGTCCAGTATATTTTCCAACAAATATATTGGAGGCAGACCACACCTCTAGGGAAACTCCCTTTGAATGTATTGGCTGCTCAAAACATATACATCCGATCTCATCATGGGAGTAACCCACATCACAACTGCTTAACCCACTTGGAATTGTGGTCCAGCCAAGTTGACACACAACTCCAACTATCACAAGCATAGTGACCCCATACACAGAACAAAACCCTGTCAAGCCCAGTGTCATTCTCAAAATCACTGCTGTGCTTGAAACCATTTCTGCAGCCACTGTGTCAATCTATGTAATTGAGAGTCTTCCTCTTTCTTGCTGACCCTCCACTTTACCAAGCATGATGTCCTTCTCAGGGCACTGGACCCTCCTGATAACGTGGCCAAAGTACGTGAGACAAAGTCTTTCTCTCCTCTCTTCTAAAGAGCATTCTGGCTGTACTTCTTCCAAGACTGATTTGTTCCCTCTTCTGGAAGTCCTTGGTCTATTCAATATTCTGCATTAATACCATAATTCAAATGCATCAATTCTTCTTTGGTCTTCCTAATCCATTATCCAGCTTTTGAATGCATAGGAGGCAATTGAAAATACCATGGCTTGGATCTGGCTCACCTTAGTCCTCACAGTTACATCTTTGCTCTTTAATACTTTGAAGAAGTCTTTTGCAGCAGATTTGCCAAGTGCATTATGTCATCTGATTTTTTGACTGCTGCCTCCATGGGCATTGATCGTAGATCCAAGTAACATGAGATCCCTGACAACTTCAATACTTTCTGTTGATCATGTTTATCACAGAGAAGTTATGAGGGTTTTTGTTTTCTTTACGTTGAGGTGTAATACATAGTAAAGCCTGTAGCCTTTGATCTTCATCAGTAAGTGTTTCAAGTTCTCTTTGCTTTCAGAAAGTTGGGTTGTATCATCTGCATATCACATAGTGTTAATGAGTTGTCCTCCACTCTTGATGATGTGCTCTTCTTCATTTAGTCCAGATTCTCAGATTGTGTACTAAGTATACAGATTGAATAACTATGAGGAAAGTGTGCAAACCAGAGGCACACCTTTCCTGATTTTAAACCATGCAGGAGGATCCCCTTGTTCTGTTTAAATGACACTTCTTGTTCTATGTAAAGATTCTGTGTGAGCAAGTCCTTCTTTCTAGTCTGCTTTAGTCTAGAACTTCCACTGAAACCTGTTCATCATGGGTGAACTTGCTTGTATTTGAAATAGTGGTATCAGAGCTTCCAGCATCACAGCAACACATAAGCCACAACAATATGGGAAACTGACAGGCAGGATGGATAACTATTTATTATCCCCCAAATATTCTTAGTTTAGAATTAGTGTCTGCCTTATTCAAGTTAGAATTTTTTTTTTTCTGTATTTTTCTTTTCGTCCAGAGAGAAAGGATTTTAGGGTTAAAAAAATATCATTGGCTTACCAGTTTAATGGTATTAACAATATCCTACTAGCCAAAATGTGGCATTAGAAAACCAAGAAGGAACAAACTTGGCATTTCTCTGTGAAAGAACTGAAGAAAAATTCAAGCCTTTAGTTGTAACATAGAAAGCTTCTGTTGGTTTCTGTAAAGATTAACTTCCTTGGAAACCCTATTCAGTTGTACTCTCTTATAGGGTGGCTATGAGTTGGAATTAACTCAATGGCAGTGGGTTTGCTTTTATGGGAAAAATACTTAATGATGCATGAAGCATCAAAACATGATGGAAGAAATACACAAAGTCACTATACCAAAATGAACTGATCAGGATTCAACCATATCAGGCGGTAGCATATGATCAAGAACCTATGGTACTGAAGGAAGAAGCCCAAGCTGCACTGAAGACATTGGAGATAATGGCTCTGGGAATACCAACTGAGATGTTTCAACAAATGGAGGCAAGTTTGGAGGCTCTCACTCATCTATGCCAAGAAATTTGGAAGACAGTTATCTGGTGAACTGACAGGAAGAGATTCATATTTGTATCCATTCCAAAGAAACATGGTCCAACAAAATGTGGAAATTATCAAGAAATTGCAATTATGCTGAAGATAATTTAAAAACTGTTGCAGCAAAGCATAGATAGAGAACTGCCAGAAATTCAATCCAGATTTAGAAGATAATAGGGAACAAGGAACACCACTGCTGATGTCAGATGAATCTTGGCTGAAAGCAGATAATATCTGAAAGATATTTAACTGTGTTTTATTGAGTATGCAGAAGCATCAGAATGTGTGGATCATAACAAATTACACATAATATTATGAAGACAGGAATTCCGGAACACTTAATTGTGTTCTTGGGGGAACTCTACATTGTCCAAGAGGTAACTGTTCAAACAAATAAGAGGATATTGTGTGGTTTGGTATTAGGAAACATGTGCATCAAGGTTTATCTATTCACCATTCTTATTCAATGTGTATACTGAGCAAAAAATCCAAGAAGCTGGACTACGTGAAGAAGAACATGGCATCAGGACTAGAAGAAGATTCATTAACAACGTTCAATGTGTAGATGGCATAACCTTGTTTGCTGAAAGTTAAGAGGACTTGATGTACTTAAGCACTTTCTGATGAAGATCAAAGACTACAGCCCATATGTATTACACCTCAACATAAGAAAACACAAATCCTCACAACTAGACCATTAAGCAACATCATGATAAATAGAGAAAATATTGACGTTGTCAAGGATTTCAGTTTACTTGGATCCACAACTAAAGTCCATGGAAATAGTAATCAAAATAACAAATGACCTGTTGCAGGCTGGCGGTTCAAATCCACCAGCCGCTCTTCAGAAGGAAGATTGGGCAATCTACTTCTGGAGTGATACTACCTGGCAAATCCAAGGAGGGGTCGTTATGAGTCAGGTCTGACTCGATGGCACATAACAACAACAACAACATTGCATTTGGCAAATTTGCTACAAAAGACCTCTTTACAGTGTCAACAAGCAAAGGTACACCTGGCAAGCAATGATATTTTCAATCATCTCATATGTATATGAAAGCTGGACAATGAATAAGGAAGAATGAAGAATCGATGTTTTTTCATTATGGTGAAGAATATTGAATGTACAATGGACTGCCAGAAAAATGAAAAGATCAGTCTTGGAAGACACTTAGAAGTGAGGATAGTGAGAATTTGCCTCATGTACTTTGGACATATTATCAGAAGGGACCAGTGTCTGAAGAAGTTTATCATGTTTGGTGAAACAGAGGGTCAACAAAAAAGAGGAAGACCCTTAACAAGATGGAGTGGCACAGTGGCTGCAGCAATGTACTATGGATGTTAGGATGGCACAAGGCTGAGCATTGTTTTGTTCTGATGTATATAGGGTCACTATGATTTGGAACAAATGCCAAGGCACCTAACAACAACAAAGCAAAAATCATGCACATTTTTAAAGGTTGTGAATTGTAATATAGTGTATTGAAAGACCATAGAAATTGGAACCAATAAACATGAATTTGAATTCTAATTCTGCCACATTCCAGTACTGTGAGAAGGACAAATAATATCTTCCATTTTTTAGTTTTGCTGAAATATTCCAGTTATAATTTAATTGGATGAAGCTTATTCACTAGTACAAGGTTTGGCAAACTCTGGTCCTCAGGCAAAATCCAAGTCATCTCCTGGCTTTGTCAATAAAGTTTTGGTAGAATACAGCATGGCCTTTCATTTATATTTTATCTCTGGCTGCTTTCTCACAATAATGGTAGAGTTAAGTAATTCCCACAGAGACAATATAACCCTCAAAGCCTAAAATATTTATTATATGGCGTTATAGAAAAAGATAGCAGCCCTATTGTAGAAGTGGGATGTGACCCATAGGTTAAATGCATCTCAAACTTTACTGGATAAATTGAATTATTTTCCCAAAACTGCTTTTGTCAGTTTAAATTTTTTAAAATTATGTTTAACTTTGTAAGTGGATACTTGGCTAACACATTTTCTATTTTTATCAGTATATTTAATGCCGTATAAGGAGCTCAGGTGGCACAGTGCCTAAGGCATTTTTAGCTGATAATTAGAATGTTGGTGGTTCAAACGCACCAGCCACTCCATGGAAGGAAGACAGGGCAATCTACTTCCCTAAAGATTTACTACCTTGGAAACTCAGTGGGGGTTGTGGTGAGTCAGAATTGACTCAATGGTAGTTATTTTTTTTTTTCCTAATGCTGTATATTATCTAATAAACAATATTTTTTTCCTGCATTTATCAATTTTTAAATATAATACTCCTAGTATTATTCCAAGAGAAACATTTTCTAATTTCTATAGAATTTCTTCTGGGACTCATAATTATTTAAAATGTATATTTTAAGTTTTATTAATAACTTTCTTTTGCTCTTTGGTTAGAAATTTGTTCAGTTATTTTGGTAAAAAAATAAAATTTACACAGATGTGTATTTTGATTATTTATCTGAATCCTATTACATAGTTAATTTTTGCAAATGTTTCATGTGTCTTGAAGAGAATATAAAATTTCTTGTTACAGATTTTCAATAAATTGTGTGTTTAATAGCAATGAACACATAATTAAATGAATCAATGGATTCATGAAGAGGTTGTCATAAAAATACAAATTTAAAGTTGTCTGTCGATAATGGATTCATGATAGTTAACACCTTATATTTTAAAACCATTTTTTTCTTTGTATTTACTTTTCTTTTTGTTTCCATGGTTTGAAAAATGTAAAAAAGATATAGACAGAGAATGAAATGTCTATCAGACAAGCAAGTGGAGATATTTTGTAAGAATGGAATCTACAAGTTGGGATTCAAAGGGAAAGACTGAGTTAAAATATGAAAATAAACCTCATTAATTTATAGATAGCAGGACTCAATGAGTTAATGACTAACTTATAAAAAGTTTTTAGTAAATATTAGTAGGAAAATGCTATGGGGGCTTTGGTGGCATAGTGCCTAATGCATTTGACTGCTAACCAGAAGGATGGTGGTTCAAACACACCAGTCACTCCTCAGAGGGAACATTGGGCAATCCAAGCAGGGGTCACTATGAGTTAGAACTGACTTGATGGCAGTGAGTTTATTTTTTTATTTTTTTATCAGGGGAGTGTTTTAGATAGAAAAATGAAGAGGGCTTGAAACTAAACCCTAAGACTCCAAAATTCAGATGTCAGGTAGAGAAGAAGAAGGTAGCACAGAAAATTTCAGAGTGGTTGGTGTGGAAATTAAAATGCCATGAAAAGCAGGATGTTATCAAGCAAAGATTGGAAGGTGTTTCTAGAATAAATGAATCTTAAACTTTAGAATTATTTGAGATATCACAACAAAAAAAAGTACAGGCTGAAATATTTCTCATTATTACACATTTCTTTAATGAGCATTGATCACTTTGCCATATGTGGACACCAAAGCCATACATACAATGGTCACTTGGGTCTAAACTGTCTAAATATAGCTTCAAAGCTGGAAGAGCTTTTTAAAATCATTATCTGACCCCACGTTACTACTGAAATATGGAAAGGCAAACAAGTTGTCTGAAAAGATTTTAGCTACAACTTCATTAATCAAACTTCAGAGCAGTGACAGGATTCATACTTCTGTGAAACCTAGTGCCAAGAGAAGAAACTTAGAGTGACCATTGCAAATAAAGATTTCCATCAAGTGTGTACAGGATAACTGTCAGCAAGTTGAACACCTGTTTGGAACATATGCACTCTACAATTAAAGAGAAAATAAGCAACTTCTGGAAATGTCATATTTGAAAAATGTTTTAAAAATCCTGCTCAGAAGGGCAAATTTAGGGGGAAAAGCAGAATGTTAAGTCATTTAAAATATTTCTGAGATATAATGATAAGCTCTCTGAGACTTTTCTAAAGATATATCTATATCTTGTGCCATGAAGGATCATTTTTATATGGCCTTTCTTGTCATGATCTTGTAGCTCTCACAAAATGATTGGGTGGGTCTATGTAGATAAGATGCTTGTGGCCCACCAAGGGGATTGGACTGCTTGATAATAATGTAAAAGAGGTGTGAGGCATCCCAGAGACAGAAAGGGGGCAACTTTGCCACCAACAGAAGAGACAGGAGTGAAGTGTGTCCTTTGTACATGGGGTCCCTATGCTGAGAACCTCCTAGACCCAGAGAGAGAACTGTAACACCAAAGATGGCACAAGGTGACAAGAAGTGGTAGCAAAAAATGGTGGGGGAAGGACCAAGACAACAGCATGAGACAAAGAAGTGGGCCTCCCAGACTTAGAGCAAGCTGCTTATAGTGGATGTGCTGACCCACAGAGCAAGAAAGCTGAGCACCTTTGAGCAGGAGGCTTCCTGGTGAAGTGGGGTGCCTCCAGGCACGTGTTGACAGAGCTGGGCTTGCTGACCCACAAAGCGAAGAGATGATGGCCTTCAGGCTGAGGTTTACAGGCTTACAGCCTTCAGGCTTCAGGCTGAATGGGATAAATCCAACCACTTATTGGTGGACCTACAGAGCTTTTTAAGACTTGCCTTAGCAGTGCACAGGCCAGGTTGATGAGTCAAGAGTCCAGGACCAGAGAGAAATCTGTCTGTGGGCACAGTGGAAAGAGGCTGTCCTGATTGAAGGACCTACAGAGCTTTTTAACACTTGCCTTAGCAGTGCACAGGCCAGGTTGATGAGTCAAGAGTCCAGGACCAGAGAGAAATCCGTCTGTGGGCACAGTGGAAAGAGGCTGTCCTGATTGAAGAACTGTATCCTGAGTCTTTCCTGATTCCAAATTATAACTTGTTACTTCTCTAATGAAGTTCATAACTCTGAGTATGGTCTGTGAATTCTGTGTGCCAATTGCAATGAATTATTGAAGTCAGCAGAGAAGTAGAAAGTGCCATGAGAGTGATGACTGATATCAGAATTGGTAAAAAAAGCCATAAGGTTTGACTTCTAATCCATAGGATTAACATTCCACTGTTGATGCTGATAATGATATTCTCTCCTCCCCTTTGTGAAGCCACATGTGCCATTTTTACATACACACACACACATTTATATATGAGTTTACATACACACATACATTTATATATATACACACATACATGACACAAACCATGATATTTTCAATCTTGTATGCATGTGAGAGTTGAGAATGAATAAAGAAGACCCAAGAAGAATTGATGCTTTTGAGTTGTGGTGCTGGCAAAGAATGCTGAAAGTACCATGGACTGCTAAAAGAACTAACAGGTCTGTCCTGGAGAAAGTGCACCCAAGCTGCTCCTTGGAAGCGAGAATGGCCAGACTTTGTCTCACCTACTTTGGTCATGTTGTAAGAAGGGACCATTCCCTGGAGAAGGATGTCATATTGGTAAGGTGTAGGGTTGACAAAAGAGGAGAAGGCCCTCAAAGAGATGGATTGACACAGTAGCTGTGACAATAGGCTCAAGTATAGCAAGGATCGTGGAGCTGGCATGGGACCAGGTGGTGTTTCATTTTGCTGTGCATAGGGTCACTATGAGTCGGACACAACTCAAAGGCACCTAATGAAAAGAACAACAACACATACATATACATACACACTTTTACATATATTTATCTATCTATCATCTATCTATCTATCTATCATCTATCTATCTATCTGTCATCTATCTATCTATCATCTCTCTCATCTATCTATTGTTGTTGTTGTTATGTGCGGTCAAGTTGTCTCTGACTCATAGTAACCTCATGTACAACAGAATGAAACACTGCCTGGTGCTGTGCCAGCCTCATGATCTCTACTATACCTGAGCCCATTGCTGCAGGCACTGTGTTCACTCATCTTGTTGAGGGCCTTCCCCTCTTTCATTGACCCTCTATTACCAAGCATGACAACCTTCTCTGGAGAAAGGTCCCTTCTGGCAACATGACCAAAGTAGGTGAGATGAAGTCTGGCGATTGTCACTTCCAAGGAACATTCCAGGTGCACTTTTTCCAGGACAGGCCTGTTAGTTCTTTTAGCAGTCCATAGTACTTTCAGCATTCTTTACCAAAACCACAGCTCAAAAGCATCAACTCTTCTTTGGTCTTCCTCATTTATTGTCCAGGTCTCACATGCCTAAGAGATGATTGAAAATACCATGGCCTGAGTTAAACCCATCTTAGTCTTCAAGGAGATATATTTGCTCTTCAGCACTTGAAAGAGGTCTTTTGCAACAGATTTGGCTGAGGCAATATGTCTTTTGATGTCTTTACTGCTGCTTCCATTGGCATTGATTGTACAACCAAGTAATATGAAGTCTTCGACAACTTCAGTCTTTTCTCCAGTCATTGTAATGCTGCTTATTGGTCCAGTTGTGAGGATTTTTGTTTTCTTTATACTGAGATGCAATCCATACTGCAGACTGTAGTCTCTAATCTTCATCAGTAAATGCTCCAAGTCATCCTCATTTTCGGCAAGCAAAGTTGTGTCATCTGTATCTCAGGTTGTTAATGAGCTTTTCTCTAATCTGAGTGTTGTGTTCTTCTTCATATAGTCCAGCTTCTCAGATTATTTGCTCAGCATACAGATTGAATAAGTATGGTGAAAGGATACAACCCTGATGAACTCCCTTCCTGATTTTAAACCATGGAGTGTCACTTTGTTCTGTTTGAATGACAGTATCCTGGTCTATGTACAGGTGCCTCATGAATACAATGAAGTGTTCTGGAATTCCCATTCTTCTCAATGTTATTCACAATTTGTTATGATCCACACAATCAAATGCCTTTGCATAGTCAATAAAACACAACTAAACACTTTTCTGGTATTTGCTTTGAGCCAAAATCCATTTGACATCAACTATGGGAGTTCTGAATAGATTTGATGCATTGAAAACCAACAACCGAAAGCCAGATGAATT
>NW_006921594.1:9656620-9732155 GCF_000298275.1 Orycteropus afer afer | reverse complement strand
ATTCCCTGGAGAAGGATGTCATGCTTGGTAGGGTGGAGGGTCGACGAAAGAGTGGGAGGCCTTCAATGAGATGGATTGACACCGTGGCTGTGATGATGGGTTCAAGTATAGCAGGGATTGTGGGGCTGGCACGGGATCGGACAGTGTTTTGTTCTGCTGTGCATGGGGTTGCTATGAGTCAGAAATGACTTGACAGCACTTAACAACAACAACAACAACATGGGAGTTCTGGTAGTTTAGTGTCTAAGGCATTTCATTGCTAACCAGAAGGCTGATGGTTCAAACCCGCCAGCCACTCCTCAGAAGGAAGATGGAGCAATCTACTTCCATAGTGGTACTGCCTCACAAACCCAAGAAAGGGTCACTATGAGTCGGATCTGACTTGACAGCTGTGGACATGATATCCCTAGTACCATGCACCCTTCTAAATCCAGCTTGCATTTCTGGAAGTTCTCTGTCAATATACTGCCACAACCATTTTTGAATTATCTTCAGTAAGATTCTACTTGCATGTGATATCAGTGATATTGTTTGATAATTTCCACATTCTGTGGGATCACCTTTCTGTGGGATGAGTATAAATATGGATCTCTTCCAATCAGTTGGCCAGGTAGCTGTCTTCCAAATCTCTTGGCATAGCCGAGTGAGTGCCTCCAGTGTAACATCCACTTGTTGAAACATCTCAGTGGGTATTATGTCAATTCCTGGAGCCTTGTTTTTCACCAATTCCTTCAGTGCAGCTTCAACTTCTTCCTTCAATATCATTGGTTCTTGATCTTTGTCTTCTCAAGCTGGTCTTTGAAATCTTCTTTTAGCTCTTTTATCCTGTCAATTCTTCCATTTGCTTTAGCTACTTTCTGTTCAAGGGCAAGTTTCAGAGTCTCTTCTGACATCCATTTTGGTCTTTTCTTTCTTTCCTGCCTTTTTAATGACCTTTTGCTGTCTTCATAGATGATGTTCTTGATGTCATCACACAATTCCTCTGTTTTCAGTCCTTGGTGTTCAATGCATCAAATCTATTCATTAGATGGTTTCTAAATTCAGGAGGAATATAATCAAGGTCATGTTTTGGATCTTGTGGATTTCTTTTGATTGTCTTCAGCTTCAACTTGAACTTGTATGTGAGCAGTTGATGGTCTGTTCCATCAAGCTCCTTGCCTTATTTTGCCTGAAGATATTGAGCTTCTCCATTGCTTCTTGCCACAGATGTGGTCAATCTGATTCCTGTGTATTCTGTCTGGTGAAGTCCACATGTGTAGCCACTGTTTGTGTTGTTGGAAAAAAAAGGTATTTGCAACGAATAAGTCATTGATCTAGCAAAATTATATCATACTATCTCCAGTGTTATTTCTATCACCAAAACTATATTTTCTAAATACCTGCGATTCTTCATTGTTTCCAATGTTTGCATTCCAATAACCAGTAATAATTAACACATCTTGATGGCGTGTTTGGTCAATTTCAGACTGCAGAAGTTAGAGAAAATCTTCAATTTCCTTATCTTTGGCTTTGGTGGTTGGTGAGTAAATTTGAATAATAGTAGTATTAAGTGGTCTTCATTGTAGGTGTATGGATATTATTCTACCACCACTCTTCAGAGGGAAGATTGGGCAATCTACTCCCATAGAGAGACTGCCTCAGAAACCCAGGGAGAGGTTGCTGTGAGTTGAAATCAACACCATGGCAGTGAGGTTTTTTTTTTTTTTTTGGTTTTCTGACAGCATTGTACTTCAGGATAGATCTTGATACATTCTTTGTAATGATGAATGCCACACCATTCTATTTCAATTTTTCATTCCTGGCATAGTATAGCATATGATTGTCTGATTCAAAATGGCCCAAACCAGCCCATTTCAGCTCACTAATGCCTACAATATCAATCTTTATGCATTCCATTTCATTTCTGACAACTTCCAATTTTCCTCTATTCACACTTCATACATCCAATTATTAATGAATGCTTGCAGCTGCATCTTCTCATCTTGAGATGTGCCACATCAGCAAATGTGGGCCCCAAAACCTTTACTCTATCCACTTCATTAAAGTTGGCTCTAGTCTGAGGAGGCAGTTTGTACTTTGAATGCCTTCCAACCTGAGGGGTTCATCTTCCAGCACTATATCGCACGATGTTTCAGGGCTATTCATAAAGTTTTCCAGTAATATATGACAGTGTTTCACTGCTCTTCATAAGGTTTTCACTGCCCAATTCTTTGAGAAGTGGATGGCCTCTTCCTTCTTCTGAAACTGTCTTAGTCTGGAAGTGCCACTGAAACCTGTCCACCATCGGTGACCCTGCTGGCATTTGAAACACTGGTTGCATAGCCTCTAGCCTAACAGCAACACTCAAGCCACCACAGTATGACAAACTGACAGACAATTTGTCTCCCTTAGTTGTTCCAATCTGCTCCACTCATTTCCCAGTCTTCACTGCCCTGCTTGCTTACCCAGTCTGCCCCTGGGACACAAACTACTACCTTCTGCTGCTCTGGGGGCTGGCTTACTGTGGCCTGCCTCCATGCACACAAACTCACACCTTCCGGTGCTCCCAGAGCTAGCTTACCACGGCCTGCCTCCATGCTTACTGGCATCTATCTATACAACCACACATATGTGTGTAAAGTGTGTGTATATATATTTTCATAGTCACATCTTTATGTCTGAGTAATTTTTCAAAGACTTTAAAGTAAATGAAGATGAAAAAAATCATAGTGTTTCAGGTAACAATAAGACTTTGGAAAAGGATCCTGAAACAATACAGAAATAACATTATTTTGACATTATTCCCTATAATTTAAGAAAAATTATGGAACTAGCATTTCTGTAGTATAACTATTGGTTTCTCTATTGAATGAAATTTTTGTGTTCATTGAGGTTTCTTCAAAAGCCTTTTTTTTGTTGTCATTTTGTTTTGTTTTAATGCTCCTTCCCCAAAAACAACCTTAAAAAAACACCAAGTCAAAAACATGGTTTCGGCTTCAGGTTAAGAACATGCGTAAACCTTTATTAATGAGGGCTCCTTAGGTGGCACAAACAGTTTTGCTTGGCAGCATTACTGAAATGTTGGTGGTTTGAATCCACCCAGCAGGGCTTGGTGTTCTGCTTCTTCAAAGATTACAGCCAAGAAAACTCTTTGGAGGAGTTCTACCATGTAACACATGAGGTCATCATGAGTCATAATCTACTTGAGAGCAATGTTTCTCTCTCTCTGTATGTGTGTTTGATGAGCCCATTGACCTGTCTGCTTAGATTTGCAAATATTTTAGTTAGATGGAATTATTCATTTTTTTAAGAATTGAGCTCTAGTGGACAAATTTCTAGTGTAGGCATGAAAACTCCCTTGTTACTATAGAAAGGATATAGAAAAATAATTAAATTTCAAGTTAATCATTCTTCTAATAGGTCAGAGTCTTTGAACAACAAAAGCCAAGTCTGTTAGTAATTTGATAAAATACAACTCAGATAAAATTAGTAGGCAGCACATATCTTATGGAGGGCAAAACTCAAATGATTATATCTGACCTTTTTAATCAAGTCGTGTGCAATTTTGTTTATTTTTATTAATATCATTTTCATTAGTTACCTTTGTACTTGATTTATGTTTAAGCTACTTCCAACTTTTTAGACCTTAATCATGAATATGACAGCAAACTACTTATTCAGGCTATCTTCAATGAATTTACAATTATTTTTATAAATAGAAAATGTCTTGAATGTATTTGCATGTTATTGCTATTATTGTTAGGTGCTGTTGAATTAGTTCCATGTCATAATGACCCTATGTACAACAAAATTAAACATTTCCTGGTCCTGGGTCATCTTCAAAATCCTTGCCATACTTCATCTCATCGTTGTAGCCACTGTGTCAATCCATCTTGTTGATGTCTTCCCCTTCTTCATTGACCCTTTATGTTATCAAGCATGATATCCTTCTCCAGGGAAGGATCCCTTATGACAACATGACCAAAGATGAGATGAAGTCTGGCCATTCTTGCTTCCAAGGAACATTCTGCTGCACTTTTTCCAGGAAAAATTTGTTTGTTTTTCTGGCAGTCCATGGTATTTTCAGTGTTCTTCCCCAACACCACAATTTAAAGCCTTTACCATTAACTACTCTCCTTTTAGGAGCTCTGGTAGCATAGTGCGTAAGGCCCTTGGCTGCTAACCAGAAGGCTGGCGGTTCAAACCCACTAGCCACTCCTCGGAAGGAAGATTGGGCAATCTACTTCCATAGTGATACTGCCTCAGCAACCCCAGGAGGGGTCACTATGAGTGGGGTCTGACTCAACGGCAAACAATAACAACATCAACTTTTCTTTTAAGAAAATTCAGACAATGGTCCTATAAGTGTATTTGTATGATCTGAATTCCCAGGTGTATAGTAGAGCTGACAAGGGACAAGGTTGTAGTCACTTCTTGGTCCAAGCCAGCTACCCAGAAGGACTGAGTAGTTGAACCTGTTGGTTCAGAACCATAGTCACAGGGGACATCAAGCTCAATTGGCATAACATACTACACAAAACAATGTTCCACCTCCTACTTTGGTGAGTAGCGATTGGGATCTTAAAAGCTTGCAAGCAGCCATCTAGATGCAACGATGGGTCTCTCCTCATCCAGAGCAAAGAAAAATGAAGAAAACCCAAAATTCATGGAAATAATTAGTCCTAGCGACTGGTACAGCATTCGATCTGCAGCTTATATGACTATGAGACCAGAAGAACTAGATGGTGCCCGGCTACCACTGTCAACCACTTGGAAGGGGATCTATGTAGGAGATCCTCAATAGAGGGGGAGAACTGACCCGGCCCGCAGGTCAATCAAAGGAGACCCTGAGGGAGGGAGTGAGGAAGATGGGACAGAAGACACGAGAAATGGAGACAAGACAGGAGTTCTGATCAAGTCTCAACTTTATTAAATTCAGAACAAAGCATATATACTAGAAGTGACGTTTATCAAAGGGCAGTTACCTAAGGCAGTGCTGGATGCCAGCAATTGGTGCAAAAAGTATGTTTAAAGGTATTAAGTAGCTGATAGGTATAAAGAAGCCCTCGCGCTCGAATTAGGCAACAACTGATTGGTAGGCAACTAACAAAGAAAGCTCTAACTGATTGGTCGGGCAAAGAAAGCATTTCTAAGGGGTACTGGAAAGTTTATACAAACACTATTTAAAAGGTCAAGGTATAGTTAGTATGGAGAAATAGAAAGGACATAAGTAAGAGCCTTTTGTTTTATTAAGGATCGCTGTCTCTGAGATAAGCATCTTCACAAGACCAGATTCCTGGCTCTCCACAGAGAACAATGTGGAACAAAATTAAAAATAATTTAGAGAAAAAAAAAGGGGGGGGGGGAGGACAAGCTTTGCTGGTCTGATAGAGCCTGGTGGAACCACTGAGACTATGGCCCCTAGCTGCCCTTCAGGTCTGGAATTAAACCCACAGTTATGGCTTCCAGCCAAGCAAAAAAACAGGCACAGGAGTTGAACATTTACCTGAGGTAAATACACTCCTTGAAGAGAATAATCATGGGAGAAAGAAGGGCTGAATCAACAGGTGATTATAAAATCTGTAAAACTGACACTAAGAAAAGAGCTTCTCTCTAACGTTTGATGGCAATTATAGCCTTTGCCATGTGGCTTCTAATATCTCTCACATTCCTTGGACTACTTCTCATCCTACTTTATTTTTCCTTTTCCCTGTTTGAAAAGTTGGTATCCTCAGACTTCTACAAAGTTTTTTTTTTTCTTCTTTTTCCCCTTTATTGCTGAATTAAATCAATTTTATCAGTAGCACTATTATTTATAAGAGTCCCTAGATCTTGCAAGTGTTTCATGCTTAACTACTAACTTAAGGCTGGAGGTTCAAAATCACCCAGTGGCACCATGGAAGAAAGTCCTGCCAATCTGCTTCCATAAATATCACAGACAAGAACACCCTATGGAGTAGTTATACTGTGTAACACATGGGGTCGCCATGAGTCAGAATCAACTTGAGGGTAATGGGTTTGTTCTTAGTTTGTTTAATATTATTTATCAACTAAATTTTCAGTTACTATTGGTAGCTTCTCCCATGATTTCTATAAGCAATATATGCAAATTACTCCAAATATTTATTTCTTATTCTCTTTTCTCTCCAGACAACCAGATATGTCTTTGCAACTGTCAGAAATCTGGGACTTTCTTATGCACATTTAATTTTATTCTCTGATACAAGTTATTATTTTCTTATATTCAAACCTGATCCTTTTCCTATGTTCATTTGCCAATAAACACCACTGCCGTCA
Organism: Orycteropus afer afer; assembly: GCF_000298275.1. Taxonomy (NCBI): domain Eukaryota; kingdom Metazoa; phylum Chordata; class Mammalia; order Tubulidentata; family Orycteropodidae; genus Orycteropus; species Orycteropus afer. Next base: position 9,725,879 of record NW_006921594.1, on the reverse strand, counting down.
TCTCATTTTGCCAGCCCTAAACTTTAGAGTTATTTTAACTTATTTTCCTTTTAATCTGTAACTCACTTACAACCTGCTACCTAGTCCTGGTTTAGCATTCCCTCAAATATCATTCAAACAGGTCCCATTTACCACTTTCCATCAAGTTGATTCCTAGTCATGCCAAGCCCTTGTGTGTCTGAGTAGAACTACACTCCATGGTGTTCTCAATGGCTGTGATCTTTCAGAAGTAGATCCCTAGGGCTTTCTCTGAGGAACTTCTGGATGAACTCCATCTTCCAACCTTTTGATTGGCAGTCGAATGTGGTTACCATTTGCTCCACCCAGGGAGTCCTAAATATGCATACCATTCTCAAGTTCCACTGGCATAGCCTTGAAAGCAATTCCAATCCCCTCTTATCTGAATCATAGCAATAGCCTCCTAAAATTCTCCTTGCATCTGGTTTCTCATCATTCCAATGGTTATTCCACATTTTGGCTGATATAATCTCTATAAAAGGCAAGTTCAGTCATTTCTCTCTCTTGTTTAAAAATACTCTGTAACTCCACAAATATTTTACTGTCCTTCCTTCCCAATGTCCCTAGAATCAGACTTTTTAACTATATTTTCCAACCTTACAACCTATTTTGTGTCTCATAAATTCTATTTTTGTCATAAAAATTTGCTTACAGAATAGTTTATACTCTGCCACATATCTGTATCACTATACATGCACTTCCCTTGATGATTCTTTCCCCATTCTTCTAATTTCAAAATTCTAGTTCTCCAGTCAAGGCCAGTTTTAATCCTCCCCTCTAGTAACTATGCCTGGATTTGGTGACATACAGTTATCATTGTCCTCTACATTCTTAGAAACTAATGTGTACTTTTTTTTTATTAGCACTTACACATCACACTGTAACTATGTGTATTTGCTTTTCTTTTCCCCAGTAGACTGCAAAGTCTAGATATCAGGGGCTCTATTTTTTTTTTCTGCATTATAACAGCATCTGCTAAATATAATCAACACAAAAAATAGGGAAAGTCCTATTTAAAAAAATCATATTTAATATTTTGGAAACTTCACTAATATACCTTGTTGTCTGATTTCATCCTTACAGTAAGTCTTTAAAGTAGGTATATTTACCCTTCTCTTATGCAAATGCAAATGAATCTGAGAGGTTTTAAATAGCAGAATAAAAACAAAAATCAAACCTAACCCATTACTGTTGAATCAATTCTAATGATAGCAACTCTTTAGGACAAGGTAGAACTACCCTTTAGGGTTTTCAGGGCTATAAATCTTTACAGAAGCAGATTGCTATGTCTTTCTTTCATGGTCTGACTACTGGATTCAAACTGCCATCCTTTAGGTTAGCAGCCAAGTGCTTAACCAGTGAGCGACCAGAGCTCTAAGTAGCACAACACCACAAATGAAATAAGAATGAAACTAAAATGTAAGCTTACCTCTACTTGATTTCAAAGATTTCTTGTTAGGTGCATAGAAAGAGAATGAAAGCATTTGTGAGTGAATTAAGGGATGCCACTAAATGAGACATAAGGTTTTGAGGTACCATTGGCAATATCTCCAGTTAAATATGGCAACTTTCAAGGACTAAGAGATGCCAGTGGAAATGATGGTGGTTCAAGTATGTTTTGATTCAAAGGGACCCTGACCCATTGGCTGTATCAGTGTTCTGTTCTATTTTTCTTTCTCAAAATCACAATTGATATCATTTTGCCATAAAACACAGATGCTTGCTAATTCACTAGCATTTTGTTTTTATTTCCCCTGTTAAAATATCCTTAGATCATTATGCGAGGGAATTTGAAGATTGAATGCTACGCAATACTATCTCAATACAGTAATATATTGTAAGAGGCTATATTCCAGGACTTCTCTAAGATTTAGGATACATATTTAAAATTCTAAAATTACAAACATAGCATCATTTATAACTGAAAACCTCTTCCCTGCTTAAGCTTGGATTATTCACCAAAATTCACAGAAGGATTCCCCCTGACCTTCTCAGATCATACTTGTTTTATGATTCAGAGCCTGAATCTCAAGCAAGCATTCTTCAATACTATAGCTTGATTGTTGTGATTAGAAAGTTCTGTGGGATACAATTCACACTTCCCTTTTCTACAAAGAAGGTGGAGACCTGAAAGTCAATGTGTCTTTTTCAGCCCAACATAAAAAAAAAAAAAACAACACAACAAGTCTATACCTTCCCAGTCTTCCCAGTGGCATTCCCTTCCACACAATACTCTCTTAATGCCCTTGAGAAGGTGTGAAAGTACCCTGGTCTGGGAATTGGCAGAGTTAAGTGAGAAGCTTTCAGAAAACAACTCTAACTTTGATCAGAAGTTACAGTACAAAATAAGTTGCCTTAACAAAATAACTCAGAGATCACAATTCATATTGAGGCAGCCAAAGAACTGCCTCACTGATTTTATTGCATTTAAGTCATCTGAAGACTTGTCTTTTAAATTGCCATTAGCCAAGAGTTAATGGGTCCTACTTATAAAAATATTGGTTGACAAAGCTTGTCAATATCTGTGATTTCTTTTATTTTATGTATATAATATGAAAAATGTAAAAATTCTCAGATTGAAAACAGAAACTATCCCCCTTTGAAAGCAGAAAGCATGCAGTTTTTTGTAGTGGATTTGTCTTTTTTAAGAGAGCAAAATTACCCAATTTGTTTCCACCTCAACCTATAAATGTCAAACATCCTCACTGAAAATGATAAACATATAATTTAACTGTCATATATATGCTCATAAAACAAGGACATATGCTTGGTGAAACTTGGAGATGAGGCTTAACTTGGATTACAATATTGTAAAGTCAGGAGCATATCTGGAATGTGTATCTGGTGGCCTGGTACCTAAGGCATCTAACTGCTAACCAGAAGGCTGACGGTTCAAACCCACCAGCCACACCTTGGAAGGAAAGCTGGGCAATCTACTTCTGTAGAGATAATGCCTCAGAAACCCAAAGGGGGTCTCTGTGAATTGAAGTTGACTCAATGGCAGTGAGTTTTTGTTTTTGTTTTTTACAAAACACAATTATTTGTTACTTAATTATGAACACATTTTGGAAGGAATCACTTATGCTTGTCATTCCCTAGGAAAAGGCATCTTTATTATTTTGAAATATGATAATATATTTGCATGATGTTGGGTGTAGGACCACAATAAGCCTGGTAGCATAGTGGCTAAGACACTTGCCTGCTAACCAGATGGATGGTGGTTCAAACCCACCAGCCACTCCTCAGAAGGAAGGTTGGGCAATCCTACTTCCATAGTGATACTGCCTCTGAAACCCAAGGAGGGGTCGCTATGAGTCGGGGCCGACTCGACAGCACATAACAACAACAACAACAACCCACTTCCACTCCGTTCGCCATGATGATTACATCATTCTTCTGCTTTCAATCCTTAATATTACTACAGTTCTTAAGCTAAAATCCATGGTAAAACCTATAAGCCTGTCATGGTCTCACCTGTTTCCAGCTCCCCAACCTAATTTTGCACTGCGTTCCTTTCTTGTTCATTGTGTTCCAGTTTTCTTACAGTCCATTGTTTCCGTCATGCTCTTTTCTTCCCTGGAATGCTTCCATCTGCTGTTCTAACTGCCTCTATCATTATTCCTTTCTCTCTTTACCTAATTGCTACCTGAAGGGTGAGTCTGAGACTTTCTTCATATTTCACATCAGGCAGTACACACTCACCTGAGCTTCCTGGCAGATATGTTACCTTGTAATTTTTCTTCTTAACACATATTATGAAACAATTTTATATAGAGCATTTATTTGGTTAATGTCTGTTTTTGTCACTAGATTGTAGATTCTATGAGGGCAGGGTTATGTTTAATTTGCTCAGTTTTGCTGCCCTTATTTAGTATAGTTCCTACTACCTCATTAAATATTGGTTGAATGAATGACTGTGTATGAATGAGTGAGTGAGAAAGTAAAAGTTCCATTTAAGAAATCAGAAAGAATGAGAACAAGGTAATTATGGAGATGAAGTACCTTGAGAAGTAGGGCAGACTTAAGTAGAGTTTGAAGTTTGATCATATGTCCTTGGGAGCATATCCTACTTAAAATCGTTATAAACCCAGTCTAATAAAAATAATAGTAAAAGGAATAAGTATTATTTATCCAATATTTATTATGTCTCAGTAATTGTACCATATTTTGTACATAGTGCTTTATGAGATTTGAGTCATGATTTCCAACAGCAAGTACAGTATAAGAACATATCAATGATCCCAATTTCTGTGACATCTTTGTCTCCTGAAGGTGAAGAGATCTCCTGAAAAGACATTAATTTAAGTATGTGAGGATAATATTTGGAGATGTCAACAGATGGTTGCTTGCTTTCTTGATGTTCTTCAAACTCTATATTCCAGAAGGATTCAAAGATTTGTTTTTGAAAAGTCAAAGTCAATTTTTTTTTTACCCCTGAGGTTAAAAAATTCTGCCCCTTCTGTGATGAAAGAGAGAGGAACACAAAAGAGAAGTCTAAAGATTAGAAGCTAGTGTGTTTTAGAGTTTCTAGGAGCCAGATGATAGCAGCCTGTGGCAATTAGATCAGAAGACTCATGCTGCTGTTGTCTGATGGGGTCCAAGAGGAAGGCAGTAAGACCCCAGAGCTTCCCTTTCCCTACATGATGAGGGAACAGAAGAAATGCCCAGATGGGTTATTTAGTCATGTACAGTGTACCAGAAGCACATTGAATCAGTAGGATCTACCCTTCACTCCATCTCACAGTTGTTGTCACTAAAAGATTTTATTCACTTGACCCCCTCTATTATGCAAAAGAGACTATTTATAATTAGCTTCCTTCTATATATATATATATATATATATATATATATATATATATATATATATATATATATATATATATGTATACACTTTTATTACCTTATTATCTTCTTTAAATAGGAACTTGGCTCTCATTTTCCAATCCTTTGATGTTAGAAAATTTATAATGTACTACTTAAGAGAGTGCTTCTCCTTATTCCTTCTAGTAAGCTGGGTAAGAAATCACCTGGGCTCAATTCCATTGAGGACTGTCTGAGAAACTGTGTGAAATAAATGTCATAGTTGCCCTTTCAGAAGGTGAGGATTCAGGACAGTACTCATCTATTCCCATCAACCATTGGTTAACAGTTCCTTCAAGACTTTAAAATTCCCATATGTCAGGGTTACTCCAAGCCACTGCTTAGCAAGCTCCCCTAAACTAGGAAAAGCAATCCCTCAAGCAGAGTAGCAGAGAGATGAAATGGTCTGAGCTATGAAGCTGATATCTTGTTGGAAACCATCTACCTTTGAGCTTTCATCTTCCTATTACAAGCATCATAGATGTGGACCAAGGGGCCATAAGACAGAGTGTCAACACTATCTACCAAACACCCTTGGAGCACTTATACCTTTTTGTTCAGAGCTATGTATTCTGGCTTCAGTCTCTCCTCAACCTCAGAAGTCACACCTCATCAGCTCATATGGGAATTAGGCAGAAGGAGAGCCTACGTTTGCCCTGGAAACTAAATTCAACCATCCCAAGTCTACTCCAGAATGTGAGTCTGTTTAATATGCCAAGCATATTTCATATTTGATACATAGTAAAGACAACACTAATATTATTCATATGCTGAAAGGACCGGTCAGGAAAATAAGCAATATTTAAATTTCTATTTTTCCTGTTTATGATGTTCTGACTACTTAACAGTATATACCTAGATTTTAGGGATAATTAATGTTTGTTTCTGAGAAATTAAAAAATAATTAAAAATAAACCCAACGAAGAAGATACATAATGAAGAAAAAACTTAACCACACACTGATTATTCCATGTAATGGCTACTAAATATGGGTTCTATAAGCTTTACTATCTGTGTATCCATCCATCCCTCCACCCATTCACCCATCTAACCATACGTCCATCCATCCACCCATTCATCCATCCAATTCCTTGTTCAAAATTAATTTAGGATGCAAATAGGACAAAGTATATTATAATTCTAATGTGTGTTTCATTTCTGGTTCTGCTGTGAGATAAATCATTAGACCTTAAGACAACTGTCATTGCCTTTCTCCAAGCTCACCAACTGTACTTTTCATGACATTTTTATGCTATAGATTAAGTTGATGTTAGAATACTTTTTCAAATGATACCATCCAATAAGATCCTAACAAAATTCACTTTTTAAGAAAAAGACAGAAAGAAAGGCAGGAAAAGTGAATGTTAATAATTGGTATTAGCCAGAGGGACTCTACAGAAAGGTGATTGTTAGAACATTGAGAGTGACTAATACTGCACTTTTTACACTCCTAGGTGTAAAGTGTGTTGTATAGCTATAACTATTGAATGAAACGGCATTACTCATAAAGCAAAGCACATTTTGAACAAAATTCCATAGGCCAAGAACCAAAGTTTTTATAAAGAACTGGATTTGATGCAGCCTCTGGGCAAAACAGAAATCCTTATTGACTATGCAAGAGCAAGAACTTCCTGCAGTCATTTGAATATTTTGGATATTCTTTCAGGTTTCGGAGAAAACGAAAAAAAATGTATTTTTGAGAAATAAAAGTAAAAGACAATTATTTTGGAAGCATTTACTCCTTGATTACCAAACCAAAACCAAACCCACTGCAATCAAGTCCATTCCAACTCTTAGAGTAGTACTGTGACCTGGGGTTTTCAAGGCAATAAATCTTTATGGTTGCAGACTGCCTCACCTTTCTCCTGAGGAGTGTCTGATGGGCTCAAACCATCTACCTTCCAGTTAGCAGCCAAAGGCTTTAGCCACTGCACCACCAGCGCACCTTTGGCCCCTGCTTAGATAATTGATATACCAAGCAAGGTATCTTTGGGGAGAGGAGATTGGTTTGAAAGCCGTCATAAATGCTCATAAATACACATTATAGTCATTGTCTAATTTTTGGGGTTTGATTCAAGTAGCTTAATTTACAGGTTCAAAAAAGCTTTTCAAAACCTTTATCACTAAAAACAGAATATGATATGTTTCAGAAATAAAATTTGTTTCTGTTGCTTTTTTTTTTTTTCTTTCTTTCTTTTATTTGGTCACTACCATCTCCAAGAGTTATTACGGAATGGAAATTTAGTTGCAATGTGAGAAATGCATAGATTGCTCTCAATAAGAAAAGTCAATGGTTTCTATTTTATTGTTATTTTACTAGTGCTTTTCTGAATGCCAGTGAGAAGTTCACTATAATATTCAGCATGTACTGACTTGGAATCAAAGTTTTTATTTCTTTTGGAGTCAATGGGTGCTATATATGGTTCTCCAAGAGATATCTATTAATACAGAAGTTATTCCAGAGGGAACAAAATGCAGTGGGTAGCATGCCAAAATATATTTGTCTTAGCCATGATTGGAACTATTGTTCTTTTCTTCTCACTACAAAAATAATGCTGACTGCCTGGCAGCCATTCTGGCAGGCAAGGAAGAAACATGACGCCTTGCAAGAAACAAGGTGCCCTGGGAGGCAGGGAACAAGGGCTATCTTTCTGACTCCCTTCCTAATGAACTTATTGTCTGTCGCTCAGTGTGCCCAGCTTTTGCCTCCAGTTGCTTCTAAGCCATGCTGAAAACAGTTACGTGTTTCATATCTAAGCACCCGTACAATTTTTTTGTCCCCCTCACCCAAGTAAGAGAGAAATATGCTCAGCTTTAATGTACTCCAAGTTAACATGAATGAGAGATTGTGTACATTCATATGCTTAATCAAGATGAGCTTTAATCCATAGCCACTAATTAATCTAATAATTAATATAAGAGCCATTGTGGTATACTTTGTGAAAGAGCTAGGTTGGAAATTAGCCAAAGCTAAGTTAATAATCTACTTCTCACACTTATCACATTTATTAGTTATGTGAACTTGGATGAGTTTTTTTTTTTTTTTTTAAATTTCCCAGGCCATTGTAACATGAGGTTAGCAATAGTGATGAGTAAATGAAATATTGGATACATATAATGTACTTAAGACAGTACATTGTGGGTGGTTGAATACCCTTGAATCACGGCCGCTCCTGTGCCTTCCTCACAACCCTTTCTATGCTTGCTTCATTGTCGCAGGTACTGTCTCATAAATGATTGTTTTTGTGCCAGACAAACGCTGAAGACACACACACACACACACACGCGCGCGCACACACACACGCACACACACACACAACCCTTTGCCATTGAGTTGACTCCTACTCATAGTGACCCTATTGGACAAAGTAGAACTGCCTGTAGGGGTTCCAAGGCTGTAAATATTTATGGAAGCAGACTGCCTCATCTTTCTCCCACAGAAGTGCTGGTGGGCTCCAACTATTGACCTTTTTAGTTAGCAGCTGAATACTTTAAACACGGCTTCTGAAGTCTCACTGTGACAGATAATTACATTGTCATAAGGAGCTCCGGTGGCATAGTGCCTAAGGCATTTGGCTGCTAACCAGAAGGCTGGTGGTTCAAACCCACCAGCCCCTCATCAGAAGGAAGACTGTGCAATCTACTTCTGCAGTGATACTGCCTTGGAAACCCAAGGAGGGGGTGCTGTGAGTCAGACCCAACTAGATCACAGTGAGTTTTTTTTTTTTTTGAAGGAGCTCTGGTGGTGTAGTGGTTAAGGCATTTGGCTGCTAACCAGAAGGTCAGTGGTTCGAACCCACCAGCCACACTGCAGAAGAAAGATGTGGCAGTCTGCTTCTGTAAAGATTTCCAGCTTTGGGAACCTGATGCTATGAGTCAGAATAGACTGGCTGGCAATTAGTTTTTTTTTTTTTTTTCCTTCAAGAAGCCTCAGATACTTGCTAGTTATATCATTCCCTTTCAAAGGACTTGATTATTCAACCCACTTCTGGGAAAAGAGGCTGAAGATAACTCCTTATATAAAATCTCCTTTCCAAGTTTCTAGGTGTTTGTATGTTCTAGGTGCCTTTGCACTCTTGCCAGCATTTGATTGGTGTAGACTCAGTTGACTAGATAGTAGCCTATGGCTTGGTGTGGGAACATGCCAAGAGTATGAAAGAAGCATTTTATATTACTTCTTTGGGAAATATAAATGTTAACACTTGCAAACATGTTTGCTTTCCTATTTTCCAGTATCATTTCATGATAAATACCTGGCACTGGCATTACCTGAATGTGACTCTCTGCATTCACTTTTTCCTATTAAAGAACCAGGAATAATTGACAGTTTTCCTTTAAGTATTACAATATGGAAGATAAAACTGCCCACTGGTCCAAGTCCCCCATCAAATTACTATTTAAATATCTAATCCTTATCCCGTTCAGTATCATAGTAAATGGTAATTGAGGAGAAAGTGATGGATTAGTTTAGTTGTGAAGTGTAATGGTTGCAAAATTAAGTACAAAGCCTAAATAGAAATTTTAGACATAATCACTTTTACGGGAGATAAAATTTTTAAATAGCCACTTTGGTGGATTAGTTAATTCATGTTTATAAATTATGTTGAAGATGAAAAGCATTATTTAAATTTAGAGTATCATCTCATGTGCCTCAAAGAATTTATGCACAAAATGACAATTGCCATATTCTAATTAAACAGTAAAAGAGGGTAATGGTCTAATGGTTTGATTATAGGCACAGTCCTTGATTACTAGAATCCAGTTCTAAGTTTGTTTTAGGCAATTTCTATTTTGCTGATCAGGCTGAATTAAATTTTAATTTCATGGGAATTAAAACATGCAAGATAAGAGTGTCTGGATTTGGTCTGAGATTCTGAGTTAATTAATTTTGTTAGAGTTACAATCTTTGTCTTCTTTAACTCTTAAAGTACATGATATATACATATAAAAATAAATATTATTTGATCCTCATATTAAAATTATTATAATATTTTTTCTGGTTTATATACATTATTCATGTATATACACATTATTCATGTATATAAACATTATTCATTTATATAAACATTATTCATGCTTATAAACCAGAAAAAATTATAATAATTTTAATATGAAGACCAAATAATATTTATTTTTATATGTATATATCATGTACTTTAAGAATTAAAGACAAAGATTGTAACTCTAACAAAATTAATTAACTAAGAATGTCAGACCAAATCCAGACACTCTTATCTTGCATGTTTTATATACATTATTCATAGGCGCTCTAGTAGTATAATGCCTAAGACACTTGACAGAAGAAAGGTTGGGCAATCTATTTCCATAGTGATACTGCCTTGAAAACCCAAGGAGGTGTTGTTATGAGTCAGGTTGACTTGACGACACATAACAATAACAACAACATACATTATTCATAAGTAAATACATATGCATATATGTATATTCACATAAAACAATTATTTAAAATAAGATAAATTTTTTTTGTATATTTAATATTTTCTGTTAATAATTGTTGTTGTTGTTATATGCCGTCGAGTCGGCCCCGACTCATAGCAACCCCTCCTTGGGTTTCTGAGGCAGTATCACTACGGAAGTAGGATTGCCCAACCTTCCTTCCGAGGAGTGCCTTGTGGGTTTGAACCGCCAGCCTTCTGGTTAGCAGTCAAGTGCCTTAGGCACTATGCTACCAGAGCTCCTCTGTTAATAGTAGAACAACAAATAATTTTAAAATTGATTACAAATATTCATTTATTTATGGCTTTAATATATCATACATCTACAAGCTAATACTTATCTGTATTATAGTCTTATGTAAGAGTCAATGACTTTTTAAATTAAAAAAGCAACAAAGCAACCATTGCTGTGGAGTCAAACCTGACTCATAGCGACCCCTCCTTGGGTTTCCGAGGCAGTATCACTACAGAAGTAGGATTGCCCAACCTTCCTTCCGGGGAGTGGCTGGTGAGTTTGAACCCCCAGCCTTCTGGTTAGCAGTCAAGTGCCTTAGGCACTACGCTATAAGAGCTAAATTAAAGCCTTCATATTTTCTGATCTTCAGGTCATACTTATTGATTCTCACATTCAGTAGTAGGTAGAGTCTTTTTCACTCATTTCTTCATCCCATAAACTATTTTAAGTCCCATCTATGTGCTCTGGATACTCTGGTAAACTTAGAGAATGCAAAGAAATTTATGTCCTATCTTCTACTCTAAAAACCACACTTCAGGAATAGGATATATAAATAGGTAAAGTAAAACAGTCCATCAGGTTGTGAAGATAGGATTAGCACGGGATTTTATGGATGGCTAGATGAGCGGTACCTAATCAAGAATGCAGAAAGCATCCTGGAGTGTTCCCTGAATAGAGTTTAAAGGAAGAGTCTGTAAAGGTTAAGTGAAATAAGGAGAGGATATAATGCCTACACTTCAGTGAGGCGGAGAAGGAAGGAAGTCACAACATTAAGACTGGATTTATTGTGGTCTTATATGCAAGAAGGGAACTGATGGGAGGTGAGTTTAGGAAGGAAGTAAAGGACATGAGAAGGTAGAACTGGCAGGCTGAAGCTTATGAAGCTAATTGTTAGTCAGAAGGCTCTGTTCTCTTCTGCTTATAGCATGAACTGTGCTTTACTTTTTTCTGTACAGGAATATTCAATTTCCCATGAGGACCGCCCCTTGTTTGGTCTCATGGCTGTGAAGGGAGGAGGGTTTACAGATTGCACCTTACCAGGAAGGGTATGTCCCAGGGCAGGTTCTAGGCTTAAAGTAACTTTTCACACTTCCCCAAAATAAAGAGTATCATAATGGGCTGTGTAGCACTATTAAGCAATATCTCTAGAATGCTAACCCAGTAAACTTACCATTTAACCATTTTGCCCACTGTTGCAAGTAACTACTTAGGCACTAACAGACCTGACAAACTGGTTGATGACTAAGTTCAGTAAGAGAAGTGAAAATGTAAATTGCTCTCAGTAGAACAGTGATGTTTCTAATCTTCAATAATGATGCATTACAAATTAAAGAAGGAGGCCTTCTTTAGACCTGGAGGCAACTTTCTTTATGCTACTTTCTGACTCACCCCAAGGAATCAGAAAACTGTAGTTAACCTTTAGAATATTTTGGCTATAAAAGTCCTCAGGGCAAGAGAAAAAAATCAAATAATAATTAGCATCATAATTATCTAGGATGCCCATACCTTAAGTTCAGGATATGGGATGACCAGAAGAATCTAAAATGAAATGGAAGTTTATTCCACATCTCACTCTGAATTCTTTCACTCTTAACTACAGGATCCATTGCCTTCTGTATCACAGAAGTTCCAATTAATCTTCAGGTTGTGTGTAAGTAATGTGTGTGTTAGTTCCACTTAAAGGACGATAATTTATCATAAATGGCAAAATTCTGTCTGGAAATAAAGCAAGCAGCTTAATTTCATGACCTTTCCATTTCCATCAAGTTAAAATCGTTTTCAGGGAATAAATCCATTTCCATATCTGTAAAATGCAGAATATATGCACCAGTTTATTTTGTGGCAAGGTAATTTGCTGAACATTTTGTAACTGGGTTGTGCCATTTTGCCAATGTTTTCAAAAATTCCATCACTCTCCAATTCCGTATAGGAGCTCTGGTAGCATAGTGCATAAGACATTTGACTGCTAACCAGGAGGCTGGAAGTTCAAACCCACCAGCCACTTCTTGGCAGGAAGATTGGGCAATCTACTTCTGTAGTGATACTGCCTCGGAAACCCAAGGAGGGGTCGCTATGACTCAGATCCAACTGGATGGCAGTCAGTTATTTTCCAATTCCAAAAAAGAGTTTTTCTCCTCTTTGCTTCAGAAGCTTTTTCAAGCCCAACAAAGGCAACCATACATCTAAATTTATGAGATAATATCAGTGTAACTGATGTTGTAGGTTCTCTGACCATACCCCCTCCGACGCATTTGCCATCTTTGTCCCAATATCTAGCAACTGTGTTTTTTTGTGGGTGACTGCCTTCAGGCTCCAAGGTCCCACTTTGTCTGAACACAGAGAGAGCTGGAAGTGCCTGGGAATTTATATTTATCAGATCAGGGCTCATACAGTTAGTGATGGAAGCAGGGATTTAAATACTCAGCTCTCTTGTTCCCTGCTCCCCTTAGGTGTGGCTCATGCTCTATCCAGAGCTCTCTTGTGTAGGTAGGATTGCAAATTTACCAAGAACAGGGCACCCAGGAAGAAGTAATTGTCTAGTTTAAGTATGTTCCATGCAATATGTGTGATATACTTATACTCCAAAATTATTTGTTTTGTATCTGAAAACCACATTTAATCGGATGTCTTATGTAATTTCTGGCAACTCTATTCCTGTGTGACTTCACTGGATGCAGCACCTTTGCTTGGCCTTTTTCTCATTCTTGTTGTGCTTCCTTACTTCCTGTACTAGCTTTCTTCCTAGAAACTTAAAAAAAAAAAAATCACGTTTCTACAAATTAGCACCTGCTTCTTGAGAACCTAAGCTAAGACAGCCTGTATTAATATCTCCTCCCCTAAAGGATTCTGGTTTGAATGATAAATTACAGGGTCACTCAAGCTATTATAAAAGCATAACTAACCTAGGAACTTATGCTATGTTCCCCTCCAAAATATATGGAAGATAATAAGCTAGTGACTACAAGGTGGAAAAAGAAACATGATGATAGAGGTTTTCCAACAAGGTCTGTGATCTCCAAGACAAGTGGGAATAATGATTTAGGTCGTTGCAATATTCTGGAGGGGTTGAAAGTTGTTCAGAAGCATATTTGGCTATTTACTGTGTCTAGAAGTTTTGATGCTAGGCACTAAGATTTCTGTCCTCATATATATCATGGACGCATCAGAACTACCAGACTATGCAGGTTTGGACAATATTCCTCTCATCAGTGATAGAGAGTGCTGAAGCCTGAGGCTTAGCAAGAACCCTAGGGCATTCACATTGTTCTGAGCTATGTATGGTTCAGTCCTTATAATGATCAAGAATAAATTTTCCATTAACCCCAAGAGATCGAGACAGTCAGATTTTATTTGATATAACAAAAGTAAAGTAACATGACCCTTTTTGTACATACAAATTTGTGGCTATCAATTTATACCTCACCACATTTTACAGACTAGCACATTAAGGCTAATAATTATTAACTGTTTTTATAATTTTTAGTTATAACCTTTTAAGTACTCAAAATGGCTGCCAAAAAAGTGGGGTATGAAATGTGTGAAGGAAATTTACATTGTAAATCGAAATTGAAATCACATACTGGATCCCTTGCATTTTCACTCCTAGTGATCTCAAAATAAGGAGATCTGGTCACATAATGGGTGAACTGATTTGGCCGCTAACCTGAAGGTCAGTGGTTCAAACCCACCAGCTTCTCTGTAGGAGGAAGATGATGCAGGCAATGTGCTTCTGTAAGGATTTATAGCCTTAAAAACCAGTGGAGGTCTCTTTGAGTCAGAATTGACTCAATGGCAGTGTGTTGGAATCTCAAAATAGAGTACACGAGAGTTAGCCAACCATGTCAGGAGCCAAATGCACAGACATAGCATGTGATTAGATTTGGAGGATTTTAAATTAAATGTTACAATTAAATTGCAGTCACCATGCTGCCATGCATTTATAAATCAAAAAATCATACATAACGTTGAAATCAAATGCTAGATTCACTTTGATTGAACGGAAATATAAAGTAAGTCATATGAAAAGGATGGTTTTAAACATACAAGACCAAGGAGTGTTATTTTCAATTGCTTTAAAAAATGAGCTGTGTTAATCAATTTTTTTTGGCTGAAGTAGCATAACATGACCCCAACTTTTAAATGCACTTAATTTTCTATCGTCAGTACTGCCTCAATGAAGAAATAAAATACAAAAATTAGAAGACATGATGAATAGCCTTTATTCTAAGGTCAGACATGAGATACTCAAAGCTAATGGAAAACATCATTCTAAGCCATGGCAAATGAGCCCTATGAGCATAACAAACTGCTGATATCATCCTGGAAACCATCTTGAATGTCAAGGGATATGCTCTTCATTTGCAGTGTTTGATTGTTCATATAAATATTTAATGAAAATATTATTAGACTGTTCAGCTGAGTGAAATAAACTGATGGCACAAGTAGCTAAAGAAGCTTACTTAATATTCACTCAATGAAGTGCCATCATAATTTATTTTGCATATTATATAAGTCTTTTGAGAGGTTTTGTACTTTTAAACTTTTTAGCACTATTTAAAAGGCATCATTACTGTGATAATTATGAGTTTTTAATGTATCTTTATGGTTAATGGAAATGTTGCACACATTTCATGGGAAAAAAGAAGACCATCATCCACCTAATACATGAGGAAAATAAGGCCTTCTGATTCTGAAGGCTGACTTACCTTTAATATAGCTTTACTGAATCGTACCATAAATGTTAACGTTACACTACATAAAACTACACAGTGGGTTTCTCAAGAGTAGAAGAGAAAAGATTAAACAGATAAGGTAGAAAGATTTTTAACTACCATCTGAGCTTTGATTTTTCAGGAAAAGGAAGATTCCTTTCTTTTAAATTATGTGTATTTTTCAGTGTTATTTTAGTGAGACACACTGAAGGAAAATTGGGAAATACAGGTTTTAGAGAACTATTACAAGTTTATAGATTTCTGTATAAAATTTCTCACATTGTCCTTATTAATTCAGCATAAGATTAGTTGTTTTGGAAAAAAAAGTTTTTAAGGATCATGGGATGTGCACAGAATAAAATGCAGAGAAAATTATATTTGAAAAATATGTTCTTTGAAAAGTCAGTTACACAGAAGTGGTGTGAACTTTTTAAAAAGAAGTGATAAGAGTACGAGAGAATAAAGTGTAGGTATGTGTGCTCATGTGATGATTTTTTCCTTTTAGTTTATCCCCAAATTGTAAAAGGAATAAATCCATCCCATTATTTCTGAAGGGTTGAGTAAAGCAAGTATTAGCCAAGCTTGCTGTCTTTTTCAGTATTTGTAAGGAAAATAAGATAGTGAATTCAGATACAGAAAAATGCTTAAGGACATTGCTAAATCAACCACAATGAAAAAAAAAAAAAAACTGAATAAAATTTAACTTCTGTGATCCTCAGACTACCTACAAGTGATTAGCATACTATGCAAATCATATCTTCCGGAAAGAACAGTGATAGTTCATGGATCTGACAAATTTGTTAAACCAAAGTTGATTAAGAGAACTCTATGAATTTCTCTCTACCAAATAGTATATTGCAGCAAGTAACTTGGAAAATGTGGTTCTGGAAAATTGCATGAATTTTAGCTTTTTAAGGTTAATTTTGAGGTTCTGGAAGGCATTGAGAAAATATTCTTTAATGATGAAATAAGTCGCACCCAAAACCAAACAAAACCAAATGCCCTGTGGTGGAGTCAGCCCCTCCTTGGGTTTCCAAGGCGATATCACTATGGAAGTAGATTGCCCAACCTTCCTTCCAAGGAGTGGCTGGTGGGTTTGAAGAGAACATTATACTCTGTTTTAAGAGTATGACTTTATGGAATTTTTCTGTTTTGTTTTGTTTTTCACTGCTTCTTAGTTTTACCTATTTTAAAAATAAGACAACACAAACTTCTGATGATGGCAAACTAGGAAATTAAAACCAATTTTCAGACTTGGAATAAGTCTACATTGCTTTAAAACTTAGACTTCAGTTTGAAGACAATGCAGAGATATCAAGGCAGTGAAGAATTACAGAGTGAAGATGCGAGAAAAGAAACAAATCCAGAGAGATGAATGTCATATTTGATTTGAGGCTATTGATCTCTGAAGCTAAAATTCAAGGAATGAGAATCTGAGCAGAGTTTGACAGTTTTACAAAACAAATTTGAAAAAAAAAAAAAAGGGTTCAAAGACCTGTCAAGGACCTGTCAGGAAGAGAGGGCACTAGTGCACTCCTACACCTCCTGAAAAGGGCAAATGTGCAAGACACTGGCATCTGAAGACATTTCAGCTTTGAGTCTCCTCAATCCCAAAATTAGATGAAAAGAATCTGAATAGCTTGTGCCCTAGCCCACCTGCCAGTAACAAACATAAATCTTTGTGGAAGATCATATATCATTTTAGGCTTCAAATTGCTTCTTTATTTTCTGAAACAAAAAAGAACAAAACACATAGGGAGATAAAATAAAAAGTACAGTAATAACAGCAATAGTAATAATACAAAGAAGAAAAAACAGACTATAAAGACAGATCAACAAAGAATCCATTTAATGAAGTTTTAAGACACAAACTTTAAAATCATTGTTCTTGATATATTCAAGGAAATAAAACACACCATTACAATATTAGCAGAGAATATGTAAAGAAAATATGTGTATTTTCAAAATTAATTACAGAACTCAAACATAAAACAAATAAAATTAAGTGTTAAATAAGTGCTAAATAAATTGATGCTACTGTATAGTGGATACAATTGGAAAGGAATTATTAAGTTGGAAGAAGAATCAAAAGAATATTGCCAGAAGTAAGCTGAGAGAAACAAATTGATGTGCTTTACAAAAGAGAAAGTGTTAAGTATGTTGTTGTTGTTGTTATTTGCCGTCGAGTCGGCCCCGACTCATAGCGACCCCTCCTTGGGTTTCCGAGGCAGTATCACTACGGAAGTAGGATTGCCCAACCTTCCTTCCGAGGAGTGGCTGGTGGGTTTGAACCGCCAGCCTTCTGGTTAGCAGTCAAGTGTCTTAGGCACTATGCTACCAGAGCTCCCAGGGAATCTAATTGAGTAATCTAACATTTACACAAATACAAACAAAAGGAGAGGAAAGAGAGATAGGAAAGAGATCATTGCTTATAAACCTGACATCATAGGGGAAAAAAGGAGAATATACATTTAATTATATAAATTTTGTAAATATTCAATATACAACTAAATCATTACATTCCTAATTTGTTTCACCAGTGATTTCCACTAAATGATTAAAAAAGAAATAATACTTCTATGACATAGACAAAGAAAAGTTGTCCCAATCATTTTAGGACGCCATAATAATTTTGAACCTAAACCTAGCACTGACATTATAAGAAAAGTAAACTGGACACTGATTTCACTTCTAAATGTAGGTAAAAATTATAAGCATAATTAAAGCATATTACCATCAATAGTAATTTTCAAAAGTGTGATATATCGTGCTCAAGTTGGTTTATTCCAGGAATATAAGATTGGTTTAGCCTGTAATAATCAACCAATTAAATTATTTATATTAATCAAATAAAGAGCAAATATCATGTAATCTATTAAATAAGTAGAGGAAAAGTATTTGATGAAGTTAGACATTGAATGGACAGTTACAGTTAATGGATCTGACAAATTTGTTAGATTGAGGTTGATTTTGAACTTCTCTCCAAAAAAAGTGTATTGCAGCATGAAATATGGAAAACATCAATCTAGGAAATTGCATCAATTTGAAGTTTTTTAAGGTTAATTTTGAGATTCTGAAAGACATTGAGAAAATAAGGGAAGAATAAGTTATGTCGAAGAGAATATTATACTGTATTTTATGACTATGACTTTATGAAACTTTCTTGTTTTGTTTTTTTGTTTTTGTTTTTTTACTGCTTCTCTTAGTTTTACCTGCTTTTTTTTTTTTTTTTTTTTTAGAAGTAGAGTAAGACTCAAACTTCTGATAATGCAAACTAGGAAATTAAGAAGATAGAAGAAACTGCCTTCATCTTTTTTGGGGTGGAGAGGTAAAGATTTCTTCTCTTCCTTTTTTCTTTTATTGTCACTGAGAAAATACACTGCAAAACATACATCAATTCCGCCATTTCTGCCTGTATAATTCAGTGACATTGATTACATTCTTCAAGTCGTGCAACTATTCTCACCCTCCTTTTCTGAGTCATTCCTCCCCCATTAACATAATCTCAGTGCGCTTCCTATTTAATCTTTCAAGTTGCTGTTGTTACTTTAATCCCATATAGACAATTCTTTAAAGAACATAAAGCTCAAGACAGACTTTTTTTTTTTTTTTTACTAGTTAAGCTCTGTGACTCAGAGTTGATGGCAGTGGGTTTGGGTATATTGTTTGGTTGTAAAATGACTTCAGGGATATATTTGGGTTAAGGTTTAAAGATGATCTCAGGTCAGTAGTTTCAAGGATATGTCTGGCCTCCATGACTCCAGGAAGTCTGCAGTCTATGAGAATTTGAAATTCTCTTCTACATTTTTCCCCTTTTGATCAGGATTCTTTTACAGAATCTTTGATCAAAATGTTCATTAATAGTAGCCAGGCATCTTAATTTTTTAAATTGTAGCTACAGAAAATCTAGAGAAAGCTTTATATTTAATATGAGGGAGTTAATATAAGGGAGTTAATAAGAGATTGAGAACAAAACAAGGATTGACCTCCATCAATAATTCTATTATGTATCAAGTCTAAAATTATCACTAGTGAAATAAGTCAAGAAAAAAATAAAAGGTAGAAGAAAGGAAACAGAAACAAGGATATGCATACATATTGATATTAATATGAAAATTTAACAGAGATGTTGTACACATCATCCAAAGGTGACAATGAAATTTATCTGTCTGTCTATATGGCATTATCAATAGTGTAAAAATATTTCAAATACATTGGAATAAACTTCTGACAAAGATTGCTAAACACTTCAAAAAAACATAGGAAACACATTCAGAACAGTCTTCTTATAATAATAAATACATAAAAAATTATATGTGGCAATGGTGGCGTTAGTAGAGAGAATGTTTCTTCAACAAATTGAACTGTGACAATTAGATATCCATATGGAAAAAATTGCAAGAACAACTGACCCTTCCTCATACCATATGTAATTTACAGTTGGTGGTGCATTGTAACCCCAAGTGTGCAACATAAAACATTAATGATTTTAGAAGACAACAAGGTATAATTTCTTTATGACCTTGGGTAGAGAAATATTTTTAAACATGACTACAAAAGCATTGATAATAAGAAAGTTTGATTAATTAGACTACATTAAAATAATGTATTGAAAGTCACTAATAAGAGAGAAGGTAGCTCTGGTAATGTAGTGCCTAAGGCACTTGACTGCTAACCAGGAGGCTGTTGGTTCAAACCCACCAGCCAGTCCTCAGAAGGAAGATGGGGCAATCTACCTCCGTAGTGATACTATCTTGGAAACCAAGTGTAGTCGCTATTAGTCGAGTCCAACTCGACGGCACATAACAACAAAAATAAGAGAGGAAACATAAGATGGGAAGTATTTTAAATCAATATAATCTAGAAAGGACTCACTCAGAATATACAGAAAAACTACAAATCAATATGAAAAAGACATGATTGAAAAGAAAATGGGTGAGAAACTTGAACAGGCACTTCATAAAACAGGGTATCAAAATGGCTGATATAATATGAAAAGGTGTGCAATGCAACCTCATTAGTCATAGAAGGAATACAGATTAAAGCAACTAAAATATAGCATCATTCACCCTCTAGAATTGCTATAAATATTGTCAATACCAAGCTTTTGTAAGAATCAGGAGCATAGGATCTCTTTTACACTGCTGATGGAAGTCAAACTCAGTAAATACATTTTGGAGAACAATTTGGTGTTATCTATTAACTCTGAGCATGTTTTCTATGATCTTGAAATTCTACTCTACTCCCAATATATGTGGTTTCACATATTTAAAAATATTCATAACAGCATTATTTGTAATAGCTAAAAACTAGAATACAAACAGCCATTAAGAATAGAATGGATAAATGATTGTGATAAAATTATTCAACAAAATCTTCTGAATATAAGATTTACATAAGATCAACAACCTGCAAATACAGATATAACATGGATCTACTACTACTACACACTGCCGTTGAGACGGATATGACTCATAACAATCCCTTCTTGGGTTTCCAAGGTGGTGTCAGTACTGAAGTAGATTGCCCAACCTTCTTTCCGAGGAGTGGTTCATAGGTTTGAAGTGCCAGCCTTCTGGTTAGCAGTCAAATGCCTTAGGCACTACGCTATCAGAGCTATGGATAGAATATATAAAACATAATGCTGATTAAAAGATGCCAGACAGAAGTAAAACATTCTGTATATTAAGAAGACATCTAGTTCACCCTGTCACACATCTTACCACCAAATCAGGACTTACCCTTGTGAAATCAGTGGGAGGGACCATGGAGCCAAGGACACATACCTGGGTCCTAAATTATTTCTATTTTTTTACAGTGCTTATTTGCCATTTTGGAAGAAACCAAGTAAAAGCAACCTTGAATTAACTCCATGTTGTCATCACATCTATGTATGAACCCACATTGCGCTCTATGGACTGGCCTGTTGTTGATCCTCAGTATTAATACACCAGAAGGAGCTTCTTAGACTCATTCGCAGAAACCTTCTGATTTCAGGAACTGCAAGAAGGCTCTCTGAGAAACTGCTTCACTTAAGCAATGTCTGTTTAATTTTCTGTCCCTCTCAGCATCTCACCTATCACACGTAAAATATTTCCCCAAAGTACTTTTTGAAAAAAACTTGCTTAAATAACCTTAACTCAAAATTAAGTTGCTTAAGATGCTTTATTAAAACAAATTTTTATTAATAACTAAAAAAAAAGACATTTAATTCCAAACTTTAAATACATGAATGTGTTTCAAGTAAAACAGTTTTCCAAAATACATACTCCTCTTAATAGAGGATACTTAATAGAACTTGTAGCACCTAGTAAAGTGCATTGCACATAGTATATGCTATGGAAAGGCTTGCTGTTTGGGGGAATGTATTGGTTGGATAAAAGTTTTAATGAGTCATTTCTATGGTTCTATTTAGATTTGGTTTGTTGTAAAACCCAAATTCACTTTTCTAAGCACTTTAGCATTTTTGGAGTTGTGGTTAGGTGCCATTGAGTTGGCTTTGACTCATGGTAACCCTTTATACAACAAAACAAAACATTGTCCTGTTGTTGTGTGCCATCCTCATGTTGTTGTTGTAGTTGTTATTTGCCATTGAGTCAGACCGACTCATAGCGACCCCTCCTTGGACTTCCAAGGCAGTATCACTATGGAAGTAGATTGCCCAACCTTCCTTCCAAAGAGTGGCTGGTGGGTTTGAACCATCAGCCTTCTGGTTAGCAGTCAAGTGCCTTAAAGGCACTATGCTATCAGAGCTCCCATGCCATCCGCATAATCCTTGCTATACTTGAGCTCATCATTGCACCCACTATGTCAATTCATCTTGTTGAGGGTCTTCCCTTTTTTCACTGACCCTCCACTTTACCAAACATGATATACTTCTCCAGGGAACAGTGCCTTCTTATATGTCCAAAGTAGGTGAGATGAGGTCTGGCCATTCTAGCTTCAAAGGAGCATTCTGGCTGCACTTCTTCCGGGACAGATTTTTTTCATTCTTCTGGCAGTCCATGGTATTTTCAGTATTCATCACCAACACCATAATTCAAAAGCATCAATTCTTCTTTGGTCTTCCTTATTCATTGTCCAGCTTTCACATGGATATTGTTGTTGTTGTTGTTATGTGCCATCGAGTCGGACGCGACTCATAGCGACCCCTCCTTGGGTTTCTGAGGCAGTATCACTACGGAAGTAGATTGCCCCATCTTCCTTCCGAGTAGTGGCTGGTGGGTTTGAACCGCCAGCCTTCTGGTTAGCAGTCAAGTGCCTTAGCCACTATGCTACCAGAGCTCCCACACATTAGGCTATAGAAAATACCATGGCTTGGATTAGGCACACTTAATCTTTAAAGAGATATCTTTGCTCTCTGGCAATTTAAAGAGGATTTTTGCAGCAGATTTGCCCAGTGCAATATGTCTGATTTCTTGACTGCTGCTTCCACGGGTATTGACTGTAGATCTAAGTAAAATGAAATCTTTGAGAACTTCATTCTTTTCTCCATTTATTGTGATGCTGTTTATTGTTCCAGTTGTGAGTGTTTTTGTTCTTTATGTTGAGGTGTAATCCATATTGCAGGCTGTCGTCTTTAATCTTCCTCAGTAAGTGATTCAAGTCATCTTCATTTTCAGCAAGTAAGATTGTGTCATCTGTATATTGCAGGTTGTTAATGAGTCTTTCTCCAATCCTGATGCCACATTCTTCTTCATATAGTCCATTTTAGATTATATGCTCAGCATACAGATTGAATGAGTATGGTAAAAGATACAACCTTGATGCCCACACTTCTTGATATTTAACCATGCATTATCTTCTTGTTCTGTTCAAACAATAGCCTCCTGGTCTATAAAAAGGTTCCTCAGGAGTGTTCTGGAATCCCCACTGTTCACAACATTATCCATAATTTGTTATGATCCACACAGTCAAATGCCTTTGCACAGTCAATAAAACACAAATCAACATCTTTCTGGTGTTCTTTGCATTTAGCCAAGATCCACCTGCCATCAGCAATGATATCCCTTGTTCTATGTCCTCTTCTGAATCGAGCTTCCATTTCTTTCAATTCTGTCAGTATACTGGTACAAGTGTTTTTTTTTAATTGTCTTCAGCAAAAATTTACTTGTGTGTGATATTAATGATATTGTTCAATAATTTCCACATTCTAGTGGATCACCTTTCTTCAGAATGGGCACAAATATGGATTTCCTCCAGTCAGTTGGCCAGGTAGTTGTCTTCCAAATTACTTGGCATAGATGAGTGCTCCCAGCACTGCATTTTGAAATAGGTGCAGCTAAACCAAAGCAACAATAGGGCACCGAATATAACAACAACAAAAAGACCCTATTACAAAGTGCATGCCATTATTGATCTCTTGGAAGAGATCATCATTTAGAATGAGTCTCTACAAAATAGGCCAGATCAAACTCTTTATCTGGTTTTAGTTGCTTTTCTTATAACTAAAATCATTAAATGATCGAAAAAGAATACCAAAGATGATATGGATAAAAGTATCAGTGATAGATTTGATTGCATATCCTATAAGGTGTTGTTACAAATTGATATGTTTCAGTTTAATTAAATCATGACATTAAGCTTGATTTCAGCCTCCTAAATCAGAGATACTACAGTTATAAACATAGAACTTTACATAAGATCATTGTTCTGTGCCAGAAGACAATGTTTATGAGCCATTGTCGCTTCCTTTATTCATGAACGTAGGGCAGGCAAATTAAATCTTCAGAAAGGCATTCCAGACTTTTTCTCTGAAAGTCACCTTTTTTGGCTATTACTCTATAGCATTTTCTCTGTAATACTAACAAATGTATGGCCAAAGGTAAATCTCCAGGGGTAATGAGTCTATTGTACTCTTGCTACAGAGAGAATTGATTCATAAATGCCAAAGAAAATCAATATATTGAAATCCAAGTAAAGAACTCATAATTTGTTACTCAATTCAGAAGCTAAAACAAGACACTGAAATTCTCAACTTAAACTTAATAATAATAATATAATGTGGAATAGGATCTATGCAGATCAGTGAACAAATTTATTCCTTTAAAGAGGGAAATTGCAACTGGCATATAATATAAATATGTAATTTGATCATGAATTTTGACATGAAAGGGATTTCCAGTGAGGGTACTTGTGATTAGGTGTCATTCTACCAAACTCGCTGATAAAATCCTCAATGTACAATGTCACATTGTTCTCTGTTTTCACAGAGGAAATAAATTTGAGCTACACCAGCATAAACCCAGTCATATATGTTGAGGACTGTTTTGATAGGAAAGGTTATTGACTTCAAGAATAGGCTTATTTGGAGAGAATTTGAGGAATCTGCTACTGCATAGTTATAGAATAATAAGACTCACCTGTCTAGCATCACTTTTATGCATTTTTATCTGAAGCCAACAGGATGAATCAGCTACATTTCAAGGATCTTTGCTGTCATATAATTCTTCAAGATTGATGCTATATATTTTAGGAAGCATGATGGCAAACATCAAAAATCAGAGGCATATGTGGCATTGTTATGAATACAAATCACTTCTGTAATATTTTCAACTAGCTATTGGACTTTGAGTTTTTGCTTTCTTATCTTTTGTCAATTTCTGATTTAGAAGAATATAAAATTCCCAATTTACTAAGCTTTCTGATGGTTGTATTTTATTATGTGAAACAAAATCTAATACAGTAATGGAAGAATTTTATGCATTTCATCTGGAACCAGCACATTTTTATATAATAAAAAATCTGGAAGGAATCAATCAACTAGGCTTCATAGATGTATACAGAATACTTCAACCAACAATAGCAAAATATACATTCTTTTCCAGTGCACATGGAACATTCTACAAGATAGACTAATGTTAGGCTACAAAGCAAGTCTCAATACATATAAAAACACTGAAATACTACAAGGCATCTTCTCAGATCACAATTCTTTAAAATTAGAGGTCACCAACAGGAAGATTAAGGAAAAAAAAAATATATGAGAACTGAATAACATCCTGTTTGGAAACTGCTGGGCAGTAGAACAACAACAACAAAAATGAGATAAAGAAATATTTCTTGACTCAAATAAGAATGAAAACACAACAAACCAAAATCTTTGGGACACAGCAAAAGGTGTGCTGAGAGGACAATTTATAGCAATAAACACACACATCAAAAAAGAAACAAAATTAACACCTTAACCCAATATCTCCAACCATTAGAAAAAGGGCAGCAACAAAAGCCTACAGACACCAAAAGAAAGGAAATAAAAAAGATTCAAGCAGAAATAAAAGGAATAGAAAACAGAAAACCAATGGAAAGAATCAGCAAGACTACAAGTTGTTTCTTTGAAAGGATTTAAAAAAATGACAAATCACTGGTAAATTTAATAAAGAAAAAAAAAAGAAAGTGAAAATAATATGAAAGAAATGAAATAAGCTATGCCACAACAGAACTAACTGATATAAAATGAATAGTAACAGAATACTGTGAAGAACTGTACTCTAATTAATTTAAAAACCTAGAAGAAATGGACAAATTTCTAGAAACACAGTGCCTACCCAAGCAAACACAAACTCAGGTAGAAAATGTGAACAGACCTATCACAAAAGAAGAAATTGATCAGATCATAAAGGAAACTGATAACAATAAAAGCTCTGGCCCAGGCAGCTTTCCTGGAGAATTCCACCAAATATTCAGAGAAGAGTCCATACCAATTCTGTTCAAAATATTCCAGATGAAATACTCCTGAAATCATTTTATAAAACAAGGATAATCCTGGTATCAAAACCAAGCGAAGAAATCACTAACAAAGAAAATTCTAGATTATTACTCCTCATAAACATAGATGTAAAAATTCTCAACAAAATTCTAGCCAATAGAATCCAACAACACATCAAAAAATAATACATCATACTCATGATGGATTTATATTAAGTATTCAAGAATAGTTCTACATTAGAAAACAATCAATGTAGTCCACCATTGCAATGTTGTAAATTACATAGTATGGCTTTTCTACCCATAAGTCATTGTAAACTCAGTGGTGGAATGAGCAACTGAGGAGCTCCTGATTGTAAATGTTATCCACCTGGGTTATTTCTGTTGGGCATGGCACAACGCAATGTTGTGGGAGGCTCACTCTCAGGTGCTTAGAATTCTGTTATGATTGGTTGGTTTGGCCACTCTGCCAAGCTCAAAAGGAGGCCTCCTAGAGGCAGAACTTGCTCTGACTGCTGGTTGAGGAAGACATGCTGCTGAAAGAGACACGTGCTCCTGAAAGAAACATGCACTTCTAGGAAAGAGACGCAAGAGACACGCATTGCTGAGTAAGACACAGAGGGACATTCATTGCTGGGGGAGAGACTGTGAGAAATTTGGCTGAGAGATGGTGGGCTGGGAGAGAGACTGACTGTTTTTTCCTGAAATTGAATTGTAACCTGGTGCTACCCTAATAAACCTCATAATTTGTGAGTTCTGTGTAGTCACTGCAGTGAATTATCGAACCCAGGAGTGAGGTGGTGGTGCTTTGGGAGGAACAGTTGGTGAAAGGGCTGGAGGGGGGCAGCATGTCTGGCCTTGTAGGAATAGGCCTTGGACTATTTATGGTGATTCTGCCTTCCTTTTGTGGGATTAGAGGAGGTCATAATATGCGGCCTCCTTGCCCTTTCCGCAATTGGTGTCAGAAGCGGTGGGATTCGTTGCAGTGGCTCCAGACTCATAGAAGCATGAGACTTTGTAAAAGAAAGAAAAAGGGGGCCTGGAAAGTGAAACTTTGGATTCTTAGATGGTTACTTTGTTTGGTGTTACCTCTTAAAGTAGGTAATTGATCCAGAGGCTAGGGCTTTTGGTTTCACCCAGCCAAAAGCCCAAGGCCATATGCATAGAATGGGGCAGTAATCAATGTGAAGAGATGAACCTGGAAAGTCTTTAAAAGGATTATGTGTTTTGGATTATGTGTTTACTATGGCTATTGAATGTTCTCTTACCTGCTTGTACATTAGAAACGATTATGGGGTATGTGGATAACAGAGAGTGTGTAAGTCCGCCTTCAGCCGATACTTGATTGGATAAATTAAAAGGGAAAATGAATTTGCCCAGAAGAAACACAGGCTTTTTGTTTCAAACCCTGTGTGTAGAGTATAAGAGGCTTAGGTAGAAAACCTGAACCCCACCCAGTACTACTGAGGGAAGGGAAGATTTGCATTTGAAAAAAGGACCTGGAAAAAAAAAAAAAAAAGCTGTTTGGCTTTTTGAATTTTGAGCAAGCATTTAGGCTTTGGGTGCATCAAGGCGGGAAAGTCATGGTTCATGAAAGAACCCCTTTCAGGACTGAAAGTTAAAGGAAGCCAGTGAGTAGTAGACTTGTATGTTACTTGCTTGTGACCACCTGGATCCACCTGAGTGGAAATGGGGAAGTGCCGCAAAGAAGAAACACACTGAGTTTGGTACTCTTTGACCTAGGCCCAGAGGCTGGGGATGAGAGGAAGGGCTGGCTGGTCTGAAGTGCAATGAATTGTGAGCCTACGGGCATTGAAATAGTCCCTGAGGACTGAAGATGTGACAGAAGGTGCTGGCTGGTCTGAAGTGAAGGGAAGAGTGTGACTCCAAGAGTTGGCAGCTGGTACCCATGACCTAGCTGGGATGGCTAGGGCTGAGCTGACCAGAACCCGACCAAATGAAGAGGAAAATGTTTGACACTGAGCTGGTGTTAAGTTGCTGCAATTTGATGGCTTGTGCTGGGCTGGACTTTGCCTGTTTACGGATCCAGATGCCTGGAGTTTCCAAGCAGAACAGAAGATTCTCCAGAGAGAAAGGACCATGCTTCCTCAGAGTACTGGTTTGATAGGGATGGGCAAATTAGAAATTGGCTATTTAAAATGGGGGGAGATAAAGGCATGAAATGGCTGGCTTACACACTTTCACGGTTGTGGTTATCCTTAAACTGATGGTGAAGGGGATTTTTTGGGGATGAGAATTTTTTTTTAAGTATAAAAGGGATAATGGCTGGAAAAGCCAGGGGGTGGCCTGCAGTGTAGTAAATTACTTAGTATGGCTTTTCTACCCATAAGTCATTGTAAATTCAGTGGTGGAATGAGCAACTGAGGAGCTCCTGATTGTAAATGTTATCCACCTGGGTTATTTCTGTTGGGCATGGTACAATACAATGTTGTGAGAGGCTCACTCTCAGGTGATTAGAATTCTGTTATGATTGGTTGGTTTGGCCACTCTGCCAAGCTCAAAAGGAGGCCTCCTAGAGGCAGAACTCTCTCTGACTGCTGGTTGAGGAAGAACTGCTGCTGAAAGAGACATGTGCTCCTGAAAGAGACACGTGCTGCTGGGAAAGAGATGCAAGAGACACATGTTGCTGAGTAAGACATGGAGGGACATGCACTGTTGGGGGAGAGACTATGAGAGACTTGGCTGAGAAATGGTGGGCTGGGAGAGAGACTGAGCATCTTTTCCTGAACTTGAATTGTAACCTGGTGCTACCCTAATAAACCTCATAATCTGTGAGTTCTGTGTGGTCACTGCAGTGAATTTTCGAACCCAGGAGAGAGGTGGTGGTGCTTTGGGAGGAACAGTTAGTGAAAGGGCTGGAGGGAGGCAGCATGTCTGGCCTTGTAGGAATAGGCCTTGGGCTATTTATGGTGATTCTGCCTTCCTCTTGTGGGATTAGAGGAGGTCAGAACATGTGGACTCCTTGTCCATTTAGCAACCATGAAATTGGTATGGTTAGGTACTGTCAAGTCAGCTCTGACTCATAGCAACCCTATGTGCAACAGAACAAAACACTGCCCAGTCATGTGCCATTCTCACAATCCTTGTTATACTTAATCTCGTTGTTGCAGGCATTGTGTCAATCCATCTTATTGAGGGTCTTCCCCCTTTTCACTGACACTCCACTTTCCCAAGCATAATATCCTTCTCCAAGGAATAATCCCTTCTGCCAACATGACCAAAGCAGGTGAGATGGACAAGGTCTGGCCATTCTCACTTCCAAGGTTCATTAACCTGCACTTCTTCCAAGACAGATTTATTCATTCTTTTGGTAGTCCCTAGTACTTTCAGTATTCTTCACCAACACAACAAAAAATCATCAACTTTTCTTCAATCTTTCTTATTCGTTGTCCAGCTTTCACACGCATATGAGGCAACTGAAAACATCACAGCTTCAGTTAGGCTTGCCTTAGTCTTCAAGATGACATTTTTGCTCTTAACACTTTAAAGAGGTCTTTTGCAGCAAATTTGCCCAGTGCAATATGATGTCTGATTTCTTGCCTGCAGCTACCATGGGTGTTGATTGTGGATCCAGGTAATATGAAGTCTTTGACAACTTCAATCTCTTCTCCATTTATTATGATGCTGCTTATTGGTCCAGTTGTGATGATTTTTGTTTTCTTCATGCTGAGGTGCATACTGCAGACCGTAGTCTTTGATCTCCATCAGTAAGTACTTCAAATCATCTTCACTGTCAGCAAGCAAGGTTGTGCTGTCTGCATATCACAGGTTGTTAATGAGTTTTGTGTGAATTGGATGCTACATTCTTCTTCATATACTCCATCTTCTTGGATTATTTGCTTAGCATACAAATTGCATAAGTATGGTGAAAGAATGCAACCCTGACACACATCCTTCCTGATTTTAAACCATGTAGTATTACTTTGTTCCGTTTGAACAACTGTCTTTTGGTCTATGTACAGGTTCCTCATGAGCATGACTAAGTGTTCTGGAATCCTCATTCTTCTCAATGTTATCCATAATTTGTTATGATCCACACAGTCAAATGCTTTTGTGTAATCAATAAAACACAAGTAAACATCTTTCTGGTATGCTCTGTTTTCAGCCAAGATCCGTCTGACATCAGCAATGATATCCCTCGTTCCATGTCCTCTTCTGAATCAAGCTTGCATTCCTGGAAGTTCCCTGTCAATGTAGTGGTGCACCCATTTTTCACCTATCTTCAACAAAATTTTATGTTTGTGTGATGATATTAATGACATTTTTTCAATAATTTCCCCATTCTGTTGGTCACCTTTCTTTGGAATTGGTACAAATATAGATCTCTTCCAGTTAGTTGCCCAGGTAGGTGTCTTCAAAATTACTTGGCATAGATGAGCAAGTGCCTTTAGTGCAGAATCCATTTATTGAAACATATCCGTGGTTGTTCTGTCAATTCCTAGAACCTTGTTTTTGCCAGTTCCTTCAGTGCAGCTTCAACTTCTTCCTTCAGTACCATTGGTTCTTGATTATATGCCACCTCCTGAAATAGATGAAAATTGACCAATTCTGTTTTGTACAATGACTCTGTGTATTTCTCCCATTTATTTTGATGTTTCCTGAATCATTCAATGTTTTATATTGCCCATAGAATCTTTCAATATTTCAACTCAAGGCTTGAATTTTTTCTTTAGTTTTTTTCAGCTTGAGAAATGCCATCTTCCCTTTTGGTTTTCTAATTCTGGGTCTTTGAACATTTAATTATAATAATGGACTTTGTCTTCTTGAGCTGTTCCTGTTCAGCTCTTTTGCTCTTTTTTTTTTTTTTTTTTTTAATTGGTCATTTCTTCCATTTGCCTTTGGTACTCTTCATTGAAGAGCAAGTTTCAAAGTCTCTTGTGACATCCATTTTGGTCTTTTGGTCTTTTCTTCCATTTCTGTCTTTTTAATGATCTTCAAGTATGATATTCTTGATGTCAACCCACAGTTTATCTATTTTTTGTCAGTTGTTTCTTCCCATTTTGAGTCATGCTACATCATCAAATGAAGGTCTCGAAAGCTTTCCTCCATCCACATTATTAAGTTCTACTCTGCTTTGAGAAAACATCTCTCCCACAGTCATATTTTGAGTTCTGACCTGAAGATCTCATCTTCCAGCACTATATCAGATGATGCATCAGAACTATTCATAAAGATTTCCGGTAATATATCAGACAGTGTTTCACTGCTATTCATAAGGTTTTTACTGGGTAATTCTTTGAGAAGTGGATAGCCCTTTCCTTCTTCCAAGTCTGTCTTAGTCTGGAAGCTCTGCTGAAAACTGTCCACCATATGTGACCCTGCTGGTATGTGAAATACCAGTGGCATAGCCTCCAGCCTCACAACACACAAGCCAACACAGTACAACAAACTGACAGATGACTGCTATTTCATATAAATAAAACAAAGCAAGATAACCACATGATCAAGTCAATCAGTGCAGAAAATTCATTTGACAAAATCTAAAACCCATTCTTGTTAAAAAAAAACATTCAGCAAAATAGCACAAGAAGGAAAATTCCTAAACATAATTAAGGGCATATACACAAAAACAATGGCCAATATTATTCTCAATGGAGACAGACTGAGAACATAACCCTTGCAAACAGGAACCAGAAAAGGATGGTCTTTATCTCCACTTCTATTCAGTATTGTATTGGAAGTCCTAGCCAGAGTGATAAGGGAAGAAAGGAAATGAAAGTCATCCAAACTGACAAAAAAATAAGTAAAACTATCTCTATTTGCAAATGATATGTTTTTATTTATAGAAAATCCCAGAGACTCAACCAGAAAATTACTTGAATAGAAGGATTCAGCCAAGTGGGAGGTTACAAGATTAATATACAAGAATCAGTTGATTTCCTCTACAGCAACAAAGATATCTCTGAAAAATAAATCAAGAAAAAAAATACCATTTAACATAGGCACCCAAAAGATAAAGTACTCAGGAATAAATTGAACCAGAGATGTAAGAGATACAAAGAAACTTTGAAACACTACTACAAGAAACAAAAAGAAACTGATATAAATGGAAGAGTATAACATGCTTATACATAGAAAGACTTAACATTGTGAAAATGTCAATACTACCCAAAGTGATCTATAAATATAATGCAATTTATATTCCATTCTTATTCTTTAAAGAGATAGAAAAACAAATTACCAACTATATATGGCAAGGAAGGAGGCCCCAGATAAGCAAAACACTTAAGAAGAACAAAGTAGGAAGCCTCATACCCCCTGATCTCAAAATCTGTTATACAGACCCAGTAGTCAAAGCAGCCTGGTGTTAGTGCAATGATAGACACATATACCATTGGAACAGAATTGAGAATCCAGAGGTAAATCTATCCACCTGTGGATAGTTGATCTTTGACAAAGGGCCAAAACCCATTAAATGGGGAAGATATAGTCTCTTTAACAAATGGTGTTGGCAGAACTGGATATTCATTTGCAGAAAAATGAAACAGGGTCCATATTTCCCATTATATATATATAAAAAAAAAACTAACTCAAGATGCATCAAAGACCTAAATATAACACAGAAAACTATAAATATCATTAAAGAAAAAACATGGGCTAACTTAGGGGCCCTAAGACATGGCATAAATATACTAGCAAACATAACTGAAAGTGCACAAATAGCAGAAGACAAAACATACCTCCTAAAAATTAAACATTCATGTTCATCAAAAACCCACTACCACTGAGTCAATTCTGACTCACGGTGATCCCCAGAGTATTTCAAAAGCTTTAAATCTTTATGGAAATAGATTGTCTCATCTTTCTCCTGCAGAGCAGCTGGTGGGTTTGATCCACTGATCTTCTGCTTAGTAGTCAAATGCCTTGCCCATTGTGCCACCAGAACATTAAAAGACACCACCTAAAGAAAAACAAAACAAAACAAAACAAAACACTACAAATTGGTAAAACAATTTGTCAGTGACTTATTGAACAAGGGACTAATCTCTAAATTTTACAGAAAATCTCAACCTCTAAACAATGAAAAGATGAAAAGATGAACAATTCAGTTAAAAAATGGGCAAAATCCATGAACAGACACTTCACCAAAGAAGTCATCCAGGTGGCCAACAAATACATGAAGAGATGCTTGCAATCATTAGCCATTAGAAAGATGCAAATCAAGACAAAAATGAGATGTTATCTTACTCCAGCACTGATAGCAAAGTTAAAAAGAAAACAACTGATTTTTTTTCAAAAAAAACATAGTTGCTAGCAAGAATGTAAAGATGTGTAAACCCTCATACACTGCTAGTGGGAGTGTAAAATGGCGCAACCACTGTGGAAAATATTATAGTTCTTCATTAAAAAGTTAGACATAGAAATACCATTTAATCTAGCAATACTGCTACTCAGTTTGTATCCTAGAGAAATAAGAGCCATAACAGGAACAGACATATGCACACCCATGTTCACTGCAGCATTATTCACAATAGCAAGAAAGAGGGAAACAACCTAAATGGATAAACAAACTATAGTATATACATATGATAGAATACTACATAATTTAAAAAAAAATAACCACGAATCTGCAAAATATCTCATAACATGCATGAACCTAGAGGATCTTATGCTGAAAGAAATTGGTCACTCATAAAAGAACAAATATTGTTTGAGACCACTAATTCAAAAAGTTAAGTAAAGGTTTTCACCCAGAAAGAAATATTCTTTGAAGTTACCCAGGGTAAGAGGGGAGAGAGGGTAAATGATTAGGTAAAGGGTAGACATGTACTAACTTGGGTGAAGGGAAAGGCAATATACAATAAAGGAAAGATCAGCACAAAATGATCAAGGCAAAGGAAGACACTGGGAGGAGCAAATGAATTAAAGGCTAAATTCTACCAAACTCATTGCCGTCGAGTTGGATCCAACTCATATTGACCCCTCCTTGGGTTTCGGAGGCAGTATCACTACAGAAGTAGATTGCCCAACCTTCCTTCCGAGGAGTGGCTGGTGGGTTTGAACCACCAGCCTTCTGGTTAGCAGTCAAATGCCTTAGGCACTACACCACCAGAGATCCTAAGGAAGTAAAGGTAAATACTATTACATACACTGGAATAACAGTAATAAAAATAATCAACCAGTGAGATATAGACACACAACCTGAACAAGTGTGGAAAGTGAATGAGACTATTCATTACCATACATAGTTTAATAGGGGATATTTCTACATATACATTTATATGTGCTTCAAATATATCTATGAATATTGTAGATCAGAGAGGGAGCAAAGTTATGGAAACTTCTAAGATATAACCAAACGTTGAGGGAATGAGTACTAGTCCTTGGTTTCAGGATCATAGTCTCAGAGGACATCTAGGTCAATTGGCATAACATAGTCCACAACAACAATGTTGTACATCCTCATTTTGTGAATTGGGACTGACATCTTAAAAGCTTCTGAGTGGCCGTCTAAGGTGCAACTCTTGGTCTCTACCCATCTAGAACAAAGAAGAGTGAAGAGAATCAAAGACACAAGGAAACAATTAGTCCAAAGGACTAATGGGTCATGTGAATCCTGACCTCCGCAGCCCAGAGACCAGAAGAAATGGTGCCTGACTATCACTGCTGACTGCTGATGATAGGAAGTCCTGGATAGAGTAGGAAAAAAAAGTGTGTAACAAAATTCAAAATCACAAAAAAGACCAGGCTTACTGGCTTGATAGAGACTGGCCTAATAGAGACTAAGGCCATGGCCCTTACTCACCGTTCAAGCCTGGAACTGAACTCAACCCAAAGTTTCACTTTTGGACAAACAATAGAAAGGCCTATAAAAGGAACAGTAACACCTGGGAGGCATGCACTCATTAGAACAATCAAGGAGAAGTTTTCTAACAGCTAAAAGAGGTGAACTTGTCTGTCAGTTTATCACACAGTGGTGGCTTACACTTTCCCGTGAGACTTGAGGCTGTGCCACTGGTGTTTCAAATGCCAGCAGGGTTGCACGTGGTGCACAGGTTTCAATGCAGCTTATAGACTGAGACAGACTAGGAAGAAGAAAGAGGCCATCCACTTCTCAAAGAATTGGCCAGGAGAAACCTTATGAATAGCACAGAAACTGTCTGATACATTACTGGGCAACTTTATGAATAGCCTGGAAACATTGTCCAATATAGTGTAAGAAGACGAGCCCCATAGGTTGGAAGGCACTCAATACATGACTGGAAAAAGCTGCCTTATCAGAGTAGAACCAACCTTAATGACATGGATAAAGTAAAGCTTTTGGGACCTCCGTTGGCTGACGTGGCATGACTCAAATTGAGGAGAAATAGCTGCAAACATCCATTAATGATTGGAATATGGAACATATGAAGTGTGAATCTAGGAAAAGTGGAAGTTTTCAAAAATGAATGGAACACATAAAGATTGATATCCTAGGCATTTGTGACCTGAAATGGACTGATTTGGCCATTTTGAATCAGACAACCATATGATCTACTACGCCAGGAATGACAATTTGAAGAGGAATGGTGAGGCGTTCATCATTGCAAAGGATGTTTCAAGATCTGTCTTGAAGTACAGTGCTGTCAGTGATAGGATAATATCCATAAGCCTACAAAGAAGACCAGTTAATACTTCAATTATTCAAATTTACACACCAACACCAAACCCAAAGATGAGGAAATTGAAGATTTTTATCAACTTCTGCAGTCTGAAATTGACTGAACATGCAATCAGGATGTGTTAATTATTACTGGTGACTGGAATGCAAAAGTTGGGAACAAAGAACTATCACCAGTAGTTGGAAAATTTGGCCTTGGTGACAGAAATAATGCTGGAGACCACATGATAGAATTTTGCAATACCAATGATTTATTCATTGCAAACACTTTTTTTCAACAACACAAACCACAGCTATACGTGTGGATTTTGCCAGATGGAGCACAAAGCAATCAGATTGACTACGTTTGTGGCAAGAGGTGATGGAATATCTTCATCCACAACAAGGCCAGGAGCTGAGTGTGGAACAGACCATCAACTGTTCATATGCAAGTTCAACTTGAATTTGAAGACAATTCAAACAAGTAAGTCCACAAGAGCCAAAATATGACCTTGAATATATCCCTCCTGAATTTAGGGGCCATCTGAAGAATAAACTTGATGCATTGAACACCAGTGACCAAAAACCAGAAGAATTGTTGGATGACATCAAGAACATCATCTGTGAAGAAACCAAGAAGTCATTAAAATGATGAGAGAAAAGGTCATAATGGATGTCAGAAGAGACTCTGAAACTTGCCCTTGAGCGGAAAGTAGCTAAAGCAAATGGAAGAAATGACAAGATAAAAGAGCTGAACAGAATATTTCAAAGTGCAGCTCGAGCAGACAAAGCCAAATGCTATAAGGAAATGTGCAAAGACCTGGAGTTAGAAAACCAAAAGGGAAGAACATGCTCAGCATTTCTCAAGCTGAAAGAACTGAGGAAAAAATGTAAGCCTCAAGTTGCAATATTGAAAGAGCTATGGGCAAAATACTGAATGATGCAGAAAACATCAAAACAAGATGGAAGGAATACACAGAATCACTGTACCAAAAAGAACTAGTCGATGTTCATCCATTTCAGGAGGTGGCATGTGATCAAAAACTAATGGTATTGAAGGAAGAATCAAAGCTGCACTGAAGGAATTGGTGAAGAACAAGGCTCCAGGAATTGATGGAATACCCATTGAGATGTTTCATGCCCTGCTGGAGGCACTCTTTTGGTTATGCCAAGAGATTTGGAAGACAGCTACCTGGCCAGCTGACTGGAAGAAATCCATATCTGTACCCATTCCAAAGATAGGTGATCCCACAGAATGTGGAAATTATTGAACAGTATCATTAATATTGCATGCAAGTAAAATCTTACTGAAAATAATTCAA
Organism: Orycteropus afer afer; assembly: GCF_000298275.1. Classification (NCBI taxonomy): domain Eukaryota; kingdom Metazoa; phylum Chordata; class Mammalia; order Tubulidentata; family Orycteropodidae; genus Orycteropus; species Orycteropus afer. The sequence goes on along the minus strand of NW_006921594.1, from coordinate 9,688,968 downwards.
AAACGGTTGCAGCAGTATATTGACAGAGAACTTCCAGAAGTGCAGGCTGGATTCAGAAGAGGACGTGGAATGAGGGATATCATAGCTGATGTTAGATGGATCTTAGTTCAAAGCAAAGAATACCAGAAAGATGTTTATTTGTGTTTTATAGACTATTCAAAAGCATTTGATTGTGTGAATCATAACACATTGTGGGTAGCGTTGAGGAGAATGGGAATTCCAGAACACTTCATTGTACTCATGAGGGACCTGTACATAGAGAAGGAGGCTGTCATTCAAACAGAACAAGGGTACAATAGATGGCTTAAAATCAAGAAGGGAGTGTGTCAGGGTTGTATCCTTTCTCCATACTTATTCAATCTATGTGCTGAGCAAATAATCCGAGAAGCTGGACTATGCGAAGAAAAACATGGCATTAGGATTGAAGGAAGAATAATTAACAACCTGTGATATGCTGATGACACAACTTTGCTTGCTGAAAATGAGGATGACTTGAAGGACTAATTGATGAAGGTTGAAGAATACAGTCTGCAGTATGGATTACCTCTCAATATAAATAAAATAAAAATCCTCACAACTGGACCTATTAGCAGCATCACAATAAATGGAGAAAAGATTGAAATTGTCAAAGACTTCACATTGCTTGGTTCTACAGTCAGCACCAATGGGAGCAACAGTCAGGAAATCAGAGGATGTATAGCACTGGGCAAATTGGCTGCAAAGACCTCTTTCAAGTGCTAAAGAGCAAAGATGTCTCCTTGAAGACTAAGGTGTGCCTGACACAAGCCATGATGTCTTCAATTGCCTCATATGCATGTGAGAGCTGGACAATAATAAGAAAAATTGAAGAAGAGTTGATGCTTTTGGGTTGTGGTGTTGGCGAAGAATGCTGAAAGTACCATGGACTGTTAAAAGAACTAACAAACCTGTCCTGGTGGAAGTGCAGCCGGAATGCTCCTTGGAAGCGAAAATGGCCAGATTTTGTCTCACCTATTTGGTCATGTTGTCAGAAGGGACCATTCCATGGAGAAGGATGTCATGCTTGGTAAAGTGGAGGGTCAGTGAAAGGAGAAGACCCTCAACAAGATGGATTGACACAGTGGCTGCAACAATGGGTCAAGTACAGCAAGGAATGTGCGGATGGTGCAGGACCAGGCAGTGTTTTATTTTGTTGGTCACAGGGTTGCTGTGAGCTGGAGCCAACTCCATGGCACCTAACAACAACAAAGTGAGGATGTGATTTAACCTCAATCACACAAAACTTGTTTACAAATTTCAATTTTCATTATTATTATTATTTTTATTTTTAAATAAACTCTTGAGGATCTGGAAACAATTTAAATTAATCTATTCAACATGTAGGTGGGGATACCAGAGATGTGTGGCATATACCTATTTATCTGTAAAGGAAGTCAAAACCAAAAATTTGTTGCCATCCATTCCACTCATAGTGACCCTACAGGACAGAGTAGAACTGCCCCACACGATTTCCAAGGTTATAACCTTTGTGAAAACAGACTGCCACATCTTTCTTCTACAGAGTGGTTGGAGATTTGAACTGCCAAATGTTTGGTAAGCAGCCAAGCATTTAACCACTGCACCAGCAGATTTTTTCTTTTTAAACACCTTTTGGCATTTGGGTCAAAATTTATAAAGCAAATTGGTTTTCTAATAGACAATTCCTACACAGTTTTTTGTGTGATATTGATTGCAGTCCACACAATGTGGACACCCCCTCCCTATGTTGAGTATTTTCAGTCATTCTTCTTTCTTATCCCTTCCTGCCTTCTGGGCCGTATTCCTGGGCAAATGCTGCCCTTTTGATTTCATATGATTGACTGTTTTGTTGTTGTCGCTGGTTAGGTGCCCTCGAGTCATCTCTGGCACAGCAGAACAAAACACCACCAGTCCCGCGCCAGCTCTGTGATCCCTGCTATACTTGAGCCCATTGCCACAGTCACTCTGTCAATCCATTTCCTTGAGGGCCTTCCCCTCTATGGTTGACCCTCCACCTTACCAAGCATGACATCTTTCTCCAGGGAATGGTCCCTTCTGACAACATGACCAAATAGGTGAGACAAAAACTGGCCATTTTCACTTCCAAGGATAAATAGTCCCTTCTGACAACATCACCATACCACCACATACCAAGAAACAAAAAGGAGCTCTGGTAGCATAGTGCCTAAGGCATTTGACTGATAATCAGGAGGCTGGTGGTTCAAACCCACCAGCCACTCCTCAGAAGGAAGGTTGGGCAATCTACTTCCGTAGTGATATACTGCCTTGGAAACCCAAAGAGGGGTCCATATAAGTCGGCTTTATCATCAAATCTTTTTGGCCCCAACTTAGTATCAGCACAATGAAAGGAATTTTCAGGTGTGAGTTTTGATATTTTATGTTACATGTTTCTATGGTTTCCAAATACTAATGCTATTTACCTTATTCTTTTTACTGTATCTTATATTTTCTTTTTTCCTTTGAGTAAGCAAGGAATAGGAGCTCTGGTAGCATAGTGCCTACGGCACTTGACTGCTAACCAGAAGGCCAGTGGTTCAAACCCACCAGTCACTCCTCAAAGGAAGATGGGGCAATCTGCTTCCGTAGTGATACTGCCTTGGAAACCCAAGGAGGGGTCGCTATGAGTCGGTCTGACTCGAGGGCACATAACAACAACACAACAACAAGCAAGGAATAAAGAGAATACATAACATCAGAATATCAGTATTTAGAACAAAGTATGAACTTATGAATATGTGGTTTGGAATTAAGCTTTACCCAAAGAATTTGGGATTTGTCCATGCTTCCTGAGAGATAAGGTCTGAAAGCTTAGAATTTCCCCAGTGATTGCATTGTCTTTGATGAGGCCTCCAGACCTCACCAGAGGGTTTATGCTAATGAAGTGACTCAAGTAGGGGCTAGCTGTGGCAGTAAGAACACCATGTGGTATCAGCCTACCTCTGGGAAGAGAAGGTCAAGAATCAATCAATCATGTCCACATAATGAGGCCCCAATAAAGTTTCAGGACAGTAAAGCTCCATAGACTTCCTGGTTGGTAAAAGGTATTGATACACGTGGAGTATCATTCTCCTTTTTGGTATATGAACATTCTATATTGGGAAACCTCCCAACCTTGCCCTATGGGTCTTTCATTTGTTCCCTCTTTTCTGTAATAAAATTTATAATCTTATGTATATCATTTCCTATGAGTTCTATGAGTCATTCTAGCTAATTATCAAACTCATGGGAGTAGTAGGAGCCAGCAGGTCGAAAGTGAGCAGGGCTGAGGACTGCAAGCTTGTGCCTGGTGTCAAATGTCAGATTTCTCAATAAGTAAAGTAGACTTGGTGATTTTTATGAAGCTGTGGTGATTTTTTCACCACATCAAAGACTCAGCATCTAGGTATGGCTGGCATCTGTCTCTCTCCCAACCACACAGCATCTTCTTACACAGTCAAAGCCTTTTTTCAAATTTACAGTCCAGCCACTCCGTGGAAGGATGACTGGGCAATCTACTTCCATAAAGATTTATCACCTTGGAAACCCAAAGGAGGTCACTATGAGTCAGAATTGACTCGATGGCTGTCAGTTTGGAGTTTTGGTTTTGGATAGCAAAGGAGTATCCAGTAAGCAAGGTAAGCACAGGCATAATTTTGCTTACTTACTAATCATGTAAATGTAGTGATGTAGTCTCACCATGTAGTGAAAAACATGTGCTACAGATTAGTAAGTAAATCCGGGCTTACTGAGTAATCTGCCTCAGCTGGTGTCTGACCTCTTGTGCAGACATCTCAGTCTAGAGGACTGTGTGCTTTTACTTAAGAGTTTGACCTGGCTCCACTTGCATAGGGTCAGAGGAAGAAGTGCTTCACGTGCAGCTGGATTCAGAACAGAAGAGGAACAGTTGAACTGAAATGATTTGACAGCCTTACAATTTGGTGCCAGAAAAGAGGGACGTGGCAGAGCATGTAATTTGTTTCCAGGCAAAGAGATACTGATAATTTTCCTCATTGAATATATTCAAACTTTCCTTTGTCTTAATTAATGAAATTTTGAGTATCCCTATGTGTCAAAATTAGAATATTTAGAATTCAGGTGAGGAGGTGTTGATTGCATCAGTAAAACCACATGTCAGACATGTTGAATGCAGGAATTCACACTGGCAGTTGGAGTTCATTTAGAAATAAAAGCAGAATTATCACACTGCGCTTATTTTTGTCACTTTGTTGTTGTTGTTAGGTGGCATCGAGTCGGCTCTGACTCATAGTGACCCCATGTACAACAGAACGAAACACTGCCAGTCCTGCGCCAGCCCCACAATCCTTGCTATACCTGAGCCCATCATTGCAGCCACTGTATCAGTTTATCTTGTTGCAGGCCTTCTCCTTTTGCTGACCTTTCACTTATGTGCTATACATGGAAATAGAATTGATTTTTTAGTAAAATCCTGCTAAAGAAAAGGTGCATCTGTCTGTAATTTAAAGTAATTCCCAGTAGATGGCGATAGAGGTACCATATCCAAATGGTCAGTTGGCCCTTTGTGTGATAGGGAATATTATGGAAAGTCATAAAAAGCAGCATTAGTTCAGAGGATGTTAAAGATTACTAATTATGTTTAAATTAGAAATGTAACCTCTTACTAACAAAAAGGGGTATATAGTTAATGAAGAGGGTGGTGTGGTGGTTACGTTTTTATGTCAACTTAGCTGGGCCCCATGAGTAGCTGGGCAGCTGGATGTAGTATTCCCCATGATGAGATTGGTAATCAACTTCATGGTGGAATCTACAGGGAGCAGCTGAGTAGCTGCCTTAGGAAATGTGGTCTGCTTCCAGTATAAGCAGAAGCCTTGAGGAATGGTCTCTAGTTTATGGCATGCTTGAACCCTACATGTAGCCATGTCCTTGTTCAGCAGCCTGCCATGCTCTGTCAACCTTGGGACTTACAATGGACTTAAATTAATGGCCTGCTGTGGTTTGCTAATATCAGGACTGTGCCTTTTTACTTGTCAAGCTTCAGTTTGTCAGCCTCAACAGCCAGCAGGTGTCTGAGTGAAGAAACACCTCTAGCTTCAGTGGGCTGGGAGCAGGAGGCAGAGCTGAAGTCCAAGGTTGAGGGGCTTTCATGCGGCCCCTAGACCCTGGCACTTTGAACTTGGACTTATAGCTTCCAAACTGTAAGAGAATAAACTCCTGTTTGTTAAGGCCATCTCATTTGTGGTATATTCTTGTCAGTGGTACTAGGTAACCAGACAGAATTTGGTACCAAGAGAGTGGGGTGCCCCTCTGACAGATACCTAAAATGTGGAAACAGGACTGGAGTGCATCCTTGACCTGAGACCCTGGCAGAGAGACAGTAAATGGCATGAGAGATGTCAGGAGCAGAGCCAAGAGACTTGGAGAGAGATACTGGCAGAGAGACCAGCATGAAAGACAGTAGTAGCAGAGCCCAGAGACCGGCATTAAACAGCAATAGGCTTACCAGCCCATGGAGGAGAAAGCCAGGTGCCACTGGGTAGGCGGCTTCCTGGAGGAGTGGGTTGCCTTTGGATGTTAATTGGTGAAGAGATCGGCTTAAAATGGAGTGCAGGTTGGCCGGCCCATGGAGCAAGAAAGCTGAGTGCTTCTATGGCAGGAAGATTTCCGGCAGAGTGAGTTGGCTTTGGCATTAATCGGCAGAAGCAGAGAGACCAAGAAAACAGAAGCAGAGCTGCCTCAACCTGAAAGGGTAAGACCATGCCCTTTGGGGGTGGAACGACCACAGCCCCCTAGGTTTCAGAGCGAAGCCTTCACCAACTTGGTTCTGGAGTGCGGGGCGGCTCGTTCACGTGAGCCAGTGGGATGGAGCCATAGCCGCTGCCTAAGAGTGAGGGGGCGAGGCTGCCATGCCCAAGAGGGAGAGGAACGAGGTCACCAGGCCAAGGGGTGAGGTCGCCATTCAGGAATTAGGGGACTGGAGCCACCCAGTGGAGGAGACCTGTACAGATACCACCCATTGAAGATCTGTATAGGTGCCAGGTTGACAAGGGGTGGAATTGTGATGGTTATGTTTGTGTGTCAACCTGGCTAGGCCTGGTTGAGTGGCTGGGCAGTTGGATATAGTATTCCCCATGATGAGACTGGTAATCAACTCCATGGTGGAATCTCCTGGGAGCAGCTGAGTAGCTGCCTCAGGGAATGTGGTCTGCTTCCTGTATATAAGCAGAAGCCTTGGGGAATGGTTTCTAGTTTATGGCATGCTTGGACCCTGCATGTAGCTGTGTCATTGTTCAGCAGCCTGCCGTTCTCTGCCAATTTTGGGACTTACTATGGACTTAAATTAATGGCCTGCCATGTAGTTTGCTAACATCAAGACTGTTCCTTTCTACTTGTCAACCTTGGGCTTGGCAGCCTCAACAGCCAGCAGCTGAGTGAAAAGATGCCTCTAGCTTCAGTGGGCCAGGAGCAGGAGGCAGAGCTGAAGCCCAAGGTTGAGGGGCTTTCACCCAGCCCCTAGACCCTGGCACTTTGAACTTGGACTTGTAGCTTCCAAACTGTAAGAGAATAAACTCCTGTTTGTTAAGGCCATCCCAGTTGTGGTATATTCCTGTCAGAGTGGTAATAGGTAACCAGAACAATTGGCAAGATTTTTTTTTAACAACAACAACAAAAATGCTATGAAAACTGTCTCTATACTGTTGTTGCTGTTGTTGTTGCGTGTCGTTATGTCGGACCCGACTCACAGCAACCCCTCCTTGGGTTTCCAAGGTGGTATCACTGTGGAAGTAAATTGCCCAACCTTCCTTCCAAGGAGTGGCTGGTGGGCTTGACTTAGCCTTCTGGCTAGCAGTCAAGTGCCTGAGGCACTACGCTACCAGAGCTCCTATACTTGGGACTAAAAATACATTTGAGTTTCTTCACTGGGGTATAGGATTTATCCTGGTTGAGGCCTTTACTAAATTATCTAATTTCATAGATTCACATCTTGCTTGTTACCTGTATTTCCTGACTTCATGTCTTTAATCCATCCTGACTTTTTGAAACATGACCTATGTCTCACCAGAGATCAGCTAATCAGAATATTTCCCTCACAAAACTGTTTAGGGTCAGCCTTATGTCACACCTATTCTACCATGCTTCTCCTCCTATTCAGAGATCCTGGCACTTTGTCTGTAGACGCTCTCCTTGTCTTTGAATTTGCACATTAATTTTGCTTCTGAGTTGGACACCTGTATTCTCTAAGGATGCTTTTTTCTCCTTCCCTAGCTCCTTGAGTGGGAAAACCAATTTCAATCCATCCTACTGAACAGTCACTGGCCTCCTGATAGTGCCTACTCCAAGTCCCTGGGGAAGGACACAATCCTCAGTTGTTAGCGGCCTAAAACATAGTATCACTGACAAGTGGTGACTTTTAAAATTTCTGGCAAAAGTCTTAGAAAGATACTCTAGCTCCCGGGAGGGAAGACAGAGCACTTCTGATGTGAGCATGCTCAGATGTAAATGACACTCCGATATTTCAGAGGGCTGGTGGCATCAGCCAACATATTGCCATTACCATTTAAATGTTTCTGATGTTAAATTCAGAAAAGTGTCTATAGACCAGAAAGCTGAGAAAAAAAGATAGTTTTGTTTTGTTCTGGTGAAGCATTCCCTTTTCCAGCTTTAATTAAAACAAATGTCTTAACGTGAAAATTCTTTTATGTGGAATACACTACTAAAATGTAGCTTTCATTCTCTGAAAGGCTTTTTCTGACCAGGAAAATGAGTCCAGGCTAACCCAACTTCATTTAAGTCCTTTGCAATTTCAAACATTTCAATTCCAAGTGCTCTTCACACTGCCTTTCACGCTAAGTGCTGAGTATAGGTCTGGCACAATGCCAAATGAAGTGGCAGCAAAGGGGTAAGAATGACAATTGACAACTCTTGATTTTTATTCTTGAATCTGTCGAGACCACTCATTGGGAAGGGGATTAATGCTTACAGAAACCTCTCGGTATAAGTCTCAGAGGCCAAAGGGTTGACATCATGAGTGCCCATCTTGCAAATCCTCTTAGAAGGTTCGAACATCTTCCCTATGCATTGTTTGGCTCTGAAAACTCCCAAAGGTGTATTTTCAAAGTTGCAGGGGTTGTAGATTTTCTTATTTTGTCCAACCTATTTTCAAGCTTTTAAGTAATTTTTTTGCTTTCCCCTTACTTATCCTCTAAGTAGCTTATAAGGTAAAGCCTCCTCTCTTTCCATTCTTAGCTTTTCTTTCTTTTAACTAAACTCTCATTAGTTTCATTTCTACTGAGGCTGTTTCTTCTCACTCATTAACCAAAGGAAAAGTGGGTGCTTTCTGGTTTTTGACTCCCATCATACTAACAACGCAATGCACTGCTGTGGAGTTGGTTCCGACTCATAGCGACCCTTCCTTGGGTTTCTGAGGCATTATCACCACGAAAGTAGATTGTCCAACATTCCTTCCAAGGAGTGGCTGGTGAGTTTGAACCACCAGCCTTCTGGTTGGCAATCAAATAACTTAGGCACTAGGCCACCAGAGCTCCCCAATTAAGATGCAAACATTTTGAGAAGGAAGCATCCCTATAATATGTTCCTTTAAATGTATAGTGCGGTGTTCACAGAAAATGAGTACCAGTAATTTTTTTTTTTTTCAAAGACTGATTGATTGACCTACCTTTTCAATATGAAGTGATGTAGCAGCCTCATGAAATGTTAGTGTTCATTTCCTATATTGGTATCCTGACAGAACATGCATTATACAGGGTATTTCCTGCACTTTAATTGAAAACAAGTGTTATAGATCATCCTCAGAAGATTATAAGTGTGCATAAATTCATATATCTTTAGTGAAAATTCTTCCTTGCTGGCTGAAGTTGAATAAAATGATTTGCATTTCTTTAGGGGAGGGATTTTTTAAAAAAGAAATTAGTGCACTCAATATGGTGAATGCTCAATAAATAGTTAACACCAATAAGAGCTAGCCTCCTCTGAACCAATATTTTCAATTATTGTGATGTGAGATGTAAAACTTAACTTTGATATTTAAAAAAATATCCTTTACTAAAATTGTATTTGTAAAGCAGGCTTCCATGAGTAAGCTTCTAAATACCGAAGGAAAAGGTAAGTAGATGATTTTCAAATATCAACAAAGTTAATAATCACAATGGAAAAATTAATAGAAAGGAAGTTTCATGTTTCTTGTAGGAAGACACACAATAACTTTAAAGAATTCTCTAGAGATCATTTCTTTCTTTACAGAGGGAATGCATGTTTATATATAAACAAAACATATTCTATTATATTACCTTTGTAAAAATATGAATTGCTAATTTAAAGTCATCAGTTATCAGTTTTCTGAAATATTTTGAATATGAAAGTTATTCATATTCTAAAACACTATTTAATTTAAATAAAAGTATAAAACTTTACCTAATATTTAAAAAGGATAACTGATATTAACCATTAGAGAGTTAACACATTCCAAGATCAAATATGTAGATTTGAATTGAGCAATTTACAAATGTTCAGACTACCTAGAGATGTGGTTTATAGGCAGACATGTAAAAATGCATTTTGCTACATGGTAACACTTCAATTGTTCAAGAAACACAATCTGATAGAAGAAGAGTAGGAACGAAAAGACTTTTTCTTATCAAAATTAGTAGCTAGCACTAAGTCCAAGCGCTACCTTTATTTAGAACCTCCTTAATCTTACCACATCCAAAACTTTTTTAAAATTCAGTGATTTGATTTCCAAGTCTATAGTGGATGCCTTTTTTTTGTCCTACTCAAGCCTTCTTCACCAGAGGGGTGAAAATTGGCTGCTAAAAGTTGCTTCTATTAATAATAAAAAACACAAGGAAAATTAGAATATATTTTAGTACAAGTGATAGTGAAACTATAACATAAAAATGTGTGTGATATGGTTATAGTAGGACATAGTGAGAAATTTAAAACTGCATGCTTTTATAAGAAAAATAAGTAAAGTATAAATCATTGACCTAAACTTTCCATCAAAAGAAGCAGAAAAAGTATAACTAATTAAACCCAAAATAAGTGGAGAACAAGAAATAATCAAGAGTAGAGCAGAACTAAAGGAAATAGAGAACAAATAATAGATAACATGAACAAAACTCAGAGTTTAATATTTTAAAATATTAATTGATAAGGCTGCATCAACTATAAAACAAAAAATGAAAACACAAAACAGGTACATAAGGAATGAATAAAGAAATATTGTGAGAGAATCTATTATTATTATTGAACAATAATAAGGAACATTATTAACAACTTCATGACAACAAATTATAGAAGGATGAAATGAACAAATTCCTTGAAAAACACATCTTTCCAACAGAGATGTCATAATAAACAAAAAAAAAATACATAACTTTATATCAGAAATAGTTTGTTCATCAAAAACTATTCCATAAAGTAAAACCCCACAAGGAGATATTCGTGGGTGGACTCATCAAATGTATAACAAAGAAAAATATTGGTATCAGAGAAACTCTTCCTGACAATTGAGTGCTAAAGGAGAGCTTCCCAACTCATTTCGTGATACCAGGACCTCTATGCCCATAAAGAAAGAAAGACAAGTATTTTTAATACACTGAGTGAGAGAAAGTTATTAAAGACTAGCATCCTTGATTAACAAAGATGCAAAAATCCATAATACAATATCAGGAAAAGTCACCCAGAGTATATAGTACAAAACATTATTACCAAGTGGATTTATTCCAGGAATTAAAAAGAAAAGATTTAATATACCCAAAAATGAATTGAGATTGACATATATTAAGTGACTAAATCATAATATACATCCAATTAACCTACTTAGAAAGATTTAATTAAAAATTTGCCTAATCAATATATATATATATAATTTTTGAATTGTCTTTTATTAGATATATGTGGTTCTCTTCTAACATGAACTCATAGTTTGTAAATCTTATGACTGGGCACTACATACTGTCAGATGCTTTTTCTTCATCTATTCAGATTTATTTTTATTTACATACATATGCACGTATGCTGTTGATCCAGCTTAAACTAGTGACAACCCCACGTACAATAGAACAAAGTGTCACCCTGTCCTGCATCATCATCATGAGAACTCATACGCTTGAGTCCATTTTTGCACAAATTGTTTCGTTTCACCTCATTAAGAGAATTTTCCTTCTTTTTGCTGGCACTCCACTTTACCAAACCTTCCTTCTTCTCTAGCAATTGCTCCCTCCTGATGATGCCTCCAAAGTAAGTGAGGTAAAATCTGAACCAATATTCTCTTTTCATTGACTGGTATTTGTAAGTAGACCCTCAGGCCCTTGTTACTAATGATTGGTACACTTGAGTTTATTGTTGGGCCACTCACTGTTTATTCTGAGTACGCTCCGACTTAGGAGGGTCATCTTCTGGCACTCTATTGGACAATTCTGTTGTGATCTCTAGGGTTTTGATTGGCTGATTTTTGGAAGTAGATCACCAAGGTTTCTTCCTAATCTATCTTAGTCTGGAAGTTCTGCTAAAGTTTTCCACCATGGATGATTCTGCTGGCATTTGAAATACTAATGGCATAGCTTCCAGTATCATAACAAAATGCAAACCACTATGGTAGAATGAACTGACAGATGGGTGGAGCATTGACACAGTGCTATTATGTAATCCTCAGACTCCTTTGAAGTTTTGCCAATTGTTCTAATAATGTTTATTATGACAAAAAAATCCAATCAGAATCATGTTTTGCACTTAGTTGTCATGTTTCCTTAGTTTTCTCCAGTTTGGCACAATTTCTAAGTCATTAATGACCCTAGCACTTTTGTACAGTAATGGTCAATTGTTTAGTTATTTTGTAGAATGTTACACAATTTGTATATCTATTATTTCTTCCTGATTATATTTCAACTATTCATCTTTGGCAGGAAGTACTACTGTAATTTTCTCATTGCATCTTATCTGGTAATGCATGATTTATTCTGTTACAGATAGAAGAAATAAATATTCATTTTGACCACTTGATTAAAGTTTTCTTTTCTAAGGTTCTCCACTCTTAAGCTATTATTTTTCCCCCTTTGGAATTAGTAGTATTTTGTGGGGAGGTATTTTGAAAATGTGTCAATATACTCTTTCTGATTAAACTTGCAATATATTCATGTATTTATATCAGACTTTTGGTTGCCTCTATTATTCAATGTGTTGTTCTCTGTTATTATTATCTGAGCAACATGTGAGAATTAGGGAGGAATTAACAAGAAGTTCACACTATCTACTACAATCTAAGAAGAAGGTTTGGTTCTAGTTTTTTCAATTCCATACTTGTAAACCTTTTCTCTAATAGTGAGAAATGTGGTTCCCACATTGTTGTTAGGTGTCGAGTTGATTCTGACTCATAGCAACCGTGTGCATGACAGAACGAAACACTGCCCTGTCCTGCGCCACCTCACAACCTTGCTATGCTTGAGCCATGCTTCCCCTTATCCTTAATATAGTTCCTTACTTGATCATTTCACTTGCATGACCCTCCCATTTTGCCAGCATCTCTTCTCCTGCATGGGTGAAGAGAATCCAACATCCTCAACTAGAGCATAAACTCTCATTCCTCCATGGAAAACCTCATGCTGCTCAGAAACTAATTCTCCATTCCAGGCCAACCCTCCTCAGAGGCTAATCTCTGAATTGACTCCTTATATCAGCCCAACCCTAACACATGTGAAAGAACCTCTCTCTCCCCACTTGGCTCTAATGTGCTGTCCTAGGTTATCTACACATGCAAATGCCCTCTTTATCACCTTGGGATCTGACAAATCATACAAGGTCATTGCTTTATGGGTTTGTTTTTCTCACCCCTCTCAAGCTCTCACACTGGGAAGTTGTTCTGCCAGGACACTTTCCTCACCATAATAGGACTCTAACACTTGATGTGCAGATATCAAGAGTGGCCAATATACTTTTAAAGAGTAAGAACAATGTGTTGTCATTGTTAGGTGCCATCAAGTTGCTTCCAAATCACAGCAACCCACACACAATAGAACAAGACACAGCCCAGTCCTGTGCCATCCTTACAGTGGCTGCCGTGTTTAAGCCCATTATTGCAGCCACTATGTCAATCCTTCTTGTTGAGGGTTTGGCTCTTTTTTTCAGGCCCTCTACTTTGCCCATCATGATGTCCTCCAGTGACTGGTTCTTTCTGATAACAGTTTGTCTAAAGTACATAAGATAAAGTTCACCAACCTTGCTTCCAAAGAATATTCTGGGTGTACTTTTTCTAAGATTTGTTTGTTCTTCTGGATATTCATGGTATATTCAGTATTCTTTATCAATATCATAATTCAAATGCATCAATTATTATTTTTTTTTAATTTTATTGTGATTTGGGTGAAAGTTTACAGAGCAAATTCATCTCCCATACAGCACTTAACATACACTTTGTTTCATGACATTGATGGCAATTTCTTACAATGCAACAGCTCTCCTCTCACTTCCTCCCCATAGCCACCTCTTCCCTGTGTCCTTCCCTCCCATGCACTTCTGCCCCCTGAGCTGTCTCCCTGTGCATACACAGCCCTTCTATTCTCCCATGATTGATCTCTCCAAGGAGTGTATCTACCTAATATAAATGTTCAGCTCATATGCTTGTCTTTTGTTTGGCTGGAAGCCACAAGAGTGGGTTCAATTCCAGACCTTTTTTTTTTTTTTTTTTTAATGATTTTAAGTTTTGTTTCACATTGTTCTCCCACTCTATCCAAGATCTCCTACATAGTTCTGCTTCCGAGTCATTGACAGTGTAGCCAGTCACCATCTAGTTCTTCTGGTCTCGTAGTCCTATAGGCTGAAGATCATGTGGTGATCCAGTTAGTCCAAGGGACTAATTGTTTCCATGTGTCTTGGGTTTTCTTCATTCTTCTTTGCTCTGGATAAGGAGAGACTTATCATTGCATCTAGATGATTGCTTGCAAGCTTTTAAGATCTCAGTTGCTACTCACCAAAGTTTGGTGTTGTTGTTGTTGTTATTTGCCGTCGAGTCGGCCCCGACTCATAGCGACCCCTCCTTGGGTTTCCGAGTCAGTATCACTACAGAAGTAGGATTGTGGAACAAAGCTTTTGTGTAGTATGTTATGCTAGTTGAGCTGGATACCCCTGTGACTATCGTCCTGAGCCCACAAATCCAATTACTTGCTCCCTCTGGGTAGCTAGCTGTGGCCAAAGAGTGACTACAAACTTGTCCTTTGTCAGCTCTACTATATACCTAGAAATTCTTACAGAACATACAAATACATTTGTAGAAACACTATCTGCCAACCCTATATATAGTCATGGGCATACTCTCCCCTGAATAGACATACCTAATTGTTCAGCTTGTCCACCCATCTGTCCACCTGCCATCACTTGACAACACAATACTATATGTGTCAAAGGGTTCATCTTTGTTTTCGGTACCTCCCATGCACCTCTCTCTGTCTTCCTCTTCCTCAATACCACTGTGGTGATCACTCACATTTGGTACATTGCCCTTCTCTTCACCCAAATGAGTAGTTGTCTCTACCCATCTAGCAGTGTTCTCTCCCCTCTCTTCCCTCCCTTGGTAACCAACAAAGAAAATTTCCTTCCATATGTAAATCTTTCCTTGATATTTTAAAGTAATGGATTAATACAATATTTGACTTTCTATGATTGACTTGGGAGCTCTGGTAGCGTAGTGCCTGAGGCACTTGACTACTAACCAGAAGGCTGACAGCTCAAACCTACCAACCACTCCTCAGAAGGAAGTTGGGGCAATCTACTTCTATAGTGATGCTGCCTCAGAAACCCAAGGAGGGTTCACTATGAGTCGGGTCAAACTCGATGGCACATAACAACAACAATATCATGATTGACTTATTTCACTCAGCAGAATGTCCTCCAAGTTCATCCACATTATGTGGTGTTTTGCAGATTCTATGTTATTCTTTAGGGTTGAATAGTATTCTATCGTGTGTATGTGCTATAGTTTGGTTATCCATTTTTCTGTTGATGGCCACCTAAATTGTTTCCATATTTTTGCTATTGTAAATAGTGCTGCAATGAACATGGGTGAGCACATATCTGTTCTTGTCCTGGCTCTCACTTCTTCAGGATATATACTTAGTAATGGAATTGCTGGGCCAAATGGTATTTCTAATTCCAACTTTTTAAGGAATCACCATATTGCTTTCCACAGTGGTTGTAACATTTTACAGTCCCACCAGCAGTGTATGAGAGTCCTAATCTCTCTACATCCTCACCAGCATTTGTTATTTTCTGTCTTGTTGAACTTTGCTACTAGGGTTGGGGCAAGATAGTATCTCATTGTTGTTTTGATTTGTATCTCTCTAATGGCTAATGAGGAGCTCTGGTAGCATAGTGGCTAAAGCACTTGATTGCTAACCAGAAGGCTGGCGGTTCAAACCCACCAGCCACTCCTCGGAAGGAAGGTTGGGCAATCCTACCTCCGTAGTGATACTACCTCAGAAATCCAAGGAGGGGTCGCTATGAGTCGGGGCCGACTCGACGGCACATAACTACAACAACAACAATGGCTAATGATCGTGAGCATTTTGTAATGTGTTTGTTGGCTGCCTGAATATCCTCTTTGGTAAAGTTTCTATTCATGTCTTCTGCCCATTTTTTAATTGGACTATTTGTCTTTTTGTTGATGAGGTATTGGACTTTTCTATAAATTTTAGAGATAAGTACCTTGTCAGATATGCCACTGCCAAATATTTTTTCCCAATCTGTAGGTTCTCTTTTTATACTTTTGGAAAATTCTTTGGAAGTACATACAAATGTAATTTTTAGAAGGTCCCATTCATCTAGTTTCTCTTCTGCTGTTTGTCAAATGCATCAATTCTCTTTCAGTCTTTCTAATTGCATATGAAGTGATTGAAAATATCATGGCTTGGGCCAGGTGCATCTTAGACTTTAAAGTGACATCTTTACCCTTTGAAACTTTAAAGAAGCCTTTTACAGCAGATTTTCCCAATGCAATATGTCAGATGATTTCCTGAGTACTGCTTCCACAGAGGTTGGTTGTGAACCTGCACAAAATGCAATCCTTGACAACTTTAATATTTTCTTCATTTATCATGATGTTGCTTATTGGTCATTTGTAAGGATTTTTTTTTTCTTAATATTAAATAGAGACTGTAGACTTTGATCTTCATCCATAAGTGCTTCAAATCCTCTTCACTTTCAGCAAGGAGTGTGGTGTCATCTGCATATCAGAGGTTGTTAGTAACTCTTCTTTCAATCCTGATGTCCTGTTCTTCTTCATATAGTCCAGTTTCTCAGATTTTTTGCTCAGCATACAGTTTAAATGAGTATGGTGAAAAGATACAACCCTGACATATTTATTTCCTGATTTTAAACCATTTAGTATTCCCTTGTTCTGTTGGAATAACTGTCTTTTGGTCTATGTACAGGTTCCTCATAATCATACTTTAAGTGTTCAGGAATTCCCATTCTTTACAATGTTATCCATCATTAGTTGTGATCCACTCAGTCTAATGCCTTTGCATAGTCAATAAAACACAGCTAAAAACCATTCTGGTATTATCTGCTTTCAGCCAAGATCCATCTGATATCAGCAATGATATGCCTTATTCTAAGTTCTCTTCTGAATATCGCTTGAATTTCTGACAGTTCACTGTTGATTTACTGCTGCAAATATTTTTGAAGTTGAAGCTGCAGAAAATTACAAGTCCATGAGAGCCAAAATACAAACTTGAGTATATCCCACCTTAATTTAATGACTATCTCAGGAATAGATTTGATGCATTGAACACCAACCACCAAAAACCAGATGAATTGTGAGATGACATTAAGGAAATCGTACATGAAGAAAGTATAAGGTCATTAAAAAGACAGGAAAGGAGGAAAATACCGAAATGGATGTCAGAAGAGATTCTGAAGCATGCCATAGAACATAGAGAAGCTAAAGTGAATGGAAGAAATGATGATGTAAAAGTGCTGAACAGACATTTTCAAAGGGCAGCTTGAGAAGATAAAGTATTACAATGAAATGTGCAAAAACTTGGAATTAGAAAATCAAAAGGGATAAACATACTCAGCATTTCTCAAGCTGAAAGAATTGAAGAAAAACTTCAAGCCTCTAGTTGCAATATTAGTCTATGGGCAAACTATTGAACGATGCAGGAAGCATCAATGAAAGATAGAAGGAATACACAGAGTCACTGTACCAAAAAGAACTGGTCAGTGTTCAACCATTTCAGAAAGTAGCATATGGTTAAGAACCAACATTTTTAAAGGAAGAAGTCCAAGCTGCACTGAAGGCATTGGTGCAATACAAGTCTCTAGGAATTGACAGAATACCAACTGAGATGATTCAACAAACATGAAATACTGGGAGTGCCCACTTGTCTGTGCCAAGCAATTTTGAAGACAGCTACCTGGCCAGCTTACTGGAAGAGATCCATATCTGTGCCCATTCCAAAGAAAGGTGATCGAACCAGAAAGCATGAACTACTGAAACATCATTAATGTAATACGCAAGGAAAGTTTTGCTGAAGAACAATATAGACATATGCTAATAAATATCAAGAAGTATCACAGAGCTATAGGAATTTGAGCAGTGTTATGTTGGTGAAGCATAGACCAAAACACTAATTAAACGGAGAAAAGAGTCCAGAAACAGATCCTCACAAATTGGACATAGTTTATTACAAAATGAAAATGCAGAGTAGCAGGGGAAAATGGTCTTTTCAGCAAAAGGCAGAAAAAATTGAATACTAACATGAGGAAAATATAAAATCATTACCTTACCTCATACACACACACACACACACAATTATAGTTGGACTGTCATTCCAAATGAGAAAAGATAAACAATAAGGCATTTGAAAGGTAATAAAAGCAAAAAATTTCATGACCTTGAGTAGGAACATATTTCTTAAACAGAACATGCAAACCATCTATAAAGAAAATATTTAATAAATTTGACTATATTAAAGCTGAAAACTCTTCAGAAAAAAAAAAAAAAATACAAGCCATAGAGTGAATGAAAATTTGTAACACAAAAATAAAAGGCTTTTTTCCTGAGCTTCTACAAATTATTATACAAATGACAGGCAACCTAATTAAAGAATGCTCAGAAGAACGTTGGATTTTGAAGAGGTGGAGTAAATTCTACAATCTTTTCTTCTTATTCTAACTGGGATATTCTGTTGTGATTCTGGTCAGAGGGGTCAGCAGGCCTAGCCAGGTACTCTCTAGTCCTTCTCATGTCAGGTGGAGAAGGCTGTGGTTCATGTGGACCATGAGTCCTTTGGACTAATTGCTCTTTTGAGTCTTTTATTTTTTCATTCTTTGCTCCAAGCAGAAAGAGACCAATAGTTGCTTCTTGGATGGCCACTTGCAAATGTTACTACCCTGACACTATTCACCAAACTAAGAACAGTATCTTTATGAACTGTGTTTTGTCAGTTTACCTAGATATCCCCTAAAACTATGATCCAAAGCCTTCAAATCCAGAAGTTTAGTCCCAATGTCTAGTTTCTATAACTGAGCCTCCCATGTGTTCTACATACATGAGTATACATGCAGCATTTATGAATATATGTGTAGAAATACCCACAACTTTACATATATATATATATTGTTTTGGTTACTTCATGCCACTCTAACAGAAGTACCACAGGTGGATGGCTTTAACAAACAGAAGTTTACTCTCTCACAGTTTTGGAGGCTAGAAGTCTGAGTTCAAAGTGTCAAGCTCTAGAGGTAAGTGAAAGCTCCTCAGCCTTAGGTTTCAGCTCTACCTCTGCTCCCAACCCACTGGAGCTAGAGGCATCTCTTCACTCAGGTAGCACTAGCTTCTGATGCTAACAAGCCCAATATTGACAAATAAAATGGCACAGTCTCAATATTACCAAACAACATGGAAGGCTACTAGTTCAAGTCCAGAGACAGTCCTAAGATTGGCAGGAAGCATGACACGCTGCTAAATGAGGACTTGGGTACATGCAGGGGTCAAGCATGCCAAAAAGCTGCAGAGACCTTTCTTAAATCTTCTCCTTATATACTGGAAGAATACCATATTCCCAAGGAAACTACTGAGCTACTTCAGTAGATTCCACCATGGAGTTCATTACCAATCTCACTATAGGGAAACCATGCCCAAACTCAAAGCCTCAAAACCAAGCCCAACCAAGTTGACACGTAACCTTAACCATCATACTCTAGTGGCGTAATGCCTAAGGCATTTGACTGCTAACCAAAAGACTGGAGGTTCAAACTCACCAGCCACTCCTCCGAAGGAAGATTGGATGATCTGCTTCCATAGTGAAGTCACTTCGGAAACCCAAGCAGGGGTCATTATGAATCGTATCTGACTCACTGGCAGTGAGTTTTTGAGTATATATATACAAACACGCAAGCGTATTCCTGTAAGACTTCTGTCACCTATATAATATATATGTTTACCTATGTATCTACTCATAGGAAGACCAAAGAAGAGTTGATGCTAGAGTTGTGGTGTTGGCAAAGAGTACTGAAAGTAACATGGACTGCTAGAAGAACTAACAAATCTGTCTTAGAAGAAGTGCAGCCCGAATGTTCCTTAGAAGTGAGAATGGCCACTTAGAAGTGAGAATTTGCTGGAATACATGAAGAAGAACGTGGCATCAGGATTGGAGGAAGACTCATTAACAACCTGTGATATGCATATGACACAACTTTGTTTGATGAAAGTGAGGATGACTTGAAGCACTTACTGAAGAAGATTAAAGACTATAGTCTGCAGTATGGATTACATCTCAACATAATGAAAATGAAAATCCTTATAACTGGACCAATAAGCAGAATCACGATAAATGGAGAAAAGTTTGAAGTTGTCAAAGACTTCGTATTACTTGTTTCCACAATCAACACCAGTGGAAGCACCAGTCAAGACATCAGATTATGAATTGCACGTGCCAAATCTGCTGCAAAAGACCTTTCTAAAGTGCTGAAGAGCAAAGATGTCTCTTTGAAGACTAAGGTGCACCTACCCTAAGCCGTGGTATTTTCTTTCCATTTCTTCATATGCATGTGAGAGCTGGGCAATGCATAGGGAAGACTAAAGAAGAGTTGATGTTTTTGAGTTGTGGGGTTGGTGAAGAATACTGAAAGAAACATGGACTACTAGAAGAATTAATAAATCTGTGCTAGAAGAAGTGCAGCCAGAATGCTCCTTGGGATTGAGAATGGCCATACTTCGTCTCACCTACTTTTGTCATGTTGTCAGAAGGGACTAGTCCCTGGAAAAAAGATACCATGTTTGGTAAAGTGGAGGGCCAATGAAAAAGAGGAAGGCCCTCAATGAGATGGATTGACACAGTGGCTGCAATGATGTGCTTAATAGATACAGCAAGGACTGTGAGGCTGGCACAGGACTAGGCAGTGTTTCATTCTGTTGTACATAGGGTTGCTATGAGTCAGAGCTGACTCAATGGCACCTAACAAGAACAATAACTTTGGTCATGTAGTCAGAAAGGACCATTTCCTGGACAAGGATAGCATGCTTAGTAAAGGGGAGGGTCAGTGAAAAAGTGGAAGACCCTCAAGGAGATGGATTGACACAGTGGCTGAAACAATGGGCTCAGGTACAGCAAGTATTATGAGGATGTTGCAGAACCAGTAAGTGTTTTGTCTGTTGTACATAGGATTGCTATGAGTCAGAGCCAACTCGATGGCACCTGGCAACAACAACAACAACATTTACTGACTAATTCTTGCTTATTATTACTATTGTTGCAGAATTGTATATGTTTTAGCATTCACTGTAGTTACCATTTATTCTTGCACACATCTCAGTGTCTTCCTTTGCCGTGGTCACATTACATTGACTTCCAAGTCAATATTGTGTATTACCTTCCCTTCACCATAATTAACACTTGTATAATCTAGTTAGTGATTCTCCTTCCCTCCCCCTGCATCCCTGGTAAACCTCAAAGAATCTTTCTTTTTGTGTGTAAACCTACTTGTGACTTTTTATAATGGTGGTCTCAAAGAACATTTGTCCTTTTGTGATTGATTAATTTCACTAAATAATGTCCTCCAGATTTATCCATGTTGTGACATGTTCCATGCATTTATCATTATTCTCTATTGTTGGGTAGTATTCCATTGTATATATGGACTACAGGTTGTTTATTCATTAATCTGTTAATGGACATTTATGTTAGCTCCATCTTTTTGCTATTGTGAATGATTTGGTGATGAACATGGGCGTGCATATGTCTATACATACCATTACTCTTATTTCTCTAGGATATATGCATAGGATGGAATTTCTGGATCTTATGGTACTTTTATTTCCAGCTTTTTAAGGAAGTGGCATAGCATTTTCCACAGTGGTTGCAGTGTTTTACACTCCCACAAGCAGTCAATTCTGACTCATAGTGACCCTCATTGGATTTCCAGGGCTGTAAATCTTTATGGAAGATTTGGCCTCATCTTCCTTCTGTGGAGCACCTGGTGGGTTTGAACCATCAGCCTTCTGGTTAGCAGCCAAACACTTTACCCACTGTGCCACCAGAGCTCCATTCAATATGACCTAGTAACATAGAAATATATTTTGAGATTATGCATGTTACCTTTTTCTATGTTGCTGCAGGCTTTATTCAGTGGTTCAGAACTTTTCATGCAGCAGAATCATCAGGGAAATTCCTAAAATTTCTAATTCAGTAGGTCTAGAGAAGAGCCCAGGAATCTGCATTTCTAAGAAAGTCACCGGGGATGGTGATGCTGGTCTAAGGACCACACTTTGAGTGCCAGTGAACTATGTTATAGTGATGTAATGAAGTGGAGAAATCCTACTTTGCCTGAATTCCACTAGGGAAAAATACCTCTATTTGAAAAGAAGATGAGACTCAAAAATAGATGCTTAATAAGACACTTTCTGATTTGGAGAGGCCTGTTCATAGGGTGCTCCTTTGCTTTGCTGAGCTTTGCATGACTTTGGAATGCATATCTCTAAAGAAGACTGTGGCCAAAGTTAGTCTCTCAGCAACCAAAAAAGGTAAGAATTACCTGCTCCTTGTGTCCTTCTTTCCTATACATTTCTGTCTTCTGAGCTTCCTCCTTGTGTAATAATGTCACAAAACAAAATGGGTTTGAACTGTTGAATGGAAAATGAAGTTGCTCTGTAAACTTCCACACAAATCACATTTTTTTTTTTTTTTTTTTTTAAGAGAGATAAAGAATTGAAAGATCTCAGCAAGAAATCTTTATTTTAGGGCCATGCCCCGGAGAGGCAGGAGCATTGCTTGGGGTTGCTTGGCTTAGCTTCTAGGCCCCAGCCTTAAATAAAGTCACCCCCAGAGAGGCAGGCACAGAGCAGTTAGGCACAACAAAGGGAAGCGAATTTATCTATCAGTTTGTCATCCTGTGGTAGCTTACTTGTTGTTACGAGGCTGGAGGCTATGCCCCCGGTGTTGCAAAATGCCATCAGGGTCACCCATGGTAGACAGGTTTCAGCAGAGCTTCCCAGCTAAGACAGACTTGGAATAAGGAAGAAGCCATCCACTTCTCAAACAATTGGCCATTCAAAACCTTATGAGTAGCAGTGAAACACAGTCTGATATATTAATGGAAAACTTTATGAATAGCCCTGAAACACTGTCCAATATAGTGCCAGAAGATGAGCCCATCAGGTCAGAAGTCATTCAAAATATGACTGCAGAAGAGGTGACCCTCAGAGTAGAGATGACCTTAATGATATGGATAGAGTAAAGCTTTTGGGACCTCCACTGGCTGATATACCACTACTCAAAATGAGTAGAAACAGATGCAAACATCCATTAATAATTAGAACATGGAATGTATAAAGTATGAATTTAGGAAAATTGGAAGTTGTCAAAAATGAAATGGACCACATAAAGATCAATATCTTAGGCATTACTGAGATGAAATGGACTGCTTTTGACCATTTGGAATCAGACAACCATATGATCTACTATGCCAAGAAAGATAAATTGAAGAGGAATGGTGTGGCATTCATCGTCACAAAGACTGTTTCAAGATCTGTCCTGAAGTGCAATGCTATTAGTGACAGGATAATATTCATACACCTCCAAGGGAGAACAGTTAATACTACTATTATTCAAATCCATGCACCAACCACCAAAGTCAAAGATGAGGATATTGAAGATAAAATTGACCGAACATGCAATCAAGATGTGTGGATTATCACTGGTGACTGGAATGTGAAAGTCGGAAACAAGGAAGAGTTACCAGAAGTTGGAAAATATGGCCTTAGTAATAGAAATAAGGCTGGAGATTGCATGATAGAATTTTGCAAGACCAAACCCACAAGCTACTCCTTGGAAGAAAGATTGGACAATCTACTTCCATGGTGATGCTGCCTTAGACACCTAAGGAAGGGTCGCTGTGAGTTGGATCTGACTCCGTGCCAGTGAGTTTGGTTTAGTTTTAATGACTTATTCATTGCAAATACCTTTTTTCAACAACATAAACAACAACTATACATGTGGACTTCACCAGATGGGATACACAGGAATCACATTGACTACATCAGTGGCAAGAGGTAAGGGTGAAGTTGGTTATCTTTAGCCAAAACAAGGCCAGGAGCTTATTGTGGAACAGACCATCAACTGCTCATATGCATGTTCAAGTTGAAGATGAAAACAGTTAAAACAAGTCAACAAGAGCCAAAATATGACCGTGATAATAACCCTCCTGAATTTAGAGACCATCTAAAAATAGATTTGATGCATTGAACACCAATGACTGAAAACCAGAGGAATTGTGGGATGACATCAAGAATGTCGTCCATGAAGAAAGCAAGAGGTCATTAAAAAGACAAAAAGGAAGAACAGATATCAAAGGATGTCAGTAGAGACTCTGAAACTTGTCCCTGAGCGGAGAGGTGCTAAAGCAAATGGAAGAAATGACAAGATAAAAGAGCTGAACAGCAGATTTCAAACAACAGCTCGAGAAGACAAAGCCAATTATTATAATGAAATGTGCAAAGACCTGGAGTTAGAAAACCAAAAGGGAAAAACACGCTCAGCATTTGTCAAGCTGAAAGAACTGACGAAAAAATGTAAACCTCGAGTTGCAATATTGAAAGAATCTTTGGGCAAAATATTGAATGATGCAGAAAGCATCAAAATAAAATAGAAGGAATACAGTCACTGGACCAAAAAGAATTGGTTGATGTTGATCCATTTTAGGAGATGGCATATGATTAAGAACCAATGGTTTTGAAGGAAAAGTTTGCAGCTGCATTGAAAAAATTGGCAAAGAACAAGGCTCCAGGAACTGACAGAATACCCACTGAGATGTTTCAACAAATGGGTGCCCCACTGGAGTCGCTCACTTGGCTTTGCCAATAGATTTGGAAGACAGCTACCAGGCCAACTGACTGGAAAAGATTCACCCATATTTGTACCCATTCCAAAGAAAGGTGATCCCACAGAATGTGGAAATTATTGAACAATATAATTAACATTCCATGCAAGTAAAATCTTACTGAAGATAATTCAAAAACAGTTGCAGCAGTTTATTGACAGAGAACTTCCAGAAATGCAAGCTGGATTCAGAAGAGGATGTGGAATGAGGGATATCATAGCTGATGTTAGATGGATCTTGGCTCAAAGCAAAGAATACCAGAAAGATATTTACTTATGTTTTATTGACTGTGCAAAAGCATTTGACTGTGTGGATCATAACAAATTATGGATAACACTGAGAAGAATGGGAATTACAATACACTTGAATGTACTCATGAGGAAACTATACATAGATCAAGAGGCTGCTGTTTGAACAGAATAAGGGCATACTGCATGGTTTAAAATTAGGGAGGGAGTTTGTCAGGTTTGTATCCTTTCACCATACTTATTTAACTTGTATGCTGAGCAAATAATCTGAGAAGCTGGATTATATGAAGAACATGGTGTCAGGATTGGAGGAAGACTCATTAACAACCCACAATATGCAGATGACACAACTTTGTATGCTGAAAGTGAGGATGACTTGAAGCCCTTACTGTTGAAGATTAAAGACTACAGTCTGAAGTATAGATTACACCTTAGTATAAAGAAAACAAAAATCCTCACATTTGGTCCAATAAACAGCTTCATGATGGGTGGAGAAAAGATTGAAGTTCTCAAGTACTTCATATTATTTGGTTCCACAATCAACACCAATGGAAGCAGCAGGCAAGACATCAGATGATGTATTCCATTGGGCAAATCTGCTGCAAAGAACTCTTTCAAGTGATGAACAGCAAAGATGTCTCCTTGAAGACTAAGGTGCATCTAACCTAAGCCATGGTGTTTTTAATTGCCTCTTATGCATGCTGGACAATAAATAAAGAAGAACGAAGAAGAATTGATGCTTTTGAGTTTTGGTGTTGGAGAAAAATAATAAGAGTACCCTGGACTGCTGAAGGGAGTAACAAATCTGTCCTGGAGGAAGTACAGTCGGAATGCTCCTTGCAAGTGCGAACAGCCAGACTTCTCTCATCTACTTTGGTAATGTTATCAGAAGGAACCATTCCCTGGAGAAGGAGATCATGCTTGATAAAGTGGAGGGTCAACGAAGAAGGGGAAGACTTTTAAGAAGATGAATTGACATAGTGGCTGCAACGATGGGCTCAGGTATAGCAAGGATCATGAAGCTCACACAGGACTGGGCAGTGTTTCGTTCTGCTGTGCGTGGAGTTGTTATGAGTTGGACATGACTCGACTGCACTCAACAACAACAACAACAACAAGAAATGGAGGGGAGAGGCTTGGAAATTAAGGAAGATAGAGGAAAAGAAGTACAAATAAATCCCTGGTAATGGTAAGGCTAAAGTAACTAGCAACAGGATAGTATATAGGGTTGTTGTTGTTGTTATGTGCTGTTGAGTTGGCCTGACTCATAGCGACCCCTCCTTGGGTTGCCGAGGCTGTATCACTATGGAAATAAATTGCCCAGCCTTCCTTCCGAGGAGTGGCTGGTGGGTGGGTTTTAAAACTGTTAACTGGGATATGAGACTAGGATTGATAAAAAAAATTAAAAAGATGCTTTGGGGCAAGATAATCCTTTGCAGGAGTTGAGGGTAGCACTGTCTGGACAAAGAAATCGGGATGAGGGAAGAGCTGATGGTTGGTTACAGTAGCCTTGTAAAAATGAATTAAAATGGTAATTTACTTTGTATTTCAAGCTGTAATCATAATGATGTTTTCTCTGTCATATTTAAATATGTGTGATGTTTGTACCATTTTTCAAATAAAAAAAAAATAATAAAAAACTTCAAAGCTGTCAATTGATAGGAAAGTAGGACATTATATCCCAATAGCTTTGGGGCAATTATAGCAGGTAAGAAACAATATTCCTTCAAGCAGTGAAAAATAAACAATTTCCAGCTCATTTGTTATACCAAGTTTCTAAACACACATTAAAATCAAGGTCATTATATCTAAGAATATTCCCTGTTCATAGCCATTAATCCCCATATTTATTTTCTTTGCTAAAAGAATAAAGGGCTGACCTGACTAGTTAATTAGGCAAGGAAGATGAGAGGTAGTTTGCAAAAAGAAAATAGCAAATAAACATAAATTTTTTTGTTTTATATATAATGCTTTCCTTTTTCTAATATTAAAATGTATACATTTTAAGGAAAAATCAGAAATATGGAAAAGTGTAAGTCATAAAGTAAAAATCACCCATAATACTATCCATATCCTTTCTCATAAGCAGCCGTGGTGGTTTAGTGGTTAAAGAATTTGACTGCTAACCAGAATGCCAGTGATTCAAACCCTACAGCCACACTATGGAAGCAAGATGAGACAGTCTGCTTCTAAAAAGATTTACCGCCTTGGCAACCCAATGGGGGTCACCTCAGAATGGACTTGGATGACAGTAAGTTTGGTTTTTTAATTCTTATACACATCATATAAAGATACTTAGCTATAATTTATAGCATTTTATTTTTTATTTTTGTTCTTTAGGTATTTCTCATACAAACAGTAAATTCTAAA
The DNA here is from genome assembly GCF_000298275.1 of Orycteropus afer afer. Lineage (NCBI taxonomy): Eukaryota > Metazoa > Chordata > Mammalia > Tubulidentata > Orycteropodidae > Orycteropus > Orycteropus afer. The sequence goes on along the minus strand of NW_006921594.1, from coordinate 9,661,987 downwards.
CTTTGTTGATTTTATATAAATCGGAATAATGTTATCTATTAATGCAAACTTTAGTTCTTTTTTATGTTTTGACATTTGGTATGTCTTTTTAATGTATTATTTTGCATACTATTTAAAATTATTCTCATTAATTATGGTATTAGTGAAATAGATACATCTTTGCTTTTGTATTTTTTTACATGACTTAGAGTTTATACAATAGTTTGAAAAGAATACATATGATTACATTTAAGATTTTCAGAATTGCATTATTCAAGAATAATTTCATTATTTATGACTACTACTTATGTAAAATGAAGAAGTTAGTATACTACTCTCTTGTTCCCCAGTTTTCCTCAATGCAATATGATCTGAATACATAAACTAGAATATTATTAATTTTTATGGCACCACTATTTAAGAATTAGTATTCTTAAATAATGGCTTTTTAAATATATATGTCGGTTAACATACTTGCTCTGGATTGTAAATAACATGTAGTACATGTTGTAAATCATAACCCTGGTGGTGTAGTGCCTAAGGCATTGGACTGCTAACCACAAGGTTGGAGGTTCAAACCCACCAGCCCCTCCTCAGAATGAAGATTGGGCAATTTCTTTCCATAGATATACTGCCTCCGAAATCCAAGGAGGGGTTGCTATGAATTGGAATCAACTGGAGGGCAGTGAGTTTGTTTGTTTTTTGATAGCTGTGGCTATAACCCATTTGGGAATAGATTTTCTTTGTTATGATAATTGGGCAGTATTAGTGTATACTCATTTTAAGTCAATGTTTTCTGAAATATAAAAGAGTAGATTAGGCATAGAGAAGCACAGGAGAGATGGGGCAGATGTCATACCACATAAAGATCACCAAGGAACCAAAGAACAGACTTGAGACAAGAATCTTCCCCAGAGCTGATAGGAAGAAAAAGCCTTCCCCTAGAGCCAGTGCCCCGAATTTGGACTTTCATCCTCCTAAAAGGTGAAAAAATAAATTTCTTTTTGTTAAATACACCCACTTACTATATTTCATGTGATAATAACAGCACTAGATAACTAACACTATACTTTTCACAATTTTTGTCTTGCTCTGTGGTTTTTAGCTCATTGGCTCAAAGATATTTGTCGAATTAATGAGTGATTTCAACTTTATTCTAACTAGAATAACCATCAAAGAGGTAATGAAATGCGATATACTTAGGGCATACACCATCCTTTAATCTACATTTCCCTATTTTTATTTTTGAGTTCATATTTTCAATTGCTAGTTTCTGAGTACATTTCTGGAGCAGTTTACATAGATTACTTTTTATTGTTTTCACATTTTGCCTATATGAGAATACCTTATTTGATTAACTCCACACATTGATGGTACCTTGTTTAAATATAGTAATTTTAGGTAACAATCATTTACCCTTAAAAGGCTCACTTATTTTAAATACATGAGTGTTTGTGATCTTATTTTACTTATCATAAACATCCAAATATTTTTCAGAATATTTACATATTCTTCAGAATATTAATGAATTCTTAATAGATTATTTAAAAACAAACAAAAAAAGTTGTGAATATATTTGAATATTATACATTTTTCTTTTTTATTCTAGTTTATTCTTTAGGAAGGGACCCCTGGTGACATAGTGGTTTGGTCTGGGCTGCTAACCAAAATGTCAATGGTTGCAAGTCACCAACAGCTCCTTGGGAGCAAATATTAGCTGGTTTGTTCCCATAAAGATTTCAGCTGGGCAACCCTATGAAGCTGTTCTACTCTGTTGTATAGGGTTGCTGAGTTGGGATTTACTTGACAGCCCGCAACAACAATTCCTTAGAAATGTAATTCATCCATGAGTTACAACTGTATTCTCTGTTTTCAATATCCATAACGTGCCTTTCTTAGGATATTTCTTAGGATTATCTATTTCCAAAACTGCAGATTTGATTTTGTGCTTGGTTGATTCTCTTCTTTCTTCCTGTACCAGGGTTCAAGATGGCCAACAAAAGATACAAACCACATGCTCTAACACTACATGAGAAAACTCTTTACTCACTTAGAAAAGAGACAAAGGGAAATCACTGTCACTTGTGAGTGATAGTGTCCCATGGCCAGCAACTCCACCCCACCCTTGCAGCTGGTACAGGGCAGATGTTCCACTCTTGTGCTGTGGTCAAATGGGAGATACCACTCCCTCCTCACCAGGGACAGATATAAAAATAAGGTTGGCCAGATACTATATAGTGCTCATGCCTGAACAAAAGATACCTACTGTGTGCCCCGAACAGGGAGGAAGGCTCCTTTGATAAGGAGAAGGCACTAGGAAAGAGAAAGAGGGACCCAATCCTTGCCTCCTTATCTGAGAATGTTCTAGGCCCAAGGCTTCTACTTAGGCAGCCCAGATGGGAGATATAAAGGCCGACTATCCTTCCATTATTTAAGGAGCTCTGGTGGTGTAGTAAATAAGGCATTTGATTACTAATCAGAAGATCAGTAGTTCAAATCAATCTACTTCCATAACGATTTACAGCTTTGAAAACCAGTTGCTATGAGGCAGAATTGACTTGGTGGCAGTGGGTTTTTTTAATGCTAAGATGTTTTCTGCTTGCATCTTTAGTTTCTTAGCATATATTGCTTATACAGGCTGCCCCTTGGGTACAAACGAGGTATGTTCCTGTGCCATGTAAGAAATTTTAGGCAAGTTGGACATGCATATGGTTCTTATTTAGCCTTATTTTAGTGCAAATAAGGAGCTCTGGTGGTGTAGTGCCTAATGCATTTGACTGCTAACCAGGAGGTTAGTGGTTCAAACCCACCAACCCCTCTGCAGAAGGAAGACTGGGCAATCTATTTCCATCAAGATTTACCTCCTCGGAAATCCAAAGAGGGTCACTATGAGTCAGAATTGACTTGATGGTAGTGAACTTGGAGTTTGTTTTAGTGCAAGGAAAGTCTCAAACCCTTTCAACAATTTATTTATGTGCAGCAAGTTTAGGTGATTGTGATGAATAATTTGTTGCAAGTAGGGTTTGATTCAACAGTTTCAAAGTGAGGGCAAATTTATATAACATTAAATGGTGAGTAGGAGTTGTCCTTAAGTTGGACATTCATAACCTGGGGACTGCCTATATATCCTAGGTCTCTTTTCATTTTGTCTTTCTCCCTGATAATATCCTTTTTCTGAAGTCTCCTTTGTCTAAAATTATCATAGCTACTACAGTAATCTTTGTCAATATGAGCAGGGAATATCTGTTGCCATATCTTTACTTCTAACTAACCTGAGATTTTGGATTTAGAATAGGCTTCTTGTAGACAATATATTCCTGTGTCTAGCATTTTTTTAATCCACTCTGACAATTGCTGTCCCTTATTTGGTAGCTTTAGATCATTCACATTTAAAGTAAATCTTGATATGGATGTCATAATATCCACCATGTTCAAGGATATTCATATTCCAGTTGTTATATTTGTCTTTGTTTCTTTTTCCTTTTCCTCTTTTTCTACCTTCTCTGATTTTAACTGAGTGAATGTCTTATATGATTCATTTTATTTTCTCTAACTATATTAATTTTGCTTCTTTTGAGTTTTTTGTTTTTGTTTTAATTGTTTGTTCTAAGGTTTTTAATACCATTAGATCTTGCCAAAAGGACATGGGATAGCCATCAATCTTACCTCCTCTAACTTCATAAAAGGGAAAGAGAATCACCATCAATATCAACTGCCTGAGCCTAATTCCTATAAGGCAGAGATCCGACATGCCGCCACCCTCCATAATTTTAACCAATTCTGACCTCAACCATCCCTTCCATGGCACACTCTACTTCTCTATTGAGTTTGATAATTTACTGTAATGGCCACATAGAACTTACAGACAATACTCACAATTATGGGGTTTATTAGGGAAGTAACATGTTACAATTCAGGTTCAGGAATACTCAGGATAGAATTCTTTAATCAAGACAGCCTCCTCTCAGCTATGCCCATAGGTATAGCTCTCTTTAATCCATGTCCCTTTGGCCTGATTTCTGCTCTGCTCAGACAAGTGTTAGCAAGCTCTTTAATTCCCAGATAGGTTCCCAGAGAAGCAGCCCATTCAGCTAACAAGATCTTGCCTGAAGACACTTGGCTTTCTCACTCCATGGGCTTGGAAGCCCACTGCTCTATCTTGTGATGATCTCTTTGTTCTGCTGCAGTTTTTCTGCTACCATCTCTCACAAACTCTTGCCATCTCTCACCACCTCAACATAGTGTTATAGCTCTTTCACTCTCTCGGATCAAAGAAGTTCAGTGCAGTGATCTTGGGTCCAAAGTATATGCTCCACTCCTGAGTTTTCTTTCTTGAGGGTAGTGAAGTCCCACTTTCCACCCCTGGGATGGTTCATTTTAAGCCTAACAAGGTGGCAGAACTGAACAATCCTCATACACCTTATTTGCATAGGACCAAGGTACATGCAAGGGTGCCATGTACCTCAATATATTTTTAGCAAGCTATCCAACCCATCAGTGCCTCCTCAGAAGGAAGGTTGGCAATCTACTTCCTTAGTGATACTGCCTCGGAAACCCAAGGAGGGTTCACTATGAGTGAAGTCCGACTCAATGGCAAATAACAACAACAAGAACATCCAATCCCCTTGGTGGGCTACAACCCCCTCACATTTACATAGCCATACGAAGTTATCCAGTGGGAGTTATAAAGACCATGACTAGAAAAATCGTATTAAGTAATTCATTGCACCACAGACCATTTCACAAATAATCCAAGTATTTTATAATAGAGTGTTCCCAATTCCTCCTCCCATCCCTGATTATATTGTTGTCACTTATTCCATTTATTCATATGTTATAGTCACCTAATACCATGTTGCTATCATTACTTTAAGCAAATTGTTACCATGTAAGTGAAGTAACTGTATGAAAGGGGAAAGATTACATTTTACTTTTATTTATTCATTCTGTGATTATATTCCTTTCTTTACTTCTAGGTAGCTGTGGAATTTCCAGCTCCCCGCTAAGCCTCTATTGATATCTCTTTGTTTCTTTTGGATAGGAGGGATTGAGAGATGTCATTACTGTCCATCATATGGAGTCCATGGACTCTAAACAGAGGAAGAGTAGCCTCACCATGGAGGATTGTAGCGGATTTTCTCAAAGTTCACTAGGTCTTCTCTTATATCACGTACATCATTTCTATGGAAACAAGAGACGTGTGCATCAATTCTGACTCATGAAAACCAGTGTGAGTCAGAGTAGAACTGATTTATGTTCCATTGGATTTTTAATGCTGAATTTTTGGAAGTAGATCACCAGGCCTTTATTCCAAAGAGCATCTGGGAATGTTTGTTTAATAAATGGTGCTGGCAAAACTGGAGATCCATTTGCAGAAAAATGAAACAA
>NW_006921594.1:9646108-9656520 GCF_000298275.1 Orycteropus afer afer | reverse complement strand
TCTTCTGCTAGTTGGGGTTTAGTCCAATTCTTCATCCTTTCCTTCAAGGCTCAGGGGTCCAAGATTATCTTCTGTGTCTGTGTTAATTGGTTTCTCTTTTCTTTGTTGAAGAGGGTCTGTGCAATCCTTCTGCCTAGTCTGCCATCTTGCCAGAACCCCCCTTGGTTTTTTTTTTGATGAAAATTAAATATGTACCAAAAACTTTAAAAATATAAGCACTATATTCTGTTTCATAGATAAGGAAAGTGAGATACCATGAGGCAGAAGGCAGAATTGCATTTAAATTCCCCTCTAGCCCCATATTTTCACTCAGATAATCCTAAATTAAAATCCTGACTTAGTGAACTCCTAATAAAATAAAGCATTATTATTATATGCAATGACAAACAGCTAGTCAGCATTATTAGTAAGATGATCCTTATCCATTACCCCTTTATCCATACCAGTTATACTTGATGATATGTAGTGCCCACAGAATGAATAACTACAAAGTTATTGAATTTTTATGATAAAAAAGAACTTTAAGGTTACATACTTAACCCACTACATGAAGATATAGAAGAGGAAACTAACACTCACAAAAGTGAAGTGATTGTTTGAAATTTCCATAGGATATCAGATAAGAGCAATGATGAGTAAGACAGAGGACAAAAAGAAAATTTCCATACTCTTGCTAAAGAGAAAAAATTAGCAACACATCATAAACACTTTCATCTTACACACACTAACAATTGTTTTAACTGAAACTTTCTAGGGGAAAGGCTCTCTTTTCCTGATGATATTGAATAGACTACAGATTTCTTGAGGGTGGAAATGAATTTTACTCATCTTGACTTATCACAGTGTCCAGCATTATGTAAATCCTCACCAAATATAGGCTTCCATATAAAGCATTAAATTGAATTGAACTGAGGACTAATGTTATATATCAGTGAAATGGATATTAAAAATGCATTTTCATTTATTTTAAATGGGTGTTCTTGTCTCTTCTAAAGGTTAAACATATGTGGGTTTGTGGTGAAAAATGGTTGGGGACAAGGCTAAGAGAGTTACTTACCCATAATTTTTGCTTATGCTTGGAAGAGAGATTGACACCTATTTCCTGGATAGAAGCTTAGTAAGCTGCAGACATTTGCAGGCCTAAGAGTGGTGACAGACTGCCTGGGAAAGAATGACATGCATCCACTAGAGTTTAGGGAAATCCATGATTTATTTTTCACTATTGTGAAAAATGTCATTATGATTTTCTTCATTTTTCTGTTTATATCCTCAGAATGAATTCCTAGAAATAAAATGTTCATCTAAAAATCATCTTTTTGAACTGTTCAGGAAAGAATGGAAAACAGCATTTTATTACTGTTTTACTTCTAATTTCTTTGATTTATAATGAAAATGAATATCTGTTCATATTTTGGGGAATTATGCATTACTTTGCTTTCAAATCACCTATTATTTTATCTTTATGGAATTACCCATAGTTTCCACTAGCTGGAAGATCCAGCATAAAATATTTTTATTAAATAGTAAATACATCTGAATTTATTTGGGAAGTGAAAACTAATTTCCATTGATTTATTGGTCTGAAATTTTGGCAATACCACACTATTTTAATTATAATATATATATTTGTAGGAGCTCTGGTAGCATAGTGCCTAAGGCACTTGACAGCTAACCAGGAGGCTGGCGGTTCAAACCCACCAGCCATTCCTCAGAAGGAAGGTTGGGCAATCCTACTTCCGTAGTGATAACTGCCTCAGAAACCCAAGGAGGGGTCGCTAGGAGTCGGGGCCGACTCGATGGCAAATAACAACAACATATATTTGTATTATACTTTAATAGTCAACAGGCAAGCCTCAAAATTTCCTTGAGTTTCAGTGTTTCCTTGATTTCTTACATTCTAATAAATTATTATTAATAAAATACATCTTCAAAGTTCATTTTAAGACATGCAGCAGGATGAAAAAACACTTTTTAATTAGACTTGATAATGAAGATGAGAGAGAAAAACATAGTTATAAACCTAAGACTTTTGAGTAAGATGTCTTCACTTAACAACATTGCATTAGATGTAATAGTCATTTTGTATAATAAATTAATATATTTCCTATATAGTAATAAGACTTATTACCTAATGTACTCAGAAACAGTAGTTCATTTGAAATGGATAAAAATATAAAACATTGACTGAAATTGACAATTGTAAAAATTATGCATGTAGCTTAACACTTGATTTAACTTAAAAACACATAAATCATAAATGTATACTTATTCATAAATTGTTTAATGTATAGACAAGGTCTTTCTTTTAATATTGGCAAGATGATATTAATTTTACTTTGTTTTGCTTATATAAATCAGAGCTATAATACTTTATCTGGATTCCATTTTTGTTTCATTTTATAGTAATTGAGGCTTATGTGGAAGAAACCATATGCAGAAACTGTGTATATTATTTTTTGTCTTGATTTCTCTCAACCATACTTCATTGAATGATTGAATTGTGTTCCCCAAAAGCTATGCTGAAATCCTAACCATGGTACCTGTGAACATGACATTGTTTGGAAATAGGGTCTTTGAATATGCTATCATTTAAGTTAACATGAGGTCATATTGGGGTAGAGTGAAGCCTAATCCAATCATAGTGCTGCTGTTATAATGTAGAAAAGACACAACAAGACAGGGGGAGGAAAGATGGCCATGTGAAGATGCATCAGTATACCAAGGAATGCTTAGAGCTACAAGAAGCTGAGAGAGAAGAAAGGCTCTTCCCCTTTAGCCTTTGGAGGGAACATAGCCTTGAGGACACCAAAAATTTAGACTCTGAGCTTCTAGAACTGTAAGACATATCACTACTGTTCTCATAAGTCACCCAATTTGTGGTATTTCTTATGACAACCCTAGTAAACTAGTACCCATGATTCATATAATATACAATAATATGAGATTTTTTTTTTTTAACAAAAATATTTGAGAAGAAAATACAACTTACTTCAGGAAAATGTTGGTGGGAGCAGCAATGTGCTGGAGAATTAGCCATGGAAATATGTCAGTATGTTTCTTGGAGGGAATGGAGTCTGTCAGTTAGCCTAGAGATTTGATTCAGTTGAGGATGGTTTAAAAAATTGTATTATATGGGCAATGGATATGAACATTGAAAAAATAAGTTGCTAAAGATAGTAGGAATTCATGATAAATTATGGTCAGAACACTTATCAGCAAATTAGAATATTATAGGCTTAAAGGAAACAAAATGAGCTGAATGTGTGTATAAGAATTAAATAACAATTTTACATACAGAAAGCTGCATTATCAGTAATAACAAACATTTATCCACAGGTGGACACATAGGTAGACAGGCTAAATGATCAGGTATGTCTGGGCAAAAGGAAATGCACATATGACCATATGTAAGTTTGGCATACAATATTTCTATGTACTATTAGTATGTAATATAAGAACATCCATATATACACTCCAGGTTGGCTGGTCTGATGGAGCTGCTGGAACCCCTGAGACTATAGTCCCTAGCTGCCCTTCAGGTCTAGAATTGAACCCATGCCTGTGGCATCCAGCCAAACAAAAGACAGGCATATGAGCTGAACATTTACATTAGGTAGATACACTCCTTGGAAAGATCAATCATGGGAGAATAGAAGGGCTACGTATGCACAGGGAGATAGCTCAGGGGGCAGGAGTGCATGGGAGGGAAGGACACGGAAGAGGTAACAATGGCGAGGGAAGGAGGAAGAGAGCTGTTGGATTGTGACAAACTGTAGTCAATGTCATGAGACAAAGTATATATGAACTGAGTATGGAAAGTGAATTTGCTCTGTAAACTTTCACCCAAATCACAATAAAAATTAAAAGAAAGAATGTCCATATATATAACACAGCTAATGGGGAGCTCTGGCACTTGGCTGCTAACCAGAAGGCTGGTGCTTCAAACCTACCAGCCACTCCTCAGAAGGAAGATTGGGCAATCTACTTCTGTAGAGATAACACCTCAGGAATCCAAAGAGAGGTTGCTGTGACTCAGACCCGACTTGATGGCAGTGAGTTTGGTTTTGGTTTCATGCATCAAAATGATGACAACTTCTTAGCCACAGCCAACCAACTAGAGAGAATGAGTCCCTAGGCCCATGGGCTTGAGACCATGGTCACAGGGAACATCAAGATCAATTGACATAACATACTACATAAAAATCTTCTTTTATATCCTACTTTGATGAGTAGTAACTAGGGTCTTGAAAGCTTGCAAGTGGCCATCTAAGATGTAACAATGGGTCTCTCCTTGTCTGGAGCAAAGACGAATGAAGAAAACCAAAGACACATGTGAAAAATTAGTCCAAGGGACTAGTAGGCCATGTGAACCTCAGCCTGCATGACCGTGAGACCAGAACTAGATGGTGCCCAGCTACCACTGTCAACCACTTGGGAAAGGATAAAAATTGGAGATCCTGGATGGAGTGGGAAAAATGTGGAACAAAAATCAAACTCATAAAAAAGACCAGGTTTACTGGTTTGATAGAGACTGGTGAAACCCCTGAGACTATGGTCACTAATCACCCTTCAACCTGGAATTGAACTCATTCCAGTGGCCTCCAGCCAAACAATAGACAGGTGTGTAAGGTAAACATTTACACCAGGTAGGTGCACCCCTCAGAATAATCCACCATAGGAGATCAGAAGAGAAGTGCTTACATAGGAAGATGGCTCAGAGGGCAGGAATGCATAAGAAGGAAGGACACAGGGAAAAGGTAACCACAGGGAAGAAGTGGGAAGAGAGCTGTTGCACTGTGGGGATTGCAATCAATGCCATGAAACCAAATGGATGTGAACTGTTATATGGAAAATGAATTTACTCTGTAAACCGTCAGCCAAATCACAATTAAAAAAAAAAAAAAGTAATAAAAAAAGTGAGAAAAATAATTTCTGCAAAAATATATATTGAAAACATAGTACATTTTGGCAAGGACAGACATAAAATGTCATATGTCAGAAAAGAAAAAATAGACCTCTACCTTCATAAACACTGTAGGTGAATGGCCACGACTTTTCTGTCAGTTTGTCTTACTGCAGTGGCTTGAGTGTTTCTGTGAGGTTGGGAGTGATATCATCAGTATTTCAAATACCAGTAGGGTCACCCATGGTGGGAAGGTTTCAGCAGAACTTCCAGACTAAGGCAGGCTGGGAAGAAGGACAGGGCTATCTGCTTTTGAAATAAATTGGCCACTGAAAACCTAATGAATAGTAGTGAAATATTGTCTACTATGGTGTCAGAAGATGAGCTCTTCAGTTCGAAGGGCACTAAAAATGCAACTGGGGAGGAGCTGCCTCCTCAAAGTAAAGTTGGTCTTAATTACGTGACTAGAGTAAGGCTTTTGTGACCTTTATTCGCTGATAAGGCACCACGCAAAATGGGAAGAAACAACTGCAAACATTCATTAGTAATCAGAACATGGGATGTATGCATATGGATCTAGGAAACTTAGAAGTAGTAAAAAAAAAAAAAATGCATAAAGATCAATATCCTAGACATTAGTGAGCTAAATGGACTGGTATTGGCCATTTTGAATCAGAAAATCTTATGATCTACTATCCCAGGAATGACAAATTGAAGAAGAATGGCATTGTTCACAATGTTAAAAAGGACATTTCAAGATCTATCCTGAAGTACAATGCTGTCATACATAGGATAATATCCCTATACCTACAAGGAAGACCAGTTAATACCACTATTATTCAAATTTACACACCAATCACTAACACTATAGATGAAGAATCTGAAGATTTTGACCAGCTTCTGCAGTCTGAAATTGACCAAATATGCAATGAAAATGTATTGATAATTACTAGTGATTGGAATGCAAAAGTTGGAAACAAAGAAGAAGGAATGGTATTTGGAAAATATGGCATTAGTGATAGAAATGAAGCTGGAGATCACATGTTAAAATTTTGCAAGACCAACAACTTATTCATTGCAAATATATTTTTCAACAACATAAATGGCAACTGTACACGTGGACCTCACCAGATGGAATAAACAGAAATCAGATCGACTACATTTGTGCAAAGAGGTAATGTAGAAGCTCAGTATCATCAGTCAAAAAAAGGCCAGGAGTTTATTGTGGAACAGACAATCAATTGTTCAGATACAAGCTCACGTTGAAGCTGAAGAAAATTAAAAACAAGTCCACAAGAACCAAAATAAGTCCTTGATTACTCACTTGAATTTAGAGACCATCTGAAAAATAGATTTCACACACTCAAGACCACTGACTGAAGACCAGACAAGTTGTGAGATGACATTAAGAAAATCATACAGGTAGAAAAGGAGCTCTGGTAATGTAGTGTCTAAGACATTTAACTGCTAACTGCCAAGGTCCAGCCTCAGCTGTGGGTCTCTGGAGGGAGAGGTGGTGTCGGCGAGATGAAGGAGACACACTCACACAAGATGATGATGTGCCCCACATAATGAGGTGGCCTTCTTTATTTTATACTATATTGCAGATCACATAAAATAATGACAAAGCAAAATGACAAACCCACAATTCCGGGTACATCTTGAATCAGTTCATGGCTGTGGACTATTAACTTTATAGTAACAACTATGTTTATCACACTTTATGAATTACTTCTGTTCCTGTTTACTGGGAACATCCCAGAACATTCCCTTAATCTAGAACATCTTATTTCCAAGTAAATACAAGTTTAATCCTGTTATAATTAACTATATCCAAAACTTACAAAACTATTATTGAATTTATAAACTAGACTTACGTCTTATCTGACTTATCTATCACTAACATTATATGAGTAAAATGTGCTAGACAATGAGGTTAACTAAGGCATGAGAAAATGGTCAGGGTGAAGAAAACAACATGGGGCCAGAACGTGTGACCCAACCTTGTGGTTGGCACCATTCTCTGAATTACCACCAGCCTGGGGGTGCAAATGGGTCTACATAGTCCATCAACATATACTTGTGGCCTTTTAATTTCTTAAAGTAACTGTTCCATTGCTTGATTAGAGTATTACTCTGTGCAGTAGTTTTACACCTAGGCCCTGATAGTTTTAATCTCTCTAAGAAAGGGAGAGAGTTAAAAGGAACTCTTTTTCCATCTTACCCACACCATTCTTTTACCTTCTGTGTATGCCCCAGTATAAGGAAGAGGAAGGTCAGGCCATCGGGAAGGTTTAGGCTTCCCTCCCTGAGGAGGATACCAAAGTCTACCATTAATTCTATAAGCTACATTAGGAGGAGGCTTAACTGTAGGAGGTAGGCACTTAGGCAAAGGTTTCTTCCTATCAGGAGTAATCCCTTTTCTATGTTGTGCTGCAGGGGTTGGTATTGTAGGAGGTTGAGTAGCCATGAGATCTTTCCACCAATGTGAATTCTCAATGTCTTTAGGATTCCCAGGGAGCTTTTCCAGCTTTGGCTCATCATGGGGATTTCTAGGAAAACCGGGGTTTTTGGAATTGGAAATCAGAGAGTCATGTGGAAGGTGGCCTGATTCATGGGAAACATGAAAATCAGTTTTGGACCCTCTGGGATGAACCAGAAAGAGCATGATCACCATAAAGATTATTGTAGCAATTAAGATAACGGACCAGAATACAATCGAAAGTAAAGGTGGAATTGGCTTCCGCCCAAGACTCTTGACAGCTAGAGCTTTGTCAAGCAGCAGTTGTAGAGGTCTGGGCATTGCCAGGTAACCAGAAGGCTGGCAGTTCAAACGCACCAGCCACTCCTTGGAAGGTAGGCTGGGCAATCTACTTCCGTAGTGATACTGCCTTGGAAACCCAAGGAGGGGTTGCTATGAATCGGGTCTGACTCAACAGCAAACAACAAAAACAACAACAGGTAGAAAGCAAAAACTTATTAAAAAAGACAGGGAAGGAAGAAAAGACTAAATGGATGTGAGAAGAGATTCTGAAACTCGTTCTTGAATAAAGAATGTTGTTGTTGTTATTTGCCGTCGAGTCGGCCCCGACTCATAGCGACCCCTCCTTGGGTTTCCGAGGCAGTATCACTACGGAAGTAGGATTGCCCAACCTTCCTTCCGAGTGAATAAAGAATAGCTAAGTCAAATGGAAGAAATAATGAAATAAAAGAGCAGAACAGAAGGTTTCAAAGTGCATTTCAAGAAGACAAAGTATTTTAATGAACTGTGCAAAGACCTGGAGTTAGAAAAAGAAAATATTAGTATACACTTGGCATATCTTAAGCTGAAAGAACTGAAGGAAAAATTCAAACCTCTAGTTGCAGTATTGAAGGATTTTATGGGGAAGATAGTAAACAATGCAGAAAGTATCAAAAGAAGATGGAACAGCAGCTGTGTTGAAGGAAGAAGTATAAGCTTCACTGAAGGAAATGGTGAAAAATAGGGCTCTAGGAATTGATGGAATACCCATTGAGATGTTTCAGCAAATGGATGTAGCATTGGAGGTACTTGTTTAAGCTAAGAAATTTGGAAGACAACTACCTGGCCAGCTGACTGGAAGAGATCCATGTTTGTGCCCATTCCAAAGAAAGGTAATCCAACTGAATGTGGAAATTATAGAACAGTATTGTTAATATCACATGCATGTAAATTTTTGCCGAACATAACTGAAAAATGGTTGCAGCAGTATATTGACAGGGAACTTCCAGCAATTTAATCAAACCAAACCAAACCAAACTCACTGCCATTGAGTGGGATCTGACTCATAGCAACCCCTCCTTGGGTTTCCGAGATGGTGTCACCTAACGTGCATGTGAAAGCTGGGGAATGAACAAAGAAAACAAAAGAAGAATCGATGCCTTTGAATTGTTGTTTTGGTGATTAATACTGAAGATACCATGGACTAGCAGAAGATCAAACAAATCTGTCCTGGAAGAAGTGCATCCAGAATGCTTCTTAGAAGTGACAATGGGCAGACTTTGTCTCTCTAGTCCTGTTGTCAGAAGGGACCAGTCTCTGCAGAAGGATATCATGCTTGGCAAGGTAGTGTCAGTGAAAAAAGGAAAGACCCTCAATGAAATGAATTGGCATAGTGGCTGGAATGATGGGCTTGAACATAGAAAAGATTATGAGGATGGCACAGGATTAGACAATATTTCATTCTGTTGTACATAGAATCACTATGAGTCAACACAATGACATAACAACATAGGGGAATAAAATAAAAAATGGTAAGCAGGAATGAAAAATAATGATAATTAAAACATTCATTATGTTATAGAAAGACAGGATATATATAATATTCAATACATTCGCTTAAAATGAAATGTGACTTTCTTTGGACAATTCATTTACATTTATTTTAATTGAAAATAGAAAACTTGCATAAGATTAGCTTTAATGAATTTTATCAATCATGTCTAACCATCATCAATATGGTAAAGATTTCATAGAAATGATAATGTCTTAATATAGACTATCTCTATGTCATTAATTTTAAACTTCATTAATTTCCAATTTTCAGTTTTTAAATGTTTTTATGAAACTATTATGAAATCTTGGGATTTTCCATTACTTTCTGATGCCAAAACACTGTATGAAATATATTTCAATGTTTTCTTTCTTTACAAAGATCATATTATACTGGACTTCAAAAAATATATTAATATATGCTATGCATTAATCTTGATAATCTGCTGTAACTTTAATTAGTTCAAAATCTATTTAAAATATGATGATATTTTATTTTTATAAAAACTCATAAAATGTACTCTTCTGCCTATACAAGGGGGAGAAAAAATGGTAAAAATTGTTTTTCATTAAAATGTTAACTTAAACATGTACTAACATTCAGTGTATAATACGACGTTTTCTGTATTTCTGATCCACTAGTTCAGCATGTCAAAGAGCAAACTAGAGTCTCTGTTAAACATCAAAGTAATGAGCTTTATTAAAGAAAAAAAAATCAAATCAGGAAAAATGTAGGGTCCATAAAATGAACTAACCACGTTGGAAAAGGAATTTTTCACAGGGGTTAAGTGCAGAAATTCAAGAATTTACAAAGACCAATTCTTATTGGTTGACATTTATGAAATTATGCCTCGGTAGTCACAAGACAATTGCAAGACCCCTTAAACATTGTTTTCTTAACCATAAAGTTGGAATTAGTTTAACATTTGATAATCTGTGGCTATCTTTGGGCCAGCCTGAGTAACTATCCTCTCTGAGAACATGCCTTGAGAGGAAGGGAGGGGAGCGTACAAGCTTCCTGAGGTATTCTGGTTAGGGTCTCCTTTGAAAGTTAGCTCAGAATTAACAGCAAACACACACACAAAAAAGGGATTTGGTTTGCATCCTGGGCAGAAACCTCTCCTTATACCAAGCACCTAGATTTTGGGGGTTCCTTCACAATCTCCCCTTTTTTTTTTTTTTTTTTTAATTGGATTTGGGTGAAGATTTACAGAGTAA
>NW_006921594.1:9638527-9640082 GCF_000298275.1 Orycteropus afer afer | reverse complement strand
TTCTTCTGCTAGTTGGGGTTTAGTCCAAATCTGCATCCTTTCCTTCAAGGCTCAGGGGTCCAAGATTATCTTCTGTGTCTGTATTTATTGGTTTCCCTTTTCTTTGTTGAAGAGGGTCTGTGCAATCCTTCTGCCTAGTCCGCCATCTTGCCCCGCCTCCACAATCTCCCCTTTTGATCAAGAATTTCTATAGAAATTTACTATTTATTTTTATAAGGGTATTCTTCTGCATGTACTTATTCTTTATGTTTATGAGACAGGTTATGTTTATGAGATGTTTAGAATAGATTTTTAATACTTCTAATAAGATGGGGCAATCTACTTCTATAGTGATACTGCCTCAGAAATCCAAGGAGGGGTTGCTATGAGTTGGGTCTGACTCGATGGCACATAAAAACAACCCAATACTATCTATGAAGAGTAGCCACTCACCATCTATTTAATCTTTGCTATGCCATAGCTTTGACCTCTGCTTCTGTGATCTATTAAGGGTGTGGAAGAACAGGGCCAAATTGGAAAGTAGTACTTGGCAAAGAGGGCCCCTAGTCAGGGTGAAAAATTGAACTAAGTCTCTAAGATATAGTTTGTCTTTCAAAGTGCATAATACTCTGTAAGAAGTAAAGCAAATACATATATTGAGGAATAGAACAGTCTGAACTGGGCAGCATAAAAATGAAGTCACCATATGTTCCAGTGATCTGGGCCCCAAGGAGGGTTTAAATGCAGAAATATCAGGAACTAACACACAATTTTCTGAATGACTGATATTTACAGAGCTTTGTGTAAATCAGTCACAATGCTTTCATAAGACCCCAGAAGTTTCAGTTGATAGCCCATAAACATTTCAAAATAACTTCCTTTTCTAACCTGTAGACATATTGGGAATAGCAAGGGGGTTTGCATAAGCATTCCTTCTTGGAACCAGTCATGCAAGGAAAGGAGTGGGTGATAATATTTCCTGGAACAGTACATTGTTATCTTAACAGCATTCCTGGTTCCTCCCCTTTCTTTGGGGGTATATTCAGCCAGGTGGGCTTCGGGTCAATTTTCTGGAAGTCTTGTTCTACTTCTGCAGTGGTATTTACCTAAGAACAACAAGAGGTATTAACAAGGGCACAGACACCCCCTTGTTGAGCTAAAATAAAATTGAGGGCTAGTCTATTATATAATATAATTTTCATAAGATACTCTAAGTTCTATTGAGCTGCCAAATCATCTGCAATACCATCAGCAATTTGAACCATAGTAGCAGATAAATTGTGAATGAATTTTTCCGTTCTAGGGATCCCATGTTGTATTGTTGTTGTTATGTGCCATCGAGTCAGTCCTGACTCATAGCGACCCCTCCTTGAGTTTTCAAGGCAGTATCACTATGGAAGTTGTTGTTGTTGTTGTTGTTGTTTGCCATCGAGTCGGCCCCGACTCATAGTGACCCCTCCTTGGGTTTCCGAGGCAATATCACTACGGAAGTAGGATTGCCCAACCTTCCTTCCGAGGAGTGGCTGGTGGGTTTGAACTGCCAGCCTTCTGGTTAGCAGTCAAGTGCCTTAGGCAT
>NW_006921594.1:9620590-9637802 GCF_000298275.1 Orycteropus afer afer | reverse complement strand
TGAGTTTCCGAGGCAGTATCACTACGGAAGTAGGATTGCCCAACCTTCCTTCCGAGGAGTGGCTGGTGGGTTTGAACCGTCAGCCGTCTGGTTAGCAGGCAAGTGTCTTAGCCACTATGCTGTGTCTTGACCTTATTAAATTGTGACAAATGAATCCAGGTCTTAGATCCCTGTAATTTGGCAGCACGTGGATTAGTAAGGAAAATTAGGTTCAGCCCCTTCCAATGATGTTTCAGTGAGTCCTTTACTTGATGTCTCTTTCAATGTACGTATTTTCCTAGAGCTACATTAGGTAAGTTTGAGAGTCCAATCATTGTTTATAAAAGGCTTATCTCAAGTGTGAAAGATACATTTTGGAATACTGGATTAAATATTCACAATACGTTAGTAAAGTTAGGTAAAAGAGTTTTCTTATTAGGCCTGCTCCATAATTTAGTATCGGGATCTTGACAACATTCTGTTTTTTTCCATGTCTCAACTTCACCCATCTGGGCCAACTGAAGTTGTTTTAGAAGGTTTTATGAAGTTAATTCACAAAGGTTGGAATGATCAGTAAGTAAATTTGAGGAGACCCTGTATTTATTTATCATAAGTGCAGAAATATTTGTAAAGACAACTCATTTGGTGGACATATGAGTTAGGCTATTCCCTTTAATTTCCTCAGTCTGGGATACTCCTTTCTTCTGCTGCTCCAGATGAACAAGGACAAATAATTTCCCCTTGGATGCCTGATTGCAAGCATTAAAGCCCCAGAAACCACATTAAAAACTGGGAGATAAAGCAATATTAAACCAATTGACTGAAACCACCCACAAACCATGGCCCTCAGTCTTTGAACTAAGAAAACAAGTCCCATGATGTATCTATTTATACATAAGCAGCATAAATAACTACTTTTCATATGCCTCAGGAGCAGCTACAGTCTACAAACCATAAGATTGCATGTTATTAATGCAAACACAGCAATGTCCATCTATTAAGGCACAAACTCCTCCTTGGAAGACTAACAGGAAAACTAATGTTATTATGTTTGTAAAATCGTATCTTGAACTTCAGATACTTCTCTAGTTATACTCTTTATAACTTTGCTAAGTTTATCAACAGAAGTTTTTAATTTGAGAGTTATAATATCTAAATATATTTAAAGTCAAATGATTTCCTTTAATGTAAGAACCAAATATTTCAGTAATAGCACAATGCAGCCTATATTCTGTGGTAAAGATTTTTCTTATCACCTACTTCATCTTTTTAATGTTTTTAAGTTTCCTTTTCTAGTCTCAAATTCATGTTCCTCTCATATTTCTTTTTTTTCTTCTTGATTAATTTTCTAACCACTTCATATTTGCAGATTAAAAGACAAACCCATTAGTTAGATAATTTAGGAGAAAAAGGAAAATGGTTTCTTATACTCAAAAATGAAACCATTTTTTCTTCTGGGTTGTGAAACCATTTTCCTTCTTTCTTATATACCCAAAAAATGAGAGCTCTGATAGTGTAGTGCCTAAGGCACTTGACTGCTAACCAGAAGGCTGGTGGTTCAAACCCACCAGCCACTCCTCAGAAGGGAGGTTGCGCAACCTACTTCCGTAGCAATACCACCTTGGAAAACCAAGGAGGGGTCACTATGAGTCGAGTCCGACTTGATGGCACATAACAACAACAACAACAATACCCAAAAAAGAGAATATTAAAACATCAGTGGTATTATCATATAAAACCCATTGTTGTTATTATAATTAGCTGCTGTTGAGTTGTCTTTGACTCATAGCAAACTTTCCTACGACAGAACAAAACGCTGCCCGGTCCTGTGCCAGCTTCACAGCCCCCCTGCTATACCTGAGCACATCATTGCAGCCACTGGGTCAATCCATTTTGTTGAGGGCCATCCCCTTTTACTTTGACTTTCCACTTTACTAAGCATGATATCTTTCTCCAGAGAATGGTTCCTTCTGACAACATGACCAAAGTAGGTGAGATGAAGTCTGGCCATTCTCGCTGCCAAGGAGCATTCTGGCTGCGCTTTCTCTAGGACAGGTTTGTTACTCCTTTTAGCAGTCCAGTGTACTCTTAGCATTCTTCTCCAACACCACAACTCAAAAGCACCAACTCTTCTTCAGTCTTCCTTCCTCATCGTCCAGCTCTCACATGACATGCATGAGGCAATTGAAAATATCATGACCTGGGTTAGTTCACCTTAGTCTTCAAGGAGAACTCTTTGCTCTTCAGCACTTGAAAGAGGACTTTTGCAGCAGATTGCCCAATGCAGTACATCATCTGATGTCTTGACTGCTGCTTCCATTGGTGTTGATAGTAGAACCAAGTAAATGAAGTCTTTGACAACTTCAATCTTTTCTCCATTTATTGTGATCCTGCTTATTTGTCCAGTTGTCAGGATTTTCATTTCATTTATATTGAGGTGTAATCCATACTGCAGACTTTAGTCTTTAATCTTCATCCATAAGTGCCTCAAGTCATCTTTACCTTCAGCAAACAAATTTGTGTTTATCTGTTTATCGCAGGTTGTTAATGACCCTCCTTCCAATCCTGATGCCACATTCTTCTTCATATAGTCCAGCTTCTAGGATTATTTGTTTGCCATACAGATTGAAAAAGTATGGTGAAAGGATAGAATACTGATGCACTTCCTTCCTGATTTTAAACCACGAAGTATCCTCTTGTTCTGTTCGAATGACAGCCTCCTGGTCTATGTACAGGTTCCTCATGAGTATAATCAATTCTTCTTGAATTCCTCTTCTTTACAATATTATCCATTATTTGTTATGATCCACACAATCAAATGCTTTTGCATAGTCAGTAAAACACAAGTAAACATCTTTCTGGTAGTCTTTGCTTTTAGCTAAGATTCATCTGACATCAGCTATGATGTCCTTCATTCCACGACCTCTTCTGAATTCAGCTTGCATTTCTGGAAGTTCTCTTTCAATATACTGCTGCAGCTATTTTTGAATTATCTTCAGTAAGATTTTACTTGTGTGTCCTATTAATGATACTATTTGATAATTTCCGCATTCTGTGGAATCACCTTTCTTTGAAATGGGTATGAATATGGATTTTTTTCCACTCGGCCAGATAGCTGTATTCCAAATCTTCCTTTAATACCTTGGTACTTTAATACCTTCCTTTCTTCCTTTAATACCTTGGTCCTTGATCATATGCCATCTCCTGAAATGGATGAACATTGACCCAATTGTTTTCTGTGCAGGGACTCTGTGCATTCCTTCCATCTTCTCTTGATGTGTCCTGCATCATTCAATATATTGTCCACAGAATCTTTCAATATTGGAACTCAAAGCTTAAATTTTTTCTTCAGTTCTTTCAGCTTGAGAAATGCTGAGCATGTTCTTCCCTTTTGGTTTTCTAACTCCAGGAATTTACACATTTCATTATAATAATTGAGGTTGTCTTCTCAAGCTACTCTTTGAAATCTTCTGTTTAGGTCTTTTGTCATTCGTTCCATTTGTTTTAGCTACTTTCCATTCAATGGCAAGTTTCAAAATCTTTTCTAACATCTATTTTGGTCCTTTCTTCCTTTCCGGTCTTTTTAATGATCTTTTGCTTTCTTCATGTATGAAGTTCTTGATATCATCCCACAATTCCTCTGGTTTTCAGTCATTTGTGTTGAATGCATCAAATCTATTTTTTAGATCGTCTCTAAATTCAAGAGGGATGTGATCAAGGTTATATCTTGGCTCTCGTGGACTTGTTTTAATTGTCTTTAGCTTCAGCTTGAAGGTGCATATGAGCAGTTGATGATCTGTTCCACAATCAGCTCCTGGCCTTGTTTTGGCTGAAGATATTGAACTTCTCCATCACCTCTTGCTACAGGTATAGTCAATCAGATTCCTGTGTACTCCATCTGGTGAAGTCCAAATGTATAGCCACTGTTTGTGTTGTTGAAAAAAAGGTATTTGCAATGAATAAGTTGTCAGTCTTGCGAAATTCTATCATGCAGTCTCCAGTGTTATTTCTATCACTGAGGCCATATTTTCCAACTACCAATAATTCTTCTTTGTTTCCAACTTTTGCATGCCAATCCCCAGTGATAATTAACACATCTTGATTGCATGTTCATTCAATTTCAGAGTGCAGAAATTGGTAGAAATCTTCAATTTTCCTGTCTTTGGTTTTATGGTTGGTGTGTAAATTTGTATAATAGTAGTATTAACTGGTCTTCCTTGTAGGCATATGATATTATCCTATCAATGACAGCATTGAACTTCAGGATAGATCTTGAAACATTCTTTGTGATGATGAATGCCATGTCATTCTTCTTCAATTTGTCACTCCTGACATAGTAGATCATGTTGTTGTTTGTTGTTATGTGCTGTTGAGTCAGACCTGGCTTATGGCGACCCCTCCGTGGGTTTCCAAGGTGGTATCACTACGGATCTACTTCCTATGCCTACAAGGAAGACCAGTTAATAGTACTATTATTCAAATCTACACACCAACCATCAAAGCCAAAGACAAGGAAATTGAAGATTTGTACCAACCTCTGCACTCTGAAAGTGACTAAACATGCAATCAAGATGTGTTAATTATCACTGGTGATTGGCAGGCAAAAGTTGGAAACAAAGAAGAATCACTGGTAGTTGGAAAATATAGCCTCGGTGATAGAAATAATGCTGGAGATCATATGATTGTCTTATTCAAAATGTCCAACACCAGTCCATTTCAGCTCACTAATGCATAGGATATCATTCTTTATACATTCCATTTCATTTTTGACAACTTCCAATTTCCTAGATTCATACTTTGTACATTCTGTGTCCTGATTATTAATGGATATTTGTTGCTGTTTCTTCTCACCTTGAGACATGCCACATCAGCAAATGGAGGTTCCAAAAGCTTTACTCTATCCATATCATTAAGGTCGGCTCTACTCTGAGGAGGCAGCTCTTCTCCAATTGTATTTTGAGTGTTTTCCAAACTGATGGGCTCATCTTCTGGCACTATATTGAACAGTGTTTCAGAGCTATTCATAAAGTTTTCCAGTAATATATTAGACAGTGTCTCACTGTTATTCATAAGGTTTTCACTGGTCAATTGTTTGAGAAGTGGATGGCCCCTTCCTTCTTCTGTCTTAGTTTGGAAGTGCTGCTGAAACCTGTCTACCATGGGTTACCCTGGCCACATTTGAAAACCAGTGGCATAGTCTCCAGCCTTACAGCAACATGCAAGCCACCACAGTATGACAAAATGAAAGACAAGTTTGCCTCACTTAGCTGTTCCAAACCATTCCCCTCACTTCCCAGCCTCCCCCAGGCACTCCAACACATGCTTACCTTATGCGCCCAGCTCACTGCTTACCTGGCCTGCCCTGGGCACTCCAAAACATGTGCCTACACTGTGTGCTTTGTTGTTGTTGTTATTTGCCATTGAGTCAGGCCCAACTCATAGCGACCCCTCCTTGGGTTTCCGAGGCAGTATCACTACGGAAGTAGGATTGCCCAACCTTCCTTTTAGTGCACTGTTTATGTGGCCTGCCCTGGGTCCTCCAAAACATCTGCCTGTTCTGCATACCCAGCTCACATCAATGACGATAGATTCAAAAGAAATTAAGTTGTGATCAAGTTAACAATTTAAAAATTACGACATAATTATATGTGCTTGTTGCATAATATCAGGCAAAAATTTAAGAGAAACGTATATTTTTAACCAAAGAATATCAAGAACGTAATTTGATTTGGCAACATGATTCATGTAATTTATAATACATTACAAAACATTTTTAGCCTTTTCTCTTCAGAAACAAACCTTTTATAGCTTTCCATAAAGTTTTGAAGTTGTCAGGAGTTTAGTATAGGTCACCTAGAAACAATAGTTAAGTTATTTAACTACAATTCTTAAAGGTAAAAGCTGTATTTATTTATTTATTTATTTATCTTTCAAAGTCATATGGCTTGATTTTCTACAGAGGAATATATTCTAATGAAATACCAAACTCTTGCCTTCAAGGCAGATTACACAAAAAATAACTGTTAAACCCAATAATCAAAGGAAATGTTGTTAGCAGCAAGAAACCCAATTCTTTGCTGTTTCACATTAAAACTTTTAAAAATTCTCATAAATAAACCCATCAAACTTCCAGCTAGGCAGATAAAAACCTTTACTATATTAAATTACTTTTTAAATAAATATTTTAAACTTTGACTTTTTTTGCATATCTCTCATAGTATAACTATTATAGTGGCAATAATTAACACACTCATCAACAGACCTAAATATACATGTCTTTTCTCTGTGGCATTAGAAGCAAAAGTATGTAAATTTGAGTGTTAACTCAATTTAATATTAGTAATTTACCTAAAGAGCTTGGAAAATATTTTAAGCCTATATACCACAAAACATAATTACTATTGAAATAAAGTTTATTTAAATAGTCTACATTTTCATTCAAACCTCTGCCACTTCATTTCAGTGTGCCTCCTTGTAAAGTCTTTGTATGGCTTCTTCAAATTCCTGTACAATACAAAAAACTTGTTTATATTTCTTTTATGTTGGGAATCCACTCAACATAAAAGTTGAGTAATACTACAGTAATATAATATCTACAGTAATGTAATGTCTTATTTTATTATTATTATTATTTTTTGTCTTAAAAGATCTTCACCTAGTTGGGAAAGTTCCTTCAAAGTTTCTGTGTAGTTATATGACCTCAGAGGCTAGAGGCTGAGGAAACCTGATCCTCTCTTGCCCTCCCTGTCTTTTGGCTCCTGCTCAAAGACAAGATATGGTCAATTCCTTTACATAAGTAAATGTAAATGAATGTTGGCCTAGGTATTTTGAAAAACAAAAGATAACCAAACTATTTCCCTTTTACTAATCTCTTGGAGGGAAGGTTGGGCAATCCTACTTCTGTAGTGATGTTGTTGTTGTTGTTATGTGCCGTGGAGTCATCAAGTCGGCCCAGACTCATAGCGACCCCTCCTTGGGTTTCCGAGGCAGTATCACTACAGAAGTAGGATTGCCCAACCTTCCTTCCGAGGAGTGGCTGGTGGGTTTGAACCGCCAGCCTTCTGGTGAGCAGTCAAGTGCCTTAGGCACTATGTATAGTCTTATTCAAAAAGGCACTTGACTGCTAGCCAGAAGGCTGGCTGTTCAAACCCACCAGTCACTCCTAGGAAGGAAGGTTGGGCAATCCTACTTCCATAGTGATGCTGCCTCTGAAACCCAAGGAGGGGTCACTATGAGTTGGGGCCAACATGACGGCAAATAACAACAACAACAACAACTATAGAACATATAATTAATTCTTTGTCAGAATGAATTCACTTTCATTAATTCCCGGAAATATTCGGACTGCTAAATTAATATAACCTATTATTTATCTTTAAGCTGATCAGAGTAAATTTTTTGAAGAAATAATACAATCTAACTTAATGATAGCATCTAGAGGTAGGAAATTATATTTTCATAACCCTGTCTTTGGATGTTTTATAGGATCCTTTAGAGAAGTAATTTATAATAATTTATCCCTTTTTTTGGAAGCTCTGGTAGCATAATGGCTAAAGCGCTTGACTGCTAACCAGAAGGCTGGCGGTTCAAACCCACCAGCCACTCCTTGGAAGGAAGGTTGGGCAATCCTACTTCCGTAGTGATACTGCCTCGGAAACCCAAGGAGGGGTCGCTATGAGTCGGGGCCGACTCGACGGCACATAACAACAACAACATCCCTTTTTTAAGCCATGTTATGCCAATGAAAATAAACAATCTATTGTTTTTCATTTTAAAATAGACTGATTTATATCAAAGTTTCTCAGAATAGCTAATAAAAGTCCAAATCATAAGATAGGCACAAGAAGCAATTTTTCTTGGAAGAGAAAAGAACTGAGATTTCAGATAGCCCCATGAAAAACATCAGTCATGGCCTTCAACCTTCTACAAGTAAGACACAATGGTCTAGATTACAAATAAGCTCTCAGATCAAAATGTAACAGAAAAATCATAAACTCACCTGTCTCTGAGGCCAGCTCAAAATCCAGGCTTATACAATGTCACACAATATAAACATGGGGAACCTTGTTTCTTAAAATGTATAGGCAATTCCAGGATGAGATTGGCTCAGTTTAATAGGAAAACAGTCCCAAACTAAATTCAGATGGGGGGAGATCAAACCTGACAAAACCTGAGGAAAGGCAACACAAATTGTAATTCATTTTCCTAGAATGGGAGGAAAAAGAATATATATAAAGTAATTTACTCAAAGCGACCACTGAAATTCCAAATTACTTCAAATATATTCAGTTTATAATGTTTTTCAACATGAAGCCCAAAACAACTTCTTGGTAGGGGGAGATCTATGCTCATTTATTAGGAATGTTAAGACTAGGTTTGACTTCTAGAAAAAAAAAAAAAAACCAAACTCATTGCCATCGAGTGGATTCTGACTCATAGCAACCCCCTTCAGGATTCCAAGGTGGTAAATCTTTATGGAAGTAGATTGCTCTGTCTTCCCTCTGTGGAGTGGCTGGTGGGTTGAACCATCAACCTTCAGGTTATCAGCCAAATGCCTTAGGCACCAAGCCACCAGAGCTCCTCTTCCACCAGAACTCCTCCTGGTTTGATTTCTAGAGTCAAATAAAGTTCTTAAAAGACTCTGGAATTCTTTTATAACAGCCATATGCAACCAGCTTTTATTTCTTTTAAGAGCTCTTGGTGGCATAGTGCCTAAGGCATTTGACTGCTAACGAGAATGCTGGTGGTTCAAACCCACCAGGCACACTTCAGAAATAAGGTTGGGCAACCTACTTCTGTAGTGATATAGCCTCTGAAACCCAAGGAGGGGTTGCTATGAGTTGGATCTGACTTGACAGCAGTGAGTTTGGTTTGGTTTTGGGTTCATTTCTTTTAAGCTTAATTCATTTTGCTGGCTCTAGACCTAGTCTCTTATTTTAAACATACTAACGCACTGCCATTGAGTCAGATCCAACTCATAGCAACCCCTCATCGTGTTTCCAAGGCAATATCACTATGGAAGTAGATTGCCCAACCTTCCAAGGAGTGGCTGGTGGGTTTGAACCACCAGCCTTCTGGTAAGCAGTCAAATGCCTTAGGCACTACACTACTAGTCTCTCTAATTGGAAATTATCTTGCAGAGAAGCAATTCTGCTGTTTTGATGTCTTAGAAGCTTCTAGGTATCAGTCAAAATAAGTGTATTAGTTACCAAGTGCTGCTCTGATAGGAATATACCATAAATGAGATGGCTTCCACAAGCAGGAGTTTATTCTCTTATGGTTTTGGAGGTTAAAAGTCCAAGTTTAAAGTGCCAGACTCTAGGGGCTGGGTGAAAGTCCCTCAACCTTGGGCTTCAACTCTGCTTCTTGCTCCTGTCCTACTGAAGCTAGAGGCATCTCTTCACTCAGGCGGCTGCTGACTGCTGAGGCTGACAAACCCAAGGTTGACAAGTGAAAAGGCACAGTCACACTATTACCAAACCACACGACCATTGATTCAAGTTCAGTGAAAGTCCCAAGATTGGCAGAGCATGGCAGGTTGCTGAACAACAACTTGGCTACATGCAAATGTGCCATCAAGGGTGCCATCAGCTAGAGACCATTCCCAAAACTGCTTCTTATATACGGGAAGCAGACCACATCTTTAAAGTTCCTCATCTGCTTGTGGTAGATCCCACCATGGAGTTGATTGCCAGTCTCACATGGGGAATAACTACCACCAGCTGCCCAGCCCCTCAACCAGGCCCAGCTAAATTGACACATAACCTTAACTACCACAATAGGAGGGAGCTCTGGTAGCATAGTGGCTAAGACACTTGCCTGCTAAGCAGAAGGCTGGCGGTTCAAACCCACCAGCCACTCCTCGGAAGGAAGGTTGGGCAATCCTACTTCCATAGAGACACTGCCTCGGAAACCCAAGGAGGGGTCGCTATGAGTCGGGGCCGACTCGACAGCACATAACAACAACAACCACAATAGGTATTTCCCTGAGCCTGCTTAATTTGGGAGCCATTATTTCCCAACTTACTACACAGAAAACTCAATTTAGATAATTCAAATTAACCCCAATCTGTCCACATATTTTCCAGATTGTCGTTGGTAAGGTTAAGGCAAGCAGTAGCAGAGCCATAGTGCTTGCCCATATGTCAGGAGGAAGTCCCAGAAGGGACTCTTTGTTGTCCCTTCATGTGGGATTTCCAATTTTTAAGAAGGTTTCAGTTTGTTCAACGTTTAGGAACTTCATACTCAACAAATCGCAATGCAGGATGTCACAGAGTTTGGATAGTGTGTTCCTTAAACCAATATGTGCCTGAGATTTTCATAGGTTTTATCTCTGTCAAGTGGGCAGTCTAATACTTTTGGCTCATTCTCTGAACTGGCGTATCCGGTTACAGGAGTCTGTATATGCTCTGCAGTTGGCATCTACTCTACTGGCTCTTAAATGGTCAACCTGTGCTATTGTCTAAGATAGTGATTTTTACAAGCCCAGAACCTCTACTATTGCCACTACCAGAGGTCCATTCATTTAAGAACAAAATAAAGCTAGATCCTTCAGTAAATCTTGAAGAGCTCTACATAAAGAAAGGAAGCTCAAAATATGAGAATTTTACCTTAAGATGATTCCAAAGGTTGAGACATGGGCTCCAGGGGCTCATGCTCTCCTGAGCTCTGGGTCCTTGGCTGCTTGGGGTAACAGAAGGTAATGCACCTTCAAATTCCAAACTCTGACACCAAGAAACATCAAAGAACAAACTGGAGTCTCAGTTAAAATCAAAGTAATGAGGTTTACTGAAGGAATAAAAGTGATTTAAATCAGAGAAAATACACAGTTCATGAAATGAAGTAAGTGCTCTAGTGAAAAGAATTTTTTCACAGGGTTTAAATACAGAAAATTCAAAGATCTTACAAAGAAAAATTCTGATTGGTTGACAAAATCATGCCTCAATAGTCACAAGACAATTAAAAAACTCCTTCCTTACTATTTTGTTAACCATATAATTTGAATTAGTTTAACATCAGATAATTTACGTATATTTTGGGGCAGCCTGAGTAAGCATTCTTCCTGAGGACTTGTTGTGAAAGGGAAGAATAGTCCACAGTGTTCTTAAGGTATTCTGGCTAGGCTATCTTTGAAAGTCAGCTCAGAATGAATAGTGAACAAAGAAATGGAATTTGCACTGAAGCCTGGGCAGAAGCCTCTCCTTAGGCCAAGGACTTAGATTTTTGGGGCCCCTTGAAGGGAGCTCTGGTGGTGTAGTGCCTAAGGCATGTGACTGCTAACCAGAAGGCTGGTGATTCAAACCCACCAGCCACTCATTGGAAGGAAGATTGGGCAATCTACCTCCATAGAGATACTGCACCTTGGAAACCCAAGGAGGGGTCTCTCTGAGTTAGATTCCACTCGATGGCAGTAAGGTTTTTTTTTTTTGGGGGGGGTTCACAAGTGAAATAAATCCCCAGTACAAACATATATTGTTTAATTCTTGTATTGTATCCTCATTATCATGGAATTGAATGATTAAAACATTAAAGTGTCTATATTTTTTAATAACCACTTAAATACTACTAAAACTCAATTGTCACTCCATTGGAATTTCTTCAAAAAAATATTCAATTTTAATTGTTTGAGCCTTTGTAAAGATAAAAAGCAACTAGCAACCAATCTCCTTAATATGACTTACAAAACATTTACAAAGTTATGAGCCTTCTTTCTCTGGGAAAAATGACCCAGCTAAATTTTGTAGAATGTAGAAATGATAAATTAACAAGCATTTATTTAGTGCATTTGATGAGCTTGAAATATACATTGAAGTCTTTTATAAAATAATTTAGCAAAAGAATTAATTCAGCATCTGATACATTCAGGGGCCATTATAGAACAGATGAACAGTAGTTCATGAGAACATAACAAAACACTCATCGCTGACAGACTAACAGAAATAATCTTCTAGCAGTAAAAACTCCACTATAAGTAATTCCTGCTTTTTATATAATTAATTTTTCGTCTTGATTACAAATATAAATTGTAGAATATTTGATTATATGTACTTAAAAAATAAATTCCAAAAAATACAGATTACTGAAAATAAAATCTAGATGCTTTAATTCTACCTTATAATTTCACACTGCTTTCTGGAGATAATACTTTTTACTATAATATGCTTCAAGATTTTTGTTTTTGTGGGACTTTTCATTTGGTCCAAGAATTCTCACCAATGTCTGCAGATGAAAACAAAAATAAACCATAAAGGAAACTAGAATATTTGGGGCTAAATACTTCCCCTCAGTGTTTACAGATTAAAACTGTAGGCACAGAAAGTTCCAGTGGCTCACCCATGATCACACTTACAGTAAATAATAAACATGTGATTCAAACCCACACAATCTGGCTCCAGTGTCTGCTGTTCCTTACCATGACTTGCTGCCTCATGGAAGGCAGGTGCATATATTTTACTCTACTTCCTTTCAATGGACTCTCTTGAGAGTATATATTTGGTTTCTGTATGTATACATCAAAGGGCCCAGGTGGCAAAATGGTTAAGCACTTGCTGCTAACCAAAGCCACCAGCAACTCAGTGGGAGAAAAGTCCTGTTGATCAGCTCCTATAAATATTACTGCCCAGTAAACCTTAGGAGCTCTGGTGGGGTAGTGCCTAAGGCTAGCAGTTCAAACCCACCAGCCACTCCGTGGAAGGAAGACTGGGTAATCTACTATCCTTATTGATACTGCCTCAGAAACCCAAGGAGGGGTCTCTATGAGTTGGATTCGACTCCACGACAGTGAGTTTTTTTTTTTTTTTTTTTTTTTTTAAGTAAACCTGGTGGGGCAATTGTACTGTGTCATATAGGGTCACTGTAAGTTGGGATCAACTGGATGACCACCACCTACAGCAATATATACATTTCTGTTTTCCCCCATATGGAAGGATTTCTAGCTAAGAGATCCTGAGACATGCTGAATCCAAAGTTAGAAGTATATTACGTTTTGAAGTATCCATAAAATTCACTTCAAAAATATGCATTACATTGTACTTCTATAATAACCCACCACCACTGAGTCGATTCTGACTCATCGTGAACCTATAGAACAGAGTAGAATGGCCCCACAGTGTTTCCAAGGCTGTAGACCTTTACAGAAGTAGGTTGCTGCATCTTTCTTCCACCAATTGGCTGTTGGTTTCAAACAGCTAACCTGGTTAACAGGTGAATGCTTAACCATTGTGCCACCAGAGTTTCTTAATTCTGTAAGTACATAAAAATACCATTTTCCTTATGCATTTCATGTTCATGATCATGATATTTTTATCTGATCTAATCAGTAATAACTTGGATTTTATTTTTAAAATCTATATTCCCCAGGATACTTTTAATTTTAAGGATATGTTTATACTGAGAGTTTGTGTGTCTTCTCTGTACATTTCTTCATAATTTCAATATTTTCTGTCATTAGTTTAAATTTTTTTCCTTAATTATAGAAATGTCTTATATTTTAAGGATGTTAATTGTGTCATATGTTGTAAATGTTTACATTAGCCATATCATTTATGACCTTTATTTAAGATGTTTTGGCAATACAGAAGTTTTAAATTTCACATTACAACCTCATTCAATCATAATTTTCATAGAAGTTTTGCAAAAAATTAAGATATTCTACCTGCAGAACCTTTGAATTCTTAACAGTATTTTGTTTAAAGGCAGACCATTGTTAGTTAGGAGTAGTAGTTAGCAAATGCTGTCAAGATTTCACTGCACTATTGCACTTGCAGATCTTTTAGGTGAAGAGGGCTTCTTAGAATTCTAAAGACAGGTGACTGGGGAAGAATTCCACCTGGATGTAGTTATTTTCTATGATGAGATTGTAAGCACCTCTGTGTGGAATCTGCTGTGAGATGTTAATCCACGGAAAGGGAGCTGCCTTTGGGCTGTGGTCTGCTTCCAGTATATATGGAAGAGCATTGGGAAAGGTCTTTAGCTTTGAGCACAGCTGGATCCTGCATTTGACCAACTCTTGGCCTGCTGTGTTGCTTGCCTATTTTGGATTGTGCCATTTTACCTGTCAATCTTGGGCTTCTCAGCCTCAGCAGCCAGCAGCTTCATGAGTCAGAAAATGTATCCAGCTCCCGTAGGCCTAGAACAGGAAGCAGAGCTGAAACCCAAGGTTGAGGGACCTTCACCCAGCCCCTTGAGATGGCTCTCTTGAATTTGGACTTCCAGGCTTCCAAACTGTCAGAGAATAAATTCCTGTTTGTTGAGCCATCTACTTGTTGTATTTCTGTTATACCAGCACTAGAGAAGCAAAGCACGTTCCTAGTGGGTTGCTCTGGGATGGCAAGGAATTAATGAAGGAGGGAACACAGCAGACAAGCAGTAAAAATTAATGCTCATATTTTGGATAACAGTAGACTGGGACTCATAAAGTTTGAGTCTGGTCAAAATATCTACTTGAATTTCTTGGTAAGGCAGCTTGAGTCAAGAAATGTGAAAACAGTGTTTTAAAATGTTATTCAAGTTCAGGTTGCAGGAAGATGAACCCAACATATCCCTTTGATAATATGCCCCTATATTGAATACCGTAGATTGTATGTTTTGGTATCTGGTAGAAGTCTCCATTTACTGTTTTCCTCTTCAAAACATACTTGGCTATTACAACACATTTTCACTTACAGATCCATTTTAAGACTGACAACTTTCATAAAAGCCCTGCAAGGATTTATACAGGAATTGAAGGAGAAATAAGACCTTTACAATGGTGAGTTCTCCCTTTCAGGAACATATTCTCTCCCAGTTCTTCAAGGTGTTCTTTTATATCTCTCAGGAAAAGATTATAGTTTTTCTTTTTCATCTAGATGTGATTATTTTAGTTCTAAAGTATTATGTCTGTTGCTAGTATTCCAGTTTTTTCCATTATATTTTCTAGTTGATAAAATGGTATATAGATAGAAAAATTATTTATGTACATTGATTTTTATTTCATTTGGTCATTTATTTCTTTTACTAATTCTAAAAATAAAAAATTAATCTTTTATACTTTTGCTGTTGTTGATTACTGTATTTGAAAATAATTATAATTTTGGATTCCACATTTGTGGTGTTATGTGCCATCGAGTCAGACCCGACTCATAGTGACCCTTCCTTGGGTTTCCAAGGCAGTATCACTACGGAAGTAGATTGCCCCATCTTCCTGCCGAGGAGTGGCTGATGGGTTTGAACCGCCAGCCTTTGAATTCCACATGTTGATATTCATACTTCAGCTAATAAAATTACCTTCTGATTCTAGTTGACTCATTCTGAGAGCCAAATATCATTAGAGTAAATTGGTTTCATTTTTCTGCTTTCTTCTCTAGGTCCCTGACTTCATTAGATTTTGGGCAAATAAACCTTAAGTATCTTGCCATTTCTTCAATGCTTTGAAGATTTTTTTCTTATACCTATATTAATTGTTGTTATTGTTGTTGTTATGTCCCATTGAGTTGGAACCGACTCATAGCGAACCCTCCTTCGGTTTTCGAGGCAGTATCACTACAGAAGTAGATTGTTCAACCTTCCTTCTGTGGAGTGACTGGTGGGTTTGAACCACCAGCCTTCTGGTTAGCAGTCAAGTGCCTTAGGCACTTAAATATTTTGTCATATTATTTTATGCTTTTCCTCTTTCAATTATGCAGAAAAATTCTAGTTTGATTGTTATTTCATGAAATCATTTATTTATTTATTTTGCATTTCAAATTTATTATTTGCTGTTTCCATATAGGTTTTAACTTCCACTCACTTTTGCCTTATTTTACGTAGTTCTTCATTGGACTTGTTTGTTTTATTGTTTGTATGCATTATTCTCTAGAATATTATTAAGAATATAACCAGAAATATTGTAAAATTTTACTTGCTCCTTTTATTCTGTTTCATGAGAAGATATATTTAGAGTTTTCAAAAAGATCTATTTTTGTTTAATTGTTGTATATTTTTATATATTTAGTGAGCCTTTTTATTATTACTTTAAAGAGATATTTTTTCTTCTGTAGAAGGAAATGAGGTAATTTCTATAGATAATTTCTGTTCAATTGCTTGTCCTTTTGTTTTAATATGTTCAAATATTTTGGTCCCAAAAACAAAGCAGAGATGTGGCACAGATTTATGTTGCTAATTCAGAAACACAACAGCTCATTGGGAATAGAGTGGATGCCAATAGCAGTGTGGCTTCTGTGTCAATTAGTTTTATATTGCACATTTGATAAGGTAGCCAGAAGGCAGTGTGATAATTTCCTTCCATGCTAAATATAAACTTCTTAAAGCACTACCACAGGATCTAAATTCAGCATGACTGCCATTGCTTTTTCCCAGATGTTGGACAATGCATACACTCCACATTTTCCCTAACCTGTCTCTGATCCCAGCTTCTATTGTCTGAGAAGGTTTTAAATAAAGCTCTTCCAGGTTACATACCATTCACTTCTACATAGTGATTTTTCTTTATGTCATCAGTGAAGTATTAGAGACATCCAATATTTCCCATCAGGTTATGCTTATACTATTTTTAGCATAAATTCATCAAAATGTCTATTATCAAATATTCCTCTGATATTTCCCCAAGGTTTTTATCTCATTTTAATGAGATGTTTTAGAAACAGGAAAGTGAAGTTAGATGAGTCTTCTCAGATGCTAACTTACCTAAAAATATTCAACAATATTTTTTAAGTATTGTTTTTGTTTAACTTTAAAATTTAACACTATCATAGTGACATATAATATTGTTTTTGGAGGGAAAAAATAAATGTCATCAATTCCATCTTTATGAACTCCTCATACTGATGTGGTTAAATAATTGATACTCTCTACCTATAACCACTGGGACAACAATTTGTCTGAGTTAGTTCCCCTGAATATATCTAATCTTCACAGGTGGTGCCATTCAACTTTTCCTTCTACTTTTCAAATTTTCTCAGACTCCAGGGCCTGTCTTATAGTATAATAGCCAAAGGAACTTGGAGAAGTAGATTCCAACATGCCTGGTGCTATGTACAATTGATCCTGTGCCACAGATATAATGATTATACTTTAAAATATATTGTTTTTTTTTTGTTGTTGTTATTTTCCATCGAGTCAGACCCGACTCATAGCGACCCCTCCTTGAGTTTCTGATGCAGTATCACTACGGAAGTAGATTGCCCCATCTTCCTTCCAAGGAGTGGCTGGTGGGTTTGAACTGCCAGCCTTCTGGTTAGCAGTCAAGTGCCTTAGG
>NW_006921594.1:9611689-9620490 GCF_000298275.1 Orycteropus afer afer | reverse complement strand
TGCCAGCCTTCTGGTTAGCAGTCAAGTGCCTTAGGCACTATGCTACCATAGCTCCCTTAAAAATATATATTATATATATTGGTATATATATATACACACACACACACACACACACATATACATACACTTTCACTATCAGCAAATATAGAAGAGTCTAGTGAAGTATGGAGATCTGCTACAAAATCAATTTAGATGTTTCTTAACAATACATATTCCAGAGTCCACATTGTATATATGCAAGCAGACTACCTTGGGTACAGTTCAGAAATCTAAATATTTACCAGGCTTACTGGGTGATGTTTGTGAACCCTGAAGTTTGAGATCCACTGCCACTATAATTTGGAGCAAAAGTCTTAGAATCAATCAGGTGTGGGGTTGAACACCACTCAGCTACTACTACATGTAAAGGAGCTTTTGTAGAGTAGTGCCTAAGGCATTTGACTGCTCACCAGCAGGCTGGAGGTTCAAACCCACCAGCCACTCCTCAGAAGGAAGATTGGGCAATCTGCTTCCATAGTGATACTGCCTCACCAACCCAAGGTGGAGTCACTGGGTCTGATCCGACTGAACAGCAGTATACTACTAGATGTAGGAATATGGAAATTGACTTAACAGGTATGAGCCCATTTTACACATCTGTAAAATGGTTATATCAATAATTTGGACCAGGTATAAGGATGTTGTTGTTGTTGTTATGTGTCATAGAGTCAGCTCCACCTCCTAATGACCATATGTACAACAGACAAAACATTGGCTGGTTTTGCATCATCCCCACAATCCTGGTTCTGAGCCCATCATTGCGGCCACTGTGTCAATCCATTTTCTTGAGGGCCTTCTCCTTTTCAGATGACTCTTCACTTTACGAAGCATAATACCTTTTCTCCAGGGAATGATCCGTCTGACAACATGACAAAAGCAGGTGAGATGAAGTCTGGCCATTCTCACCTCCAAGGAGCATTCAAGCTGTACTTCTCCCAGCAGAGATTTGTTTATTCTTCTGGCAGTCCATGATACTTTCAGAATACGTTCAATATTCTTTGCCAACACCACAACTCAAAAGCATCAACTCTTCTTTGGTCTTCCTTATTCACTGTCCAGCTTTCACATGCATATGAAGCTATTGAAAATACCATGGCTTGGATTAGGTGCAACTTAGTCTTCAAAGAGATATGTTTGCTCTTCAACACTTTAATGAGATATTTTGCAGCAGATATGCTCAGTTCAATAGAACATCTGATTTCTTGACTGCTGGTTCCAGGGAATTTGATTGTGGATTCAAGTAATATGAAATCTTTGACAACTTTAATTTGTTCTCCATTTCTCAAGATGTTGCTTATTGGTCCAGTTGTGAGATTTTTACTTTACTTTTTTTAAATTTTGAGATGTAATCTATACTACAGACTATCGTCTTTTATCTTCATCATAAATGCTCAAGTCATCTTCACTTTCAGCAAGTAAGGTTGCATCATCTGCAGATCACAGGTTGTTAATGACAAATCCTCCAATCCTGAATGCCATGTTCTTCATATAGTCCAGCTTCTCTGATTATTGCTTAGTATACAGATTGAATAAGTATAGTGGAAGGATATAACCTTGACATACACTTTCTCTGATTTTAACCATGTAGTATCTCCTTGTTCTGTTCAAATGACAGCCTCCGGGTCTATGTATACATTTCTCATCAACACAATTAAGTGTTCTAGAATTCTCATTCTTATGGTTATCCATAATTTGTTATGATCCACACAGTCAAATACTTTTGCATAGTCAATAAAACATAAGTAAATATCTTTCTGGTATTGTTTGCTTTGAACCAAGATCCGTTTAACATCAGCTATGGTATCCTTCATTCCACATTCTCTTCTGAATCTAGTTTTTATTTCTAGAATCTCTCTGTCAATAAATTGCTACAACCATTTTTGAATTACCTTCATTAAGATTTTACTTGTATGTGATATTAATAATATTGTTCAATAATTTCCTATTCTGTGGGATCATCTTTCTTTGGAATGGATACAAATATGGATCTCTTCCAGTCAGTTGGCCAGGTAGCTAGCTGTCTTTAACATTTCTTGCCAGAGATAAGTAAGTGCCTCCAGTGTGGCATCTTTTGTTGAAACATTAAAATGGATATTCCATCAATTACTGGAACCTTGCTTTTTGTCAATTCCTTCAGTGCAGCTTCAACTTGTCCCTTCAATATCATTCATTATTGATCATATGCCATGTCCTTAAATAGATAAACATCAACCAACTCTTTTTCGTACAGTGACTCTGTATACCTTCCATCTTCTTTTGATGCTTCCTGTATCATTCAATATTTTGTCCATAGAATCTTTTGCTATTGCAACTCAAGTCTTGAATTTTTATTTTCATTCTTTCAGCTTGAGAAATGCCAAGTGTGTTCTTCCCTTTTGGTATTCTAACTTCAGGTCTTTGCACATTTTGTTATAATAATTGACTTTGTCTTTTCGAGCTGCTCTTTGAAATTTTCTGTTCAGCTCTTTTATCTTGTAATTTCTTCCATTTGCTTTACTTACTCTGTTCAAAAGCAAGTTTCAGCGTCTCTTCTGACATCCATTTTGTTCTTTTCTTTCTTTCCTGTCTTTTTAATGAGCTCTTCATTTCTTTATGAAAGATGTTCTTGATGTCATCCCACAAATCCTCTGGTTTTTGATCATTGCTGTTCAATGCATCAAATATATTCTTCAGAAGGTCTCCAAATTCAGGTGAGATATATTCAAAGTCATATTTTGGCTCTTGTGGACTTGTTTTAATTGTCTTCAGCTTCAATTTGAACTTGCTATGAGTAGCTGACAGTCTATTCCACAGTGAGCTCCTGGCCTTGTTTTGGCCAAAGATATTTAGCTTCTTCATCGTCTCTTACCACAGATGTATTTGATCTGATTCCTGTTTATTCCATCTGGTGAGGTCTACATAAATAGCCACCATTTATTTTGAAAAATGATATTTGCAATGAATCAGTCATTGGTCTTGCAAAATTCCATCATGAGATCTCCAGCATCATTTCTATCACCAAGGGCAATATTTTCCAACTACAGGTGATTCTTCTTTGTTTCTACATTCTAATCACCAGTAATAATCAATACATTTTGATTGCATGTTTGATCACCTTCAGAGTGCAGAAGTGGTAAATATCTTCGATTTCCTCATCTTTGGCTTTGGTGGTTGATGCATAAATTTGAATAATAGTAATATGAACTTGTCTTCCTTATAGGTGCTTGGATATGATCCTATCATTTACAACATTGTACTTCAGGATAGATCTCTAAACATTCTTTGTGACAATGAATGTCATGCCATTCCTCTTCAATTTGTCATTCCTAGCAAAGTAGATCATATAATTGTCTTATTCAAATTGCCAAAACCAGTTAATTTCAGCTCTCTGATGCCTGAGATATAGATCTTTATGTGTTCCATTTTATTTTTGACTACCTCCAGTTTCCTAGATTCATACTTCATACATTCCACATTCTGATCATTAATAGATGTATGAAGCTGTTTCTTCCTACTTTGAGTCATGCCACATCAGCAAATGGAGGTCCCAAAAGCTTTACTCCCTCCATATCATTAAGGTTGACTCTACTTTGAGGAGGCAGCTCTCCCCTGTCATATTTTGAATGTCTTCCAACCTGAGGGTCTCATCTTTAGGCACTATATTGGACAGTGTTTCATGTCTATTCATAACATTTTCCAGTAATGTGTCAGACAGTGTTTCACTGTTGTTCATAAGGTTTTCAGTGGCCAAATCTTGAGAAGTGGATAGGCATTTCCTTCTTCTGAGTCTGTGTTAGTCTGGAAGCTAATGGTAGATAGTCTGAAACCTATGTACCATTGTTGATCATTCTGGTATTTGAAACATTGGTGGTATAGACTGCAGCCTCACAGCAACATGCAAGCCACCACATTATGACAAACTGACAGATGAGTGGTAGCGATGTAATAAATATAATAAAATATTTGTAAATCTCCTAGAACAATTTCTGCAACATAATATGTTTCATCAAATCTCTGATGCCATTTAATTTCAGATACAAAATTAATTAATATATAGTGGGAAAAAAAGGGGGGAGATGCTAGCAATTATACAGTGAGATAGCGCTCTCTAAACACTTGGTATTTTGACAGGGAAGTATATTAACAGTGAACTGCCAAAAACTCAAGTTAGATTGAAAATGTGTAACGAGGGACATCATTGCTGGTGTCAGATGACGTTGGCTGAAAGAGAATATCAGAAACATGTTTAATTGTTTTATTGACAATTCAAAGGCATTTGACTATTTGTTGCTATCATAAGACATTATGATAACACTGCAAAAAAATGGGAATTCCAGAACACTTGAATGTGTTCATGAGGAACCTGTACATGGACCAAGAGGCAGTTCAAACAGAACAAAGGGATACTGAGTGATTTAAAATAGGAAAGTGTGCATCAGGTGGCATCATTTTACCACACTTAATCAAACTGTATTCTGAGCAAATAAACAGAGAAGCTAGACTACATGAAGAACATCACATTCAGATTAAAGGAAGACTCATTAACGATCTGTGACATGCAGATGACAACTTTGCTTCCTGAAAGTAAAGCTGACTTGAAGTACCTTCTGAAGAAGATCAAAGACTACAGTATGTACTACACCTGAATATAAAAAACACAAAAATCCTCACAACTGGACCAATAAGCAATATGACAATAAATGGAGAAATGTTTGAAGCTGTTAAAGATTTCATTTTACTTCGATCCACAACCAACATCCACGGAAGCAACAGTTGAGAAATTAAACAAAATATTGAATTGGGCAAATTTGGAACATTAGAACTCTTTAAAATGTTAAAGAGTAAAGATGTCCCTTTGAAGATTAAGGTATGACTGACTCAATATCTGACATTTTCAATTGCCTCATATGCATGTGAATGAATAAGGATGACTACAGAAGAATTGAAGCATTTGAATTGTTTTGGCAAAGAAAACAAACTATCATGGACTGTCAGAAGAATGAACAAATTGTACAAGTAGTTGAAAGAAGTACAGCTGGAGTGCTTGGATTTGAGAATTGCTAAACTTAGTCTCTCGTAATTCAGTCATATTGTCATATGGGACCAATCCCTGGAGAAGGAGGATATCATTCTTGGTAAAGGGTCAACAAAAAAGAAAAGCACCAATGAGATGGATGAACATAATGGCTATGACGATGAGTTCAAGGATGGCAATGATTTTGAGGATTGTTCAGGACCAGGCAGTGTTTCCTTCTGTCATAAATAGCATCACTATGAGTCAGAACTGACTGGATGACACCTAATAACAACAACAACAAACACTGAGACATCTTATTTTCCACTTATTGAACTAAGTCTTTTAGACTTATACATATTATTATATATCACTATTTGTGTACATTGAAGATAATATTAGCAAATCACATTAAATTTTTTTTTCTGATACTTCCAAGCATTCTGAAATTGACACTTCTTACTATCTTTGGAATTCAGAATTCCATCTTCTGTTTCGACAGCCTTGTGATGCAAGCATTATTGAAAAAAGTGTTCACCTATGACTTGGGGTGTTTATTTTTCAAGGCAGTTTATTTTCTCAATTTTAGTTATTACAGAATTATTATTTTATCAGAAGATATTAATAGAAGATTTTCCAATTATAATCAAGCTAACATTACTTCTTCAAATTGGTCCTTAAATGGTACTTTTGATTCAACTGTTCAGTAATCAAAATTGCATAGTCAAACTCCTAACAGTGATAACCAAGTTTACTCATATACAGTTGGCATTTGCATTACAGTTGCCATATGGCTCAGGGTGATTGAAAAGTTCCAATTATTTTAAGAGTCAGCTCAATACAGAGATACTAAAATGTGTACAAAATGTGCATTATTAAAAACAATGATAAATGAAATGCGATAATATGTGTTGAAGAAAAATGGTAGAAGAAAAACGATAGACAAATACATAGTAGCTGCCCATTTTCTATTGAGTGTTATATTGCGATCCTGTCTCATACCATATACTTGACTTATCTCTATTTCCCAAATCTTGATTACATAAAGGTACAGTTCTCCATTACTCCTCTCATATCTCGTTGCAGCATGCTGCTTATTTGTCTATACCCAATCAACTGCTTGTTTAACTGAGGTTATGTGTCTAAAGCTTAGGGCTTTGCACATAGTAGTTACTCAATAAATGTTAGGTTCTTTTCCTTTTTCCTATGCTGCTGAGACTATCTCTCAGTCCCTTATACCCAGGTCACAGCTATCCTGAGTCTGGGCTGCATGGCTTCAATAACCTACCTTAAATGTTTATGTAGGTTTCTTAATGCTGCTCCCAGATATTCTGCTCTTATATTATTGACAACAGAATATAATGTGAAAATATAAATGATGATATTCTTTGTCTTTGTACTTTTCCTTTTTACCAAAGTTTTGCCTTTTACTGCTGTTGGATATTACAAAATTCTGAGTTTTGATACTTTTAATGAAGGTTTGGTTTTGGTTTCAGATTTAGCCAAAGGAATTAATATAAGGTGAAGGTTATATGCAAAGATTATTTTTTCTCTCTGCTTTATAAGCAATATATTTAGTAATCATTTTACCAAAAACAGGAGATGTTATAAATATAGAATTCTGTTGGATGCT
Source organism: Orycteropus afer afer (assembly GCF_000298275.1). NCBI lineage: Eukaryota > Metazoa > Chordata > Mammalia > Tubulidentata > Orycteropodidae > Orycteropus > Orycteropus afer. The sequence goes on along the minus strand of NW_006921594.1, from coordinate 9,613,825 downwards.
ATGTTACTATCTACTATTAATTCTAGAGCATACAGAGTATTTAGATTGACTTTCAAAACCCTTGACAACTGGCTACACATTAATTTTTCAACTACATCTTGATACTCCCAGCTGAAAACCTCTGCTAAAGTCAGGTTGATCTTGCCATAGTTCTCTGGACACGTCATGAACATTTCCATCTTTCTACCTTGACTGACTGGAAGAGATCCATATTTGTATCCATTCCAAAGAAAGCTGATCCTACAGAATGTGGAAATTATCAAACAATATCATTAATATTGTATGCAAATAAAATCTTACTGAAGATAATTCAAAAATGATTGCAGCAGTATATTGACAGAGAACTTCCAGAAATGCAAGCTGGATTCACAAGAGGATGTGGAATGAAGGATAGCATTGCTGATATCAGATGGATCTTGGCTGAAAGCAAAGAATACCAGAAAGATGTTTACTTGTGTTTTATTGACTATGCAGAAGCATTTGATTGTGCCTATCATAACAAATTATGGATAACATTGAGAAGAATGGGAATTCCACAATACTTGATTGTACTCATGAAGAACCTGTCCATAGACTGTTGTTGCTGTTGTTGTTTGCCATCGAGTCGGCCCCGACTCATAGCGACCTCTCCTTGGGTTTCTGAGGCAGTATCACTACGGAAGTAGGAGTGCCCAACCTTCCTTCTGAGGAGTGGCTGGTGGGTTTGAACCGCCAGCCTTCTGGTTAGCAGTCAAGTGCCTTAGGCACTATGCTACCAGAGGAGGATGTTATTCAAACAAAACAAGGGGACACTGCATGGGTTAAAATCAAGAAGGGAGTATGACAGAGTTTTATCCTTTCACCATACTTATTCAATTTTCAGGCTGAGAAAATAATCTGAGAAGCTGGACTATATGAAGAAAAATGTGACTTCAGGATTGGAGGAAGACTCATCAACAACCTGCGATACACTGATGACACTTTTCTTGCTGAAAGTGAGGATGACTTGAAGCACTTACTGAGTAAGATTGAAGAATACAGTCTGCAGTATGGATTCTCACTGCTGTAGAGTCATTTTTTTTTTTTTTCCAACTCATAGTGACCCCTACTTGGGTTTGCAAGGTAATATCACTATGAAAGTAGATTGCCCAAACTTCCTTCTGAGGAGTGGCTGACTTTTCAGTATTAGGAAAACAAAAATCCTCACAACTGGATTTATAAGCAGCATCACGATAAATGGAGACGAGATTGAAGTTGTCACAGACTTCACATTGCTTGGTTCTACCATTGACGCCAATGGAAGCAGGAGTCAGGACGTCAGGCGATGTATAGCACTGGGCAAATCGGCAGCAAAGGACCTTTTTCCAGTGCTGAAGAGTAAAGATGTCTCCTTGAAGACTAAGGTGAGCCTGACCTAAGCCATGGTATTTTCAATCACCTCATATGCATGTGAGATGTGGACAATGAATAAGGAAGACCAAAGAAAAGTTGATGCTTTTGAGTTGTGCTGGTGAAGAATGCTGGAAGTTCCATAGACTGATAAAAGATCTAACAAATCTGTCCCAGAGGAAGTGCAGCTGGAATGCTCGTTGGAAGCAAGAAAGGCCATATTCCATCTCACCTACTTTGGCCATGTTGCCAGAAGGGACCATTACTTGGAGAAGGATGTCATTCTTGGTAAGGTAGAGGGTCTACAAGAAAGGGGAAGGCCCTCAACGAGATGAATTGACACAGTGGCTGCGGCTATGGGGTCAAGTACAGCGGGGATCGCAGAGCTGGCGCAGGATTTGGCAGTATTTCGTTCTGCTGTGCATAGAGTAGTTATGAGTTGGAGATGACTCAATGTCACTTAAGAACACCAACGACATTCCCCCAGCTAAAATTAACTTATTTTTTTTCCTTTTGTTCCTTCAAATGTTACCTTCATTGTAACAATCTGCTATTCTGGAACACACTTATGTTTAACTTCTTTCATTTAGTCAACATGTATTTTTTCCCAGAGATGTGAATAAGACAGACAAAACCTCAGCTATCATAGAATAATATAGAGGGTAAGAAGTAGTAAGCAAAACTATATAGTACATTTTCTAGATAATGATAATCATACAAAGGAAATGAAAGTGACAGGTATAGTGCAATGGGCTTTGACAATGGCTG
>NW_006921594.1:9608215-9608794 GCF_000298275.1 Orycteropus afer afer | reverse complement strand
GTTAGTGAAAGGGAGTATGACTTGACTGAAGTAGAAGTGGAGCCTTGACCAGCAATTCACTCTTAGGGGACAGAGAGGGAAAGGGCAGTTTTCCTGAGCCCACATTATTCTCCAGGCCCAAGGACTGTACCAACTGCAAGATTTGTAGAGCTGCAACTACAATCAAGAAAGGTCCAGTCAGTCACAGAACCTGAAAAATCTGCCCAGAATGCCTAGGATGGAGTAGAACATTCCAAGTTATGACAAACTAGAGTCACTCCTAAACAGAGGATGAAACAGGCAGAATGGGCTCTCACATCCGTGTCAATAGACACTAATAAATTAATGCTAAATTGTGTTGCATATTGAAATGAAAATGCAAGTGATTTCACCTGTTATTGTTAAAAACAAAGATATTGATAACATTCTTCCACACAGGATTACTGTAAGTCTAGCACCATTACTATATGCATAATGTTATTGTTATTGTTGTTGTTAGGTGCTGCCCAGTCAGCTCCTATTCATAGCAACCCAACATGCAACAGAACAAAACACTGCCTGGTCCTGCACCAGCCTCACAGTCCTTGCTATACCTGCGCC
>NW_006921594.1:9606168-9607711 GCF_000298275.1 Orycteropus afer afer | reverse complement strand
TCATAAAAGCTATGGGATAGTTTTTAGGTTTTTAGTTGTGTGTTTATTTTTTCTTTGTCTTCTGGTATCTGCAGAGTTACCATCTGATTTTGGAAATCTGTAGTAGCTAGAGTTATGTGGCTCCATGGGACATAGTACTATGCTATTTGGGATTAGAGATAAACAGTTTTTCAACTGCTTCTTTGTTATAATTGAAGAGCCCACACTTGTTTGTCTAGAAACAAAATCCTCAATTTTTTTTTACTTTTGGGTTCTTATTCAGATGTTCCTCCTGGTCACTTTCTTCTTCCTCTCTTACTCATGAGCTGTCCATTTCTACTTTCTTTTGTTTGTAAGAGACACCGAGTTTCAACTCTAACAGGTGTGTTTCTTTGAAAATGCCTCAACATGAATTATATCTACCTAGGAAAACAGATGTCTGAACAAAATAAATCAACCAAAAGCTTATATCAAAACTCATGTAATGAGTGATGAATGGTGACAATCACCTGGGGAAAAAAAAAAATCAAAGATTTTAGGTTTAGTAACTTCACCTGGGGATTGTTAATCAAATATCTTATTTTTCTTCTGCTGTCTGACCTTTTGTTTTCTGCTATTTCTATCATTTCAGTCTCATTGTTTTGGCTCTAGATTTCAGCCTATTTTTCCCAATAGAAATTTTTCAGAGATTGTATGGGTAAGAGAGCATCTGGCTTATGATATTCCTAAGTGGCTGAACTCTCCTAATATGCATAGTTACTGTGGAGACTAACAGCAAATGGGAACCTGGACTGAAAAAAAAAAAAAAAAAAAAAAAAAACTGAGAGAGGCTAAGCTGAAATGCTGGCTTAGGTATGGAGTGCTAGTCCTTTCACACTAAAGTTCTGATTGGGGCACCAGACATGTGCAGTGTTGTCTCCAGAGAAGCCAATGTAAAAAGTAACAATATTTATCAGAACTGGACATAGACAACAGGTAACCCCAATCACCTCAGCACATCTACAACTGAAGCTCTATGAGGTCTCAACTGATTTATTCTGCTTAAAAGAATACATGTGCCTCTACTGCTGTCCATTCATTACTATTTTAAAATTGAATTTAGACTTTTGAATAAAAGTTACATCTATCTACCTTAGTTTATTCATTATCACAACAAGATACTGTATCATGAATTATTCCAGAGTGTCTTGTAAGTTTCTGTCCACTATCTTATGCTAGTTTCCCTTACCTGAAAAATGAAGCTGTTTAGTCAGTTACCATCTTGGTCATCCCACTCCTCTGCCTTTTCCACCAGCATTTACCATTTCCTTTTTATTTATTTTATATTTTTGGAAAGAGGGCCTGTACTTTATTCTAATATTTGAACTATAAAATTAATCTCAAATCAACATGCCACAATTATATTGGTATATTTTATGATCAATAGGAAAGAATTTAAGCAGAAATTCTTGTGTATACTATCTCTTAAAAAATGTACTACCTTTCTATGCAAATGAATAAAGTAGGGAACATGGTATTTAGCTGAGAAATGAGTTTTCAACATTTAAACATTTCTATACTATAT
>NW_006921594.1:9595122-9606068 GCF_000298275.1 Orycteropus afer afer | reverse complement strand
CAATAGATAGATATATCGATAGATAGATAGATAGATAGGTCTATATCTATATCTATATATATAGCATAGCTCTAGTAGCATAGTGCCTAAGGCACTTGACTGCTAACCAGAAGGTTGGCGGTTCAAACCCACCAACCACTCCTTGGAAGGAAGGTTGGGCAATCTACTTCCGTAGTGATAGTGCCTCAGAAACCCACTCTTAGGGGACAGAGAGGGAAAGGGCAGTTTTCCTGGGCCCACATTATTCTCCAGGCCCAAAGACTGTACCAACTGCAAGATTTGTAGAGCTGTAAATACAATCAAGAAAGGTCCAGTCAGTCACAGAACCTGTGACTTGGGCAGAAACCCAAGGAGGGGTCGCTATGAGTCAGATCCGACTCAATGGCACATACAACAACAACATATATAAATATATATATACGCAGAGGCTATAACCCTTCCAAATGAGTTTTTAAAATCCTAATTATAACTCTACTTTTTAAATAGAAGTTTTTAAAATGATTTTAATTTGGAGAAGAGAAGATGACATGGAAGCAAGATACTGAAACTGAAAAGTAGAGAGATTAAGACTTGGCATACCAACTTCTTTAGGCTTTCATTTCTTCATGTATAAAATGTATCCTTTGAAGAGGAAAGCTGGATCTTTCATTTGCCGGGAGCTGTGATGCTCAGTGTGGGAACACCTGGGTGCTCCAATGAGCTCTACCACTTATTTGCTGGATGTACTTTCAAAAAGAAACATCATTTTCTGCCCAGCCTCCCTGACAAGGTCATTGTAAGGATCAAATATGTATGAAAGTACTCTATGAATTATGAAGTACTGTCTAAATCTAATCTATTAATATTTATCGCTGGATAGCTGATTCTCAAAGGGGGCCTTATACATAGAAGATGAACAATGCATTATTTTTAAGTAATTATTTTCAAATCACAAAGTGAAGGCATGCCCCTTGGAACAAGAGAAACAATTGAAGAAAATAAAAAGACAGAAAGGCAGTAACTTTTCTGTAAATTTCTTTTTTAACTCTCAGAGATAAGCAGTATTAGAAGCCCAGTATGAAACCTTCCACAACTTTTTTTTCACACTTTTGTAGATTATATAAATGTAAAAAGGGATCAGCTTTGGTGTTCCATGTTCCAGTTGTTTTGTCTCATTCCTCTTCCATTTATACGTATTCTTGTTTGTCTGTGTTCTTTTTCTATTTCATCTTCTTAAATTAAAAGCATTATCTATACACTCTAAGTGTGATCCCTACAGATAAAAGTGGAAAGATCTAACTCAGCTTGAAAAATAACCTTATAATGTTTATATGATAGAAATGCCATAATGTATTCAACTATTTCTTTATGGATGGACATTGCTGTTTCCAAGTTTTTTGCCACTGCAAATTATTCTGAATAAACTTCTTTTGATAGCAAGGTTATTATTTTTCTTGGAAAAATTCCTGTAGATGGGTCAAAAATGTATATTTTCAACTAATAAATATAATATCAGAGCATCTACTGAATTCAAATTCACACCAGCCATAAATAAAGAGAGCCATTTTTAAAATTCTTGGTCAATTCTTTGCCACTTAAGAAAATTTGCATTGTTTATCTTTCCCTTGTCTATTTGCAGAAGGTCATAACTATGATAATATCAATCACAGTTTGATCAATATTACTGTATATTTGAAGGGTTGTTTAAGGGTTACTGAGGAGCTCTGGTGGCATAGTGCCTAAGACATTTGACTGCTTACCAGAAGGTTGGCGGTTCAAACACAAGTTCTTCTCTGGAGAAGGATGATGAGACAATATACTTCCAGAAAGATTTGCTGCCTTGGAAACCCAATGCGGGGTGCTATGAGTCAGAATCAACTAGATGGCAGTGGGTTTGGTTTGGTTTTGGTTATAAATCTTAATTATATCATATCTAATATATAAAAGCTTAATTTCAGCGAACAAAATACTCAGAAATGATGGAAATGGTCCATATTTGCACTGTTTATAGTAGCCACTAGTCATATATGGCTACTGAGCCCTGGCAAATAAGAAATTAATTTTTAATTTAATTTAAATCAATATAAATTCAAATCTTTATATTTGGTGTTATGGAATGAACTGAATGTTCCAAAAATATGTGTTGTTTATCCTTACCTATACCAGTAGATGTAATCTCATTTAAGAACCAAGTCTGTTTGTTATATTAATGAGATCATATCAGCATAGCTTTACATATCATGTTTTTGTTGTTGTGTTGTTATGGGCTATAGAGTCAGACTTGATCCATAGCAAAATCTCTTTGGGTTTCTGAGGCAGTATCACTACAGAAGTAGATTGCCCAACCTTTCTTCTGAGGAGTGGTTGGTGGGTTTGACCCACCACACTTCTGGTTAGCAGTCAAGTGATTTGGGCACTATGCTATCCATACACTGACACAAAAAGAACCATGTTAGGCAGGGAAGTAAACAAGTGGAAATGGGAGAAGATAGATAACTGAGTGAAAATCTCCAAGGAACACCGAGAAGCAGCTGAGAGAGTTCTCCCCCACAGTGGACAGAGAGAGGCTTCTCCTAGATTGAGTGGCCTGAATTTAGACTTCTAGTCTTTCAAACCAGAAGCTCTGGTAGCATGTGACTAAAGCACTTGACTGCTAACCAGAAGGCTGGCGGTTCAAACCCACCAGCCACTCCTTGGAAAGAAGTTTGGGCAGTCTACTTCCATAGTGATACTGCCTCACAACCCAAGGAAGGGTCGCTATGAGTCAGGTCCAACTTGACGGCACATAACAACAACAACACAACAAATCTTTCAAACTATGAGAAAATAAATTTCTGTTTATTAAAGCCACTCATTGTGTTGTTTCTGCTATAGCCGCACTAGGAAACTAAGGTATAGGGCTAGTGGCTTCCTTAATGAATAGAGTGGGTCTGAAGTACATTCAAATGTATAGAATTGTTTCTACAAAACAAAACAAAAAAATAAAGGAAGAAAGTGTACTCTTTAAACTTGAGTTTAAAATATAGTAAAGTGACTATTTTGCACTCTTAATGTATAGGAATTAGAGAAGAACTAGTTAGGACGATTCAACCCAATCAGTCGATGCCATCTAATTTGGAATGTCAAGTTAAGTAACTCTTGCAATCAACCTTCACATTTAGATATTCTTCAGTCAAAAATGGTAAATAAGTGATTTTGCTCTACTGCAATCTACCTGGTCACCTAGGAGGTAGTGCCTGCATAATATTGAATAAGTCATGTTACTGTATGTTTTACTATCGTGCATTAAAATATTTTTTTTGCAAGATAAGCAGTCATGTATATTTTGATGTAGTACCTTGCAATAGAATATTCTCTTTTCCTATTTATTAGGAAGAAACATAATATTATCTTTCACGTAAATTCTGGCATACTAGACATTTGTTTACACTTGGTTTTTAATTTAAAAAAGTTATATTGGAAGGAAAGTATTCTGCTACTCTTCCAGAATTTTGAATTTCCAACATCCAGCACTTGAACTGATCTTTTTCTCTCTGATTTGAAATCAGACTGAGTCCCATCTAATCATGAAGTTTCAAACAAACTACCTAGAAGGAGGTTCATTTTTATCTCCTACTTTGTCTTTGTAGAGAAGAAAGTTAACAAAAGTTCTGGTGGTTTCTGGCACAAATGTAGGCTTATTAGAGCCATCCCAGTTTCTGAAGCCTACCGGATTAATATGCAAATACTGATGCCTTGAGTAGTAGAGAATGTAATCCTATTATATTCTCAAATTTTTTGGTTTCCTTGGAAATCCTGATTAGCCTTGGTAATCACCTGGCTTTTTCCTTGGATACTATTAGTATCTGGTGGTTTCATATCCTTTCATGTGAGAAAATATGATTTTGGCTTCAGCTGCTTCCAGATTTCTCTTTTGTCAAAGAAATACCATATTTTTTTCTGAGGTAATCTCTTTTTTCTTCTATCTGAAGTTTGGTATTTTGTAATGAAATATATAGACAAATATTTTTAAAAATCTCCATTACATTAAAAATTGCCATCCACTTGAAAAGGGAATATACATTGAAACTTAATTGTTCCCAGTATTTGATCTATTCTGTCATTTACCTTCCAAACAATTCTATAAAATAAGCATAAATACATTCCGGCTTTAATCTGTTTTACAATAGACAATGTATTTGAACTTTCCAAGTGTGTTCAAATCCACTCAATATTTTTATGGAGAAATGAGGACAGATTATACAGCAAAACCCAGCCAAGATTATTCTTATAAAACATTAAAAAATATGGATTTAGAGGCATTCCTTTCAGAGTTTGGCTATCATTTTCCAAGCTTATGCTCCATTTTCTCACCTGTGAAAAACCAACTAATGATCCTTATTTCTATGCTGTTGTAGCAATTAAACAAACAAGGTGCATTACATACTAATAGTCACTGTATGTCTATCAATATGTGTGGTTCTGAGTAGTTGTTAATAAAAGATACTTTCATTTTTTTTCCCTCTCCTGTTAGTTTCACTCTGATAAGCTATCACAATACAATCTGTCATTTATTCACAAAACCAGTTATATAGTTTGTAAACCCATGTAGTGGGAAAAAATGCTTTTCATGTCAAATTAACCTGAACTTGAGTTGCCGTGACACGAAAACTCTACAATGTAATCATAAATAGTTTACTTAATGTCTGGGCAGCAGAATCCACATTTTTAAAAATGTGTTAGTTTATTTTTCTTTATACTTCAAATGACCCGCAAGTTAGTTGATAAAATGAGATGGTACAGGCATTCATGGTGTCTGGCACCTAATGATATGTGTGCCTTGCATGTTATTTCCAATTTCCCTCTGTGTTTCATGCAAGGTGTTGTGGTGACTAAAATAAGAAAGCTCAAGATTAGTGTATCTTCTAGGAAAAATGGAAGCTACTCTTGGAATAAGAAAAATGTAAAAATGTAAACGTGAATTTTTATAAGTAAAAAGTAACTTCAGTGAAGGGACAAGGATAAATCAAATATTGTGGACTTAAAAGCATTTTTTTTATTTTTTTGCTCAGACTCTATGTTTTTCTCTTTGTTGAGTTTTACAGCAAATCTGAGATAAACAAAAAACCTTCCTGATTACTAAGTATATTGAGACAAACTTTGAAACCTGAGTACAAAGTTAATTTTGCTTTATGATAATAGGCATATTGTCTGTGTTGGGTTCCTGCCATTCATACGATTAAAAAAAAAAAACAACATTATAATTAAAGAAAAAAAATGAAAAGCTCTTTTATAGCCAAATAGTTTACTATTCTTCTAAAATGTGCCTCTTTTTGTCTCTTAGAAAACCGGTAACTGTCAATAACAATGAGTAATCATAAAGCATGATTAGAGTAAGATGCAACAATGTCTTTATACATTGTTATTATTTTTATTATTACTTTAAATACATCTGTCTTGACAGTGCATTTGCTGCAGTTTTTTTTTGCCAAGAGCAAAAACACTTGATCTTTGAAAGAAATAAAAGATCAGAATAACTTTTGTTTTTTCAACTGGAAACCATGATTTTCTATCTCCCTTTGTAAAAGTTTAAGTAAAATTAAAGTGTTTTTGATAGTTTGTAAACTCAAAACACAGACAGCAGCTTTGGTAATATTTCATGATGGCTTACTGAGAATGTCTTAAGACTGATATAAATTCCTATTCAGTATTTATTAAGAGAACTTGAGAATTCAAAATTGGAGGGAAAACGGAAAGAATGAAATTAATAAAGATTTTTAAATCTTTGAGGATAATGTACTATGGCAGATTAAGGATGAGTGCAATATATTGGCATTCCTCCTATCAAAGACTAGGTCTTATTTGCCCTCCTGTCTTTACAAATAGAGCATGGGAAGTGACACTATGCCAGCTTTGGGCCGAAATCTTAACAGGACAGGAAGCTAGCTGCCTTGGAATCTTAAGCTACCATATAAATGGGATGACCCTGCTGGAGAGACCACACGGAGATATTCTGAGGCTAAATAAAGAAAGACATACGTAGTCCTTAAACTGCATGGAAAGGGAAAGGAGACCATCTGAGTCCAGCATTCCAGCCATCCATGGCCAAGGAAACAAGAATCTGGGTGAAATTGTCTTAGACCCTCTAGTTGTGCCCATCCACCTGCTAAATACTATGAAATGACTCTAGTCAGTGCCATGGAGAGCAGAATAACCACCCATCTAAGTCCTGTTCAAATTCCTGACCCACAAAATCTTGAAATATAATAAAGTTTTTGCTTTATGACACTAAGTTTTAGGATAGATAGTCATGCTATGAGTTGCAGTTGACTTGACAGCAGCAAGTATTCATGTAATAAAAGATATCAAAACATGCAGAGGTAAAGGAAGTGGGTTCCTTTCCACTTTCAGTTATATCAATAACTCAGAACCAAACTCACTGCCATTTAGTCAATTCTTACTCATAGTGACTCTCTTTGTGTTTCCAAGGATGCAAATCTTTAGGAAGCAGGTTACCTCACCTTTCTTCCATGGAGTGGCTGATGGTTTTAAACCACCAGTATTTTAGTTAGCAGCCAAATGTTTTAACCAGTACAACACCAGAGCTCCTTTACAGTTATATAGGCAACTGTTTCCTTGGTTTTGTATATATTAACTATTAAAATAGTAATCTCAAATATAGTGTGCATAAACTTGGTTTTTTGAGCAGAAAAAATGGTATTTTTTAATATATGCAAATAACCTTAGCAATAATTATTGATCTTTATTATTTTCTTTTATAGAACTAGCCAGCGATAGAAGTCATAAGAAGACACAAGAAAATAGAAAATGTAGGGAGTCAGCATATGATATTTATAGAAAAGAACTTGGCTGTCTATTGAAAAAATATGACATACACAATTCACTCTGCCACTCATTAACTTGGAGATTTTCATAAAGTTTATACTCTGTGGGTTTTAATCTCTTTATCTATAAAGTAAAGGGATTAGATTGCCCTCCATAAAGTAGCTTCCAACTCTATTTGAAAATCTCCAAGCTTCTCCTATGTCATTAAGTTGCAAATGTTTGAACATGTTACAACAAAGTTGGTACCAAACCTAGGAGGTTTTAGAGCAAATATCTTCCTTCCCACCACTAAGTAGTACAAATTCTTAAAGTTCTTGGTTCACCTAAATATTTCATTTTCCTAAATTAGCTCTTGATAGTTTCCCAGAGAGACCACTTTTATACAAGAAGACGGAATCAATATGCTGCTTGATCCTCAGGTGTCAGATTGTCAGGTAACAGTTGTAACTTGGAGAATTCTTACCCATGTATTATTTATCACAAAGGTTGTATTTTTTATGTCTTGTATGAATGATTCACTATGTATATAATTTGTATTTGTCAGATAATGTTCTATCTTCTCTATAATTGGCATGCTTTGAGGTTTCTTCTGATTGGTTACACTTACAAAATAATTTTAGAGAAAAGTTTGTGTATAACATTAGCTATATACAGTTTCTGGGAGCTCCATTGGCACAGTGGTTGAAGCATTTGGCTGCTAACCAAAAGGTCAGTGGTTCAAAACCATCAGCCACTCTGCAGGAGACAGACTAGTCAGTCCGCTTCTGTTAAGATTTACTGCCTTGGAATCCCTATGGGTCAGTTCTACTCCATCCTTTAGGGTCGCTAAGAGTTGGAATTGACTTGATAACAGTGAGTTCAGTATTTTTGATATAGACCTTTTCTAACTGGACTCCCTCAGCATATAAGTTTAAGGGATATCATTGTTATTTTATGTGGGTTTTCTCTTTAAATTCAGGTGAGTCTAATAGATGGTAGATTCCACAGTAGCATTTTCTGTCTCCTTGTCTTCATTTAAGGTGACACTTTGATCAAAGGTGGCAAAGCATGAAATTATGGTCAACTGTAAAAATGTCACATACTATTTCAAAGTGTTCATGCAGTTGGAGAATTTCCTGATTACCTGGACCCACCATGGGAATTAAAATTCAGTGTGCCTGACATTACAGCATGTTTTAACAAGAGCACAATTATATTCCTACCCTGTTTCAATATAGAGTTGCCTAGTTAGAATTGTTAGACAAGTCCATGGAGGATAGGAACTGTCACTAAGCATCAGCTCACATGGGAGAGTAAAAGAAGTCAATGGTTTCTTCCCTTATGAAAATAGCTAATTGTATTTTCTTCAAAAATATATGCTGCTATGCCTGGAGCAAGCCCCAAGAATGTAAGAAAATCAGTCTATTTTCAAATTACATGGCAAAATCTACTACTTTATATAACAATAGCTGTTAGCTATTTCTTCCTTCTCCATCAAAAAAGGAAAAGTTCCTAGGACATATGTAGCAACTATTGCAATCATAGAAAATAAGACATTTTGCAAATATGTCTGCAAATTACCAGCTGTATTTTTATAAAGAAAGGAAAAATGTCCTTTATGAGTTTCAATTTTATTGAAATATATTGATTGAACACCTATTTCATACCAGGCAATTTGCTAGCTTCTGGGTACAAAATATATATAAACACAGCCCCTGCCATCAAAGGAACTCACAGGCTAACAAGGGAGACAGAAATGAAAACTTAATCCCCTCATCAGAAGAAAATAAAGATGAAACAATAAGTACAAGGAAAATAAGAATGTTTCATAACATAGTTTCAAACTAGGTGCCTGATTCTAATACCAACTGCAGAAATTTTAAATCTTCAAAAAGTAGCTAAGGTTTCTAAAATCTCATTATCCTAAGAAAATGAAACGTGTGCTAATTCACCTATTTTTAATATTCTGATAAATACCATTCTGTTAAATTCAGAAGTCACTTAATTTCACTAAATGTGTTGACAGTGTCAACCCAAAAATAAATAAGTAAAGATACTTTTTTTTGGGGGGGGATGGATTTTAGCTCTAGTTTTACTAATGGTTGGAGTTTCCACCTAAAGAAAAATAAACCATAAACATGATTCTACTATAACGATAAGACATAAGGTAGTGGGAGGACTTAGAAGGAGCAAAAACAGTGGTTTTATTGTGACATCTCAGCAGCTCAGTGTGGAAAAGTAGAGGTGTGAAGAGAGCAGGTCTGAGCTTCTAGTCCACTTTACTGAGAGCAACTCAACATTTATCGGCATTAAGTATTGAATGTTAACAACAGACTTATTTGGAGAAAGGGTTCTACTGGTTAAAATATTTTTTGGGTTTCATTTATTTTTCTCATAAAAATTTCATTACCATTTCCATTTCTGTGGTAACTGTGAGTGGTTTAAGGCTGTAGAAGTTTAACCAAAATCTTTAACATGTTTTGATTTCTTCAAGGTTCCTCTGCTTTTCATCACCATTTTTGATGTTGTTAGGTGCCATCAACTTGCTTCCAACTCATAGTGAACCCCATGTACAACAAAGGGAAACACTGCCTTGTACTCTCCCAGCCTCACAATCCTTGCTATACCTGAGCCCATTGTTGAAGCCATGGTGTCAATCCATCTCATTGAGGGCCTTCCCATTTTTCACTGACCCTCCACTTTACCAAGCATGATATCCTTCTTACTTCCAAGGAGCATTCTGGCTACACTTCTTCCAGGACAATTTTATTAGTTCTTTTGGTAGTCCATGGTACTTTCAGTATTCTTTGCCAACATCACAACTCAAAACATCAACTCTTCTTTGGTGTTTCTTATTCATTGTCCACCTCTCATATGCGTATGAGACTATTGAAAATAACATAGCTTAGGAGCTCTGGTGGCGTAGTGCCTAAAGTGCCTAAAGACTGCTAACCAGAAGGCTGTTGGTTCAAACCCACCAACCACTCCTTGGGAGGAAGATTGGGCAATCTACTTCCATTAGTGATATTACCTCAGAAACCCAAGGAGAGGTCACTATGAGTTGGTTCTGACTTGATGGCAGTGAATAGTAGTAGTAGTAGTTGGGTTAGGTGGATCTTAGTCTTCAGAGAGACCTCTTTGCTTTTCAACACTTGAAAGAGGTCTTTTGCAGTGAATTGGCAAAGTACAATACATCACCTGATGTCTTGACTGCTGCTTCCATTGGTGTTGATTGTGGAACCAAGTAATATGAAATCTTTGACAACTTCAATCTTGTCTCCATTTATCATGATGTTGCTTATTGTTCCAGTTTCTTTATGTTGAGATGTAATCCATACTGCAGACTGTAGTCTTTAATCTTCATCAGTAAGTACTTCAAGTCAACTCACTTTCAACAAGCAAAGTTGTGTCATCTGCATATCACAGGTTGTTAATGAGTCTTCCTCCAATCCTGATGTCATGTTTTTCTTCATATTGTCCAGCTCTTTGGAGTATTTTCTCAGCATGCAGATTGAATAAGCATAGTGAAAGCATACAACCCTGATGTACTCTTCCTGATTTTAAACTATGTAGGTCACAGACTGGAAGAGGTCCATATTTGTACCCATTCCAAAGAAAGGTGATGCCACAGAATGTGGAAATTATCAAACAATATCATTAACGTCTCATGCAACTAAAATCTTACTGAAGATAACTCAAAAATTGTTGTAGCAGTATATCAACAGAGAACTTCCAGAAATGCAAGCTGGATTCAGAAGAGGACGTGCAATGAGGGATATCGTTGCTGATGTCACATGGATCTTGGCTCAAAGCAAAGAATACCAGAAAGACGTTTACTTGTGTTTTATTGACTATGCAAAAGCATTTGATTGTGTCTATCATAACAAATTATGGGTAATGTTGAAAAGAATGGGAATTCCACACTTGACTGTACTCATCAGGAACCTATATATAGAAGAGGAGATTGTTATTCAAACAGAACAAGAGTATATTGCATGGTTTAAAATCAGAAATGGTGTGTGTCAGAGTTGTATCCTTTCACCAGACTTACTCAATCCGTGTTGTGTTGTTGTTGTTAAGTGCCGTCGAGTTGTTTCCGACTCATAGCGACCCAATGCACATCAGAACGAAACACTGCCTGATCCCACACCAGCCCAACAATC
>NW_006921594.1:9563559-9565113 GCF_000298275.1 Orycteropus afer afer | reverse complement strand
CTGGTGGAATCACTGAGACTATAGCCCCTAGCTGCCCTTCTGGTCTGGATTTGAACCCACACCTGTGGCTTCAAGCCACACAAAAGACAGGCATATGAGTTGAACATTTACCTGACATAGGTACACTCCTTGGGGAGAACAATCATGGGAGAAAGAAAGGCTGTTTATGCACAGGGAGACAGCTCAGGGTGCAGAAGTGCATGGAGGGATGGATACAGAGAAGAGGTAACTATCAGGAGGAAGTGGGAGGGAAGCTGTTGCATTGTGGTAAATTGTAGTCGATGTCATGAGACAAAGTGTGTGTGAACTGCTGTATGGAAAGTGAATTTGCTGTGTGAATTTCCACCCAAATCACAATTTAAAAAGAAAAAAAAAATGGAGGAGGAACAGAGTGAAAAAGATGTGGTAGTTAAGGTTATGTGTCAGCTTGGCTGGACCTGGTTTTGAGTGGTGGTAAGATAAAACCAACCAAACGAAACATACTGCCATTGAGTCAGACCCAACTGATAGCGACCTCTCCTTGGGTTTCTGAGGTGGTATTACCATGGAAGTAGATGGCCCAACCTTCCTTCTGAGGGGCTGAGAAATGGATGTAGCTATTTCCCATGGTGAGACTGGTGATCAACTCCATGGTGGAATCTACTAGAGCAGCTGAGTATCTGCTGTAAGGATGTGGTCTGCTTCCAGATATACAAAGCAGCAGCTTTGACGAGGTCTCCAGCCTTTGGCGTGCTTGGACCCTGCATGTAGTGGAGTCTTCATTCATACCATGTTTCCTGATGATCTTAGGATTGTCTCTGGACTTCACCTAGTGTCCTGCCATGTTATTTGGTAATATTGGGACTGTGCCAATTTATTTATTTGTCAACCTTGGGCTTGTTAGCCTCAGCAGCCAGCAGCTGCCTGAGTGAAGACACAGCTCTAGCTCCAGTGACCGGGAGCAAGAGGCAGAGCTGAAGCCCAACATTGAGGGGCTTTCACCAAGGTCCTAGATCTTGGCACTTTGAACTCAGATTTCTAGTCTCCAGACCTATAAGAGACCTCTGTTTTATGGTGTTTTCTGTTAGAGCTGCAAGAAGTAACAAAACAAAAGGTAAAAGTGAAAACCACAAAGATGAAGAAAGAGTATTTTCCCCCATAATAATTTTCTATTTGTCAGGTATTCCTTTACATGCACACATTATGAACATTATTATAATTTAGAAATTACCACATTTTCTTGTCTATTTGTCACTTTTTCTATGATTTACTAATGAACAAACTGAGACCACAAGAAGTTTCATGATTAACCTAATGTAACAAAATTAGAAAATATTAGTTCTGGGACTGGAACCTCACATCACCTTACAAGTGATATGCTCTTCCTTGTTTGAAATCAGCCATAAGTGTAATAAATGTAAGTTGGTCTAATTATTTCTGGTCAGAGATATAGCTAAATGTCTACTTATTTTTCAAGAAATTGTTTATGTATATTGATTCGGGCGTTCATCTAAGAATAGGGAAATTTTAAGGGAAAAATAAATATTTTCAGTGAAATTTTAACCCATATTAATT
>NW_006921594.1:9554682-9563144 GCF_000298275.1 Orycteropus afer afer | reverse complement strand
CTGCTCTGACAAGAGTATACCACAAATGGGATGGCCTTAATAAACGAGAGTTTATTCTTACAATTTGGAGGCTTTAAGTCCAAGTTCAAAGTGTCAGGCTCTAGGGGCTGGGTGAAAGCCCCTCAACCTTGGGGCCCAGCTCTGCCTCCTGCTCCTGGCCCACTGGAGCTAGAGGTATTTCTTCACTAAGATAGCTGATGGCTGCTGAGGCTGAGAAGCCCCCAGGTTGACAAGTAAAATGGCACAGTCCTGATGTTACCAAACCACAGGGCAGGCCATTAACTTAAGTCCATCGTAAGTCCCAAGGTCGGCAGAGCATAGCAGGCTGCTGAGCAACTACACGGCTACGTGCAGGGTCCAAGTATGCCACAGGCTAGAGACTATTCCCAAGGCTTCTCTTATATACAAGAAACAGACCGTATTCCCAAAGCAGCTACTCAGCTGCTTGTGGTGGATCCCACCATGGAGTTGATTGCCAGTCTCCTCATTGGGATTAACTACCACCAGCTGCCCAGCCACTCAGCCAGGCCCAGCCAAGTTGACACAAAACATAACCACCACAATACTCTCCCTGGTTTGTGTATTCTCCACCCACTGTCCATTCAAGAATTACTACTTTAATTAGTTATAATTACTGATGGGATTCTGCCAATGCCATAAGCACATGGCTTGAAGAAATGATAACTGTGTAACTCCATTTATAAATGAGGCTGTATAATGTGTTCAATGTTACATAATTCATCATTGTCAGAGATAAGAAAATCACATCCTGTATAAGCTAATCTCAAAACTAATGTGATTTCTACACTAATGATATTTATGCCATGGCATACTAGATGAGATAATGATCAACCTAACAGAGACTTTCTTGACTGAATAAGTGTTTGTGGCTGGACAGAGAGGTAGTTTCCTTTTTATTTATTTCCCCAGCTACTGGGATTCCAAAGAAAAGAATGGATGCATTCAAAAGCAAATATAAAGTAAGCAGGGATATAAGAATTTTTTCTCTCAGTAAGTTCTTAAAATACACTCTCTCTCCTTCCCATGATTCTTATGACCCTAAAGTTAGAAACAGAAACCTTTAGGCATGCAAGTATATCAAATGCTTCCACATAGTCTGATGTGGCAATGAGTCCATTTTCAGGATATGATAATTTGAGAAAAATAAGACTTTTTTTTCAAGAGGTATTTCAGAGTCAGTGGAGATATATTGTGTCTCAATTTTCTAGTGACGCTATAACAGAAATGCCACAAGTGGATGGCTTTAACCAACAGAAATGTATTCTGTTACAATTTAGGAGCCTAGAAGTCTGAGTTCAGAGTGCTGACTCTAGGGGAGACTAGGCTAAAAGTCTGAGCTCAGAGTGCCAGCTCAAGGGTCTGGGTGGAAGCCCCTTACATTTGGGCTTCATAGAGATGAAGATGGGCCCTATTCTAGACCCACTGGAGGCTTCTTCTGACTCACACAGCTGCTGGTTTCTTAGGCTGAAGAATCCAAGATCGTGAGGTAAAATGGCAGAATTTTGGCTCTCAGGCTGCACAGGCAATCTCAAGATTGACAGGTAACACAAGTGGCCACCAGTTCAAGTCTAGGAACTGGAGATGGTGATGGGACAAATGCAAGATCTAAAGCTATCCAAAAAGTTAGAGACCTTTCCCAAGCTTCTCCATATATACTGGAAGCAGGCCACACTCCAAAGACAACTCTCCCTCACCAAATTAGCTGCTCACAGCAGATTCCACCATATCCAATCTCATCATGGGGAATAACTACATCCAGCTGCCAACCCACTCAAAATTATAGCCCAGCCAAGTTAACACACAACCTTAACTACCACATATTGCAAAGTTAAGTAGTAGGTGCAAGAAATAATGAATCATAACTTGTGGATGATGGGACAACCAGACCTGATACTAGTCATTAGATTTTTAATGAAAAATGTGCTAACGAGAAAGGGTGTGGTGATTGGAAATGTGAAAAAAAGAAAAGAAAGAACTTTGTTGTAGCAAATAGTAATTGTCGTATTCAAGAGAGAATACATTTGTTGTTACAATTCTCAACTGCCTGTCTCTTAAGCAGGGGAATTCTGATTATAAAATGGACATATTGGACAGTTAAGCTAACAGCCTTAAGAGGCTTGCTTTTTCCAGTTCTTGTTGTATTTGAATGGCCACCAATCAAGCTTAACTTTATGATATGGTTTTCTGTATATATCTACACAGGGAGAGAAAATGAAGATCTTGTGATGAACTGTTTTACTTAAAATGAATAAATTAACTTTCTGGTTTATAAAGAAGTCTTATTATTTTGGTTAATGGAAATTGGTCTCCGAGGGATTGAGGTACTCCGTGTCTTGACACTATTCTATTTCAATTTTCATGGTTGGCCATTAGGCCCTTAGTATCACAAGAAATTGGCTAAGGTAATAAATAATCCCTGCAAGAATTGTCAGAAGCTCCATAACACTTAATTGTACTCATAAGGAACCTACACATAGACCAGGAGGCTGTCATTCAAACAGAAAAAGGAAGCACTGCATGGTTTAAAATCAAGAAGAGAGTGTGTCAGGGTTTCCTTTCACCTACTCGTTCAATCTGTGTGCTGAGCAAATAATCCAAGAGGCTGCACTATATGAAGAAGAATGTGGCATCAAGATTGGAGGAAGAATCATTAACAACCTGCAATACGCTGATGACACAATTTTGCTTGCTGAAAGTGAGGATGACTCGAAGCAGTTACTGATGAAGATTAAAGAATACAGTCTGCAGTATGGATTACATCTCAATATAAAGAAAACAAAAATCCTCACAACTGCACCTATAAGCAGCATTATGATAAATGGGCAGAAGATTGAAATTGTCAAAGACTTCACATTGCTTGGTTCTACAATTGACGCCAACAGAAGCAGCAGTCAGGACATCAGACAACGTATAGCACTGGGCAAATCAGCTTCAAAGGACCTTTTTCAATTGATGAAGAGTAATGATGTCTCCTTGAGGACTAAGGTGTGCCTGGCACAAGCCATGGTATTTTCAATTGCTTCATATGCAGGTGAGAGCTGAACAATAAATAAGGAAGACCAAAGAAGAGTTGGTGCTTTTGAGTTGTGATGCTGGCGAAGAATGCTGAAAGTACTGTGAACTGCTAAAAGAACTAACAAGTCTGTCCTGGAGGAAGTACAGCCAGAATGCTCCTTGGAGGTGAGAATGGTCAGACTTTATCTCACGTACTTTGGTCATGTTGTTAGAAGGGACCATTCACTGGAGAAGGATGTTATGCTTGGTAAGGTGGAGGGTCAATGAAAGAGGGGAAGGCCCTCAATGAGATGGAATGACACAGTGGCAAAGGCAATGGGCTCAAGTATAGCAAGAATCGTGGAGCTGGCTTAAGACTGGGTGGTGTTTTATTCTGCTGTGCATAGAGTCGCTATGAGTCAGAGACAACTCGATGGCACCTAACAACAACAGCAACTGATACAGCAGTGGCTGCTGTAGATTAGTGCATTAGGCTGCTAATCAAAAGATTGGTGGTTCAAACTCACCAGACACTCTGTGTGAGAAAGATGAGGCAGTCTGCTTCCATAAAGATTTATAGCCTTGGAAACCCTATGAGACAGTTCTATTTTATCTTATAGGGTTGCTATGAGTCAAAATCAACTAGATGGTTGTTCTAGTTACCTAGTGCCACTCTGACGGGAATACACCACAAATGGGATGGCCTTAACAAACAAGAGTTTATTCTTACAATTCGGAGGCTTTAAGTCCAAGTTCAAAGTGCCAGGCTGGGTGAAAGCCCCTCAACCTTGGGGTCCAGCTCTGCCTCCTGCTCCTGGCCCACTGGAGCTAGAGGTGTTTTTTCACTCAGACAGCTACTGGCTGCTGAAGCTGAGAATCCCCAAGGCTGACAAGTAAAAAGGCACAGTCCCGATGTTACCAAATCACACGGCAGGGCATTAACTTAAGTCCATTGTAAGTCCCAAGGTTGGCAGAGCATAGCAGGCTGCTGAGCAATGACATGGCTACATGCAGGGTCCAAGTGTGCCCTAGGATAGAGACCATTCCCAAAGGCTTCTCCCTATATACAAGAAGCAGACCACATACTTAAAGGCAGATACCCAGCTGCTTGTGGTAGATCCCACCATGGAATTGATCACCAGTCTCCTCATGGGGATTAACTACCACCAGATGTCCAGCCACTCAACCAGGCCCAGCCAAGTTGACACACAAATGGAACTACCACAATGGTAGTGGGTTTTGGGGCAAGAGTTCTTGAGAATCAAGGTAGAGACCTTGTTCCTTGAGTGACCCAATATTGCCAAATGACTGAGAGAAAAATTATTAAAAATATTTTAACCTCCAATTTTTATTACTTCAATAAATATTTATTGTGTGCCTATTATGTGCTAGGGAGCTCTGGTAGCATAGTGCCTAAGGCACTTGACTGCTAACCAGAAGGCTGGAGGTTCAAACCCACCAGCCACTCCTCGGAAGGAAGATGGAGCAATCTACTTCCGTAGTGATACTGCCTCAGAAACCCAAGGAAGGGTCACTATGAGTCGGATCTGACTCAACAGCACATAACAACAACAACAACTCTGTGCTAAATATACAATTTCGATAGTCCTGCTCAGACCATTGTTCTATGTACTGGCATGTTGATGGAAAAAATGGATTTCCCTGAGTCAATGAAATTATCTGTACATTTGGGTAGTTTTCTGCCCAAACTAATAACAACCAATATACTCACGTAACATTTTATATGTCAACACTGATATCTCATCTTCTTTTCAAATTCCATATTTATATTTGGAGCTGAGCCTACTCTTCAGTACATTTTTTACTGCCCATCTTGTGCCTTCTAGCATGTTTTTACTAAATTCAAATAAGACATAACATTAATTTAAATATTTTATTGTATATGAAATGGGAATATTAAAACACTTGATATTTGAACTGAGATTACAAAAATCAAAGGTATAAAATATAATAAAAATCACCATTTTATCACATAGTTTTGTATTATAATGATCATTGTATTACCCATAAATATATCAATTGGCCTTTTGCTTTGAAGTAAACAGCATAGTTAGATATGGAAGGAATGAGTTTGACTACAAAATGGTGTCTACCAACACAGTCTCTTAGTTCTTTGGCACCTTTTATTGTCTTTGAAATAAATATTACAGACTTCCAAGATGAGATTGAATCGTAAATTTGTTCTTCACATTCAGCATTCTTCAGAACATTGTACAACTGGTGTTTAAATATAATAGAATTAAACTTGTGTACCAGAAAGTGAATGGGCTCAGATATAAGAGCTATTCCTAATAGCACCCAGCTGTGTGATAAGAACTACTTCAATTGAAACCAGTTAAACATTAAACATGTAATTATCTTGTTTTAGAGTCCTCAACAATATTAAATTTATGAAGACGTTCTTTCATATTTTCTATATAATACTTTTAAAGAAAGATTCTTCAAAACCAAGAAATGTATTTATTAATCCTTAATCATTAATGGATTAATAATCACTAAAATGCACATTATCTCTAATGACTCAGAATCCAAATGTTTATTTCAAACTTACTAACCACATAAACAGTGAAAAAATTAAACCCAATCTTTATTTATTGCACAGAAATAAGATTCCAAATACTTTTGACCCAAATAAAGTACAAGCAATTTTCTATGACAACACTCATTTTTATTTTTGTAATCCATTAATTTAATTATATTGTAATGAGATTAAGACTTAGCTAATTCATCATCAAACCAATTAATTCATTACTCTAAGATAAAGTGTATGTGCCTGCTGATGGTGTTTTTTTTTTTTTTTTTTACTGAGAGTAACCTCTGAGCTCTGAGCTGGCATAATGATGGAGATGCAAACACCCACCATGCTCAACACTCAGATTTCCTTCCCTGGTTCCTTGGCAGATAATTTAGCATGTCATTTGGGGGCATTGGCTCTGAATTCAGAATATATGGTGTATTCTGGTGCCATCTACTCATTAACTTTTGTGCACATATGTAAGTTATTTGCCTCCTTCAACCTCAGTTTTCTCCTATGTGAATCGGAAACAGTCATAATACTACAAGTCACAGGAGTGCTGTGAGAATTAAGAAGCCGGTTACTGCTATGTGCCATTCATTGATTCTGACTCACAGTGACCCATATGACAGAGTGGAAGTGCCCCATAGGATTTCCTAAGTTGTAATCTTCTCAGAAGCAGATTGCCATGTCTTTTCTCCAGCAGGTGGTTCAAACCCACCAGCCACTACTCCGAAGCAAGATGTAGCAATCTTCTTCCGTAAAGATTTACCGCCTTGGAAACCCAACTATGAGTCAGAATCCACTCAATGGCAGTGAATTTAGTTTTGTTTTTTCTCTAACAGAGCCACTAGTGGGTTTGAACTTTTCAATTAACAGCCTGGCACTTAATCATTGTGCCTCCAGGGCTCCTATAGGGTCACTATGAGTTGGAATTGACTCAGAGGCACACAATAGTAAGATAAGTAGGCAATATATTTAGGACACTGCACTGACACATATGAGGTTTCTAAATAAGTGGAGATATTATTAGCTAGGAGTCTCTGGGTACTTCAAACGGTTAACCCACTCTGCTGCTGGAGATTTGAGTTCACCAAGAGGGGCCTTACAAGAAAGGCCTAGAGGTCTACTTTCAAGCATCAGTCATTGAAAATCCTCTGGAGTACATACCTATTCTAACACACATGAGATCACCATGAGTTGGAGTTGACTTGACAGCAACTAGTTATTATTACCTATTGTTTACAGTGGTTTTTTTTTTTTTTTTTTAAGATTTGTACATTCAATTGTTGTTGTTATTGCTGAGTGAGGTTGATCTGGCTCTGCCTCATAGTGACCCTATGTACAACAGAACAAAATACTGCCCGGTCATGTGCCATCTGCACAATCCTTGCTGTACTTGAGCCCATCATTGCAGCCACTGTGTCAATCCATCTTGCTGAAGGTTTCCCCTTTCTTGCTGACCCATCACTTTCCCAAGCATGATATCCTTCTCCAGGGCGTGGTCCCTTTTTGCAATATGACCAAAGTAGGTGAGACGAAGTCCGGCCATTCTCGTTTCCAAGGAGCATTCTGTCTTCATTCCATCCAGGATAGATTCATTCATTCTTCTGGCTGTGCACAGTACTTTCAGTAGGCTAATCAAAGCAGATAAAGGCAACAATTGGGATAAAAATGAAATATATATAAAATACAGAAATTCCATAGTACATCTGAGAAAGATTGATTACTATAGTTGTGCAATTTAGTTTCTTGGTAACTAAAGCAATGTTCTAATAAAAGATGTGAATATATTACAGGTACAGATTGTAGTCAAGAACAGGCCTTATTTAAAACTATCTTCTAAGACATTAGTGGGTTGATAATATATAATCTGGGCTGATTGATGACATACAGTCACAGCAAAAATGAAACTCACGAACCCTTCAGGTGTGTCTGAAGCATGACATTTTATTGTCCGTGCTTGTATTTGGAGATGGATCATCCACGTATTTGCTTTCCGAAATTTCAAAGTGTAAAATAGAAAGTCGTTTTTACTGAATAGTGCATATATGTCGTGGATGGCCTTGTGAAAGTAGGAGTAACTTTTGTATTCTAGAACCAAATCACAATGTTGATGTTAGTTGTTGTTTGACTTTCTTTAGCAAGTAGCATGATTTCTGTAATGATAGCTTTGAGGGCAACAGATTTGCTATTTTTCACTCTCATTCTGGTATCATATCCAACATCTAATTCTCCATTAATTTTATATCAAATTTAAATTTTAATTGTTTCCAAAGTACATTTTTTAAAATATATATTACTTAAGAAACTGGTAGTTTTTGAAACAACAATCTTAATCAGCACATTAAGTTGCCATTTCTTTCCTGATGGTGAACTGGAGTTATGTATATGTAATTCCATTTGATTACTCTCTGTAAACTTTGTGGTAATTTTCAGAAAGTTGGGTAAGCATTTGGGAACTCCCCTCATGCAACGTCTCTTCTTTCTGAAGTTTAGCCTAAAGTTCTTTCAGTCGTGTTTAGCTTTTGCTTAATTGAATCAATTTAAATTGCTTTACTAATCTTTATAAAATAATACCAGTTTTTGGCAAATTAATTTTTGGTTTGACCTTTCTTTAAATCCTGTTTCAGTTAGAGAGACACGAATGTCTATTCCATCTGTTCACCTCATATCTGGAAATATTAGTTACACATCTCATCTTAAAACCTATAAAAAATCCATAGTACAAATGAGTAGGAGATTAAGTGAAAAATATTTTAAAATATATATTGCACATTATTTTGTAAATTTCTTATTTGGGTATTACCTCAGATGTAGTTGATGTTGGAAGCCTTCCTAGAATCTCTTTCCAAAGTTCAAGTCCATTCCATGGCCTACCATGCCCTACATAACTGTACCCTTGGCTATG
>NW_006921594.1:9550871-9554582 GCF_000298275.1 Orycteropus afer afer | reverse complement strand
AAAAAAAAAAAAAAAAGTATCTTAGACTTAAGAAAACCCTAAATCAAGACAATCTCTTGTTTTCAAAACATACTGAGCTAATAATACATTAAATATTTTAAGAATTTAGAAAACAAATATTTTGCATGTTGGCTGTTTTCATAAGGTAGTGAATCATGTTTAAACCGGGTGGTAAAACTTACATTTGTATCTGCATAATAAAATAATCTCTAAATTATAGAACTTAAAAATAATCAGTTCAGTTGGCTAATGCTACCCTCAGGAGCTCTGGTAGCATAGTGCCTAAGGCATCTGACTGCTAACCAGAATGCTGGTGGTTCAAACCCACCACTCACTCCTCGGAGGGAAGGTTGGGCAATCTACTTCTGTAGTGATACGGCCTCAGAAACCCAAGGAGGGGTCGCTATGAGTTGGGATGACTTGACAGCACATAACAACAACAACACCTGGATTCATTCTATGATAGCAAACTATCAACGTCAAAAATCCATGTTAATATAATTAAAGTTTGGTTACTACTCATTACTTGAAAAACTTCACTAAAAACTATACATCTCCATTGTCTGTCCATTTTTATGTTAATTTGCATATTGTAGGATTTTTACTGCAATCTATCTTGCCCAGTAGCTCACTTTAATAATTTATCCTGGAATACTGAAATATCCCTTGGTTGAGTATTTTTTCTAGTTTCACTTGTGTTTTCTATTCTGAAGATGGTTTAGTAGAAAACTGGATATGCTTTAACTAGTTGGTTTTCTCATACTGGATGAATGCACACATTTTAAAAAGGATTTATAATCTTTATTTCCTCTGTGGAATCACTTGGAGAAATGTTATGTTCTAGGATAAAATAATTTAGAAGTAAAGCTGTCCTTCCTCAGAAAACCTTAGTTATGTATAGTGTTCTGGATATCATAAAACAAGGCTTTTGTTACATATCTGGCTTTTGTCACCTCATTTTTTTTTTTTTTCCTTTCTCTCTCTCTCTGTGCTTCAGTTACACCGACCTCCTTTCTATTTCTCAGACATGTTTATCCTCACCTCTGTTGTTTTTATTTTATTTTCATTATTTCAATTTATTTATTTATTCACTTCTTGTTGTGCTTTAGGTAAAAGTTTACAGAGCAAAGTTTGTTTTGCATTCAACATTTCGTGTATGTTTAGTTTCACTCCCCAATTACCATCCCCAACCCTAACCTAGTCTCCTCCCCTCCCTGTCCATTAACATCCCCCCTGTGCCCCTCATAGTTATGCACTCCTGGGTGTCCTGCATTTCCTCTGTGTGAATGTTGCCCCTCTGTTGCCGCATAGTCAATTGCTCCAAGGGATGAATCTCCATGGAGTATCTGGGTGCGTCACCCTGGGTTGAGTGGTCTGCGTGTACATCTTGTATACTATTGGGCTGAGGGTCAGAACCTGGGAGTGAGTTTTATTCCAGGCCCAAAATGTATCCCAGGGCCATAGTATTAGGGGTCTCACCAGACTCCATCTGACCAGTAATTCTGATCATTATTGTGTTTTTGGATTTTGTTCCACGTTTTTCCTCCCACTCTATGCCAGTTGTTGGTAATGGTAGCAAGGCACTATATAGTTTTTCTGGTTTCAAGGTCATCGTGTCCCAGGTCTGATTGCTCCCAAATGCCCTGTTTTTTGTTTTTTGGGTTTTTTTTTGGCACTCTTCTTCGTTTCCAACGATAGGAGACGCTTAGCTGCATCTTAGATGGCCACTTGAAAGTGTTTAAGACTCTAGTGGCTACTCAACAATGTAGATTGAGGAACAATATATTTATGTGTGTTTTTTTGTGCCAATTGAGTCTGGTGTTCTCTCCAGTACTATGGTCCTGAGTTGGTAGATCCATTGGCTCTCTCTCCCACAGTGTCTTGCTGTCTGTAAAGGATTAATCTATGTCTGCCTTCTGCTGTTTCAGTAAAGATTGTGGTATTGTGTATCACTGGTATCTGTGCAAGATTAGCCTCAGGTGAATCTATCCTTGGTTTAGAGTATAATCCTGTTCACTGACCCCCATCTGATCTTCTCAGATATTTATGTGTTTATCTGTAGCCTAGTGTTTGGTGTTAATGGTAATGCAGTATTATGGATATACTGGTATTAGCCTCTGTCATTTATATCTTATGTATACAATTCAGTGTCTTCCCTTTTCCTAATGTTATCATGGTGGTCACAGACACTTTCTATACCATGCCTCGCCTTACCCACATCAGTCTGTGGCCCACAACTAGCCTGAAATTAATCCCTCCCCTTCCTCTCCTCCCTGGGAACCTACAAAGTAAGTGCCCTTTCTTAAGCAACCCTTCTTTGCCTTTTTATAATGGGCTCATACAATATTTGTCCTTCTAGAATTGACTTATTTCACTCAGCATAATGTCCTCCAGGCTCATCTACATTGTGAGATGATTCGCTTATCCTTCATTGTTCCTTAATGTAGCATAGTATTCCATTGTGTGAATGTACCATAATTTGGTTATCCATTCATCCATTGATGGGCATTTAGGTTGTTTCCATCTCTTTGCTATAGTGAATTGTGCTGCAATGAACATAGGTGTGCATATTTCTGTTTGTGCTGTGCCTCTCACCTCTTTAGGATATATTCCTAGTAATGGAATTACTAGGTCAAATGGTATTTCTATTTTCAGTTTTTTAAGGAAACACCATACCATTTGCCACAATGACTGTACCATTTTACAGTCCCACCAGCAGCACACAAGAGTTCCAATCTCTCTGCAACCTCACTAGCATTTGTTATTTTCTGTCCTGTTGAACTTTGCTATTATTGCTGGAGTGACATGATATCTCATCGTTGTTTTGCTTTGCATCTCTCTAAAGACTAAAGACTGTGAGCAATTCCTCATGTGTTTGTTGGCCTCCAGCATATCATCTTTAGTGAAGTATATATTTAAGTCTTTTGCTCATTTTTGAATTGGGTTGTTTGTCTTTTTGGTGTTGAGGTGTTGAAGTTTTCTATAGATTTTGGAGATAAGACCTTTGTCAGATATATCATAGGCAAATATTTTCCCCCAATCTGTAGGTTCTCTTTTTACCCTTTTGATGAAGTCTTTCAATGTACATAAGAATTTAATTTTTAAGAGATCCCAGTCATCTAGCTTCTCTTCTCCCTTCTGTGCATTTTGGGTTGTTTTTGTAGTCTATTTATGCTGTAAATTAGGGCTCCTAGATTTGCCCCTATTTTATCTTTGATGAATTTTATAGTTTTTGGGTTTTATATTTAAATCTTTGATCCAGTTTGAGTTTGTTTTTGTGTATGAGGTGAAGTATGGGTCTTGTTTCATTTTTCTGCAAGCGGATATCCAGTTTTACCAGCACCATTTATTAAAGAGGCTATCTCTTCCCCATTTATTGGGTTTTAGACCTTTGTTAAAGATCAGTTGTCCATAGATGGATGGGTCTATTTCTGGACTTTCAATTCTGTTCCATTGGTCTATGTGTTTATCTCTACCAATACCATGCTGTTTTGACTACTGTGGCTGTATAGTAGCTTTTAAGATGTGAGAGTGTGCGACTTCCTACTTTGTTTTTCTTTAGAAGTGCTCTGCTTATCCAAGGTCTCTCCTTTCCAAATGAAGTTAGTAATTGGTTTTACCATGTTCTTAAAAAAAATTGTTTGTATCTGGATTGGGATTGCATTAAATGAGTAGATTGCTTTAGGTATTACTGACCTTTTCACAATATTC
>NW_006921594.1:9520519-9524821 GCF_000298275.1 Orycteropus afer afer | reverse complement strand
ACCAGCCACTCCTCAGAAGGAAGGTTGGGCAATCCTACTTCCATAGTGATACTGCCTCGGAAACCCAAGGAGGGGTCGCTATGAGTCGGGGCCGACTCCACGGCAAAACAACAACAACAACAAGCCCAAACTAATAATCTTCCTGCAATTGTATAATTTTCCCTAGTACTAAATAGGCTTTGGCTTAAACATATAATCAATTACTTATAGAAATATTTGCTTTTGCCTTTTATAATAGTAATGTTTTCTTTTTTAATTTTACAAAAGAGAAAAAGAAGTATAAAATCACCCTCTATCTCATTGACAAAAAAAAAAAATATATATTTTATTGCTTGAATTTTGAGGTATTTCTTTTTATTCTTTTTATTTATTTTTTTTGTCTGTAGAATATTAGTGAATTTATCTCTTTAAAATTCAGAATCATAGGTCTTTTTTTCAGTTTTTTTCATCTTAAATTACTAAAATTTTCACGTTACTAAATATACTTTAAATGTTATTTAAAATGACTTTAATGATTGAAAAACACACTACAATTCAGAAAGTATTTCAGTATTCCATGACTAGCAATGTTATCCAAATCAGCTTTCACAAAAATCTTTAAATCTCTGATTAGTATTTTAGAATTGACTTTAAATAGTTTCCCAGGTTAAGAAGTTTCTAATCCAGATTTACTGTGGCAGAGAACAAAAGTGGCTACCTCATCACATTCTTCATGTCATTTAATGCGATTTTTAAAGTGTTTTCCACTTTGATAGGTGAGAAATTTTAATTTGCCTGACTTTGCTTAGTTGGAGGTTGAATAATTTTTCTTTCATTTCTTTTTTTCTGGCTTATGAAATTTTGTCTTCCATGAATGGTTGAGGAACATAATCTTATTAATTAAATGTGCTCTCCATTAAATGTCTATTTTCCATGAGATCCCCAATAATCAAAAACATTAAACTGTCTCTGTGATCATCTTAATGAACAGGATTCAATGTCAATCATTTCAGAACATACACAGAAAATCTGTTCTTTCTTTATGACCTTGTGTCAATGAGACTTCATTTTCCATTACATGGGAGAGGACGAATAGTTCCTAGGTGGGTACATTGAACTATAAGGAGGCAATGAAACAAACAAATTTTCATCTGGTCTGAAAAATAGCACATGATTCTCTGTACTCAATGCTTTTCATGTGTCTCTGTCTGTTCTATTTCAAAAAATATATAAAATAAAATAAGCTATTTATACAGAATCAGCAAGAAGTAGGGTTATTATTTCAGAATACTGGAAAAAAAAGAAAAAGCTGATCATTTCACTAAGTATAAAAACCTTATTGGTCTTGAGAATACATCAATGACACAGGCTACATATAAAAATAAAAAAATTTTTTTTTAAAAATTCCAAAATGTATTTGCAGTGGAAACCAGAAATTTCCACACCTAACAGCTGCTGATGTGGTGTTATTGTTGTTAGATTATTTTTAGTCTGCTAAGCTGGGATCAAACACTTCCACATTATTTGCATTTGCAGCCCCCTCTTTTGTAATAATTAGCAATTCTGT
Organism: Orycteropus afer afer; assembly: GCF_000298275.1. NCBI lineage: Eukaryota > Metazoa > Chordata > Mammalia > Tubulidentata > Orycteropodidae > Orycteropus > Orycteropus afer. The sequence goes on along the minus strand of NW_006921594.1, from coordinate 9,523,275 downwards.
TTCACAGTCAGCAGTACAGCCAATTTAATGGCATCGACATCAATTTACAACAAAGGTTATGCTATTATTCAGAGTGAAACATTATTGTAAACTGCACTTAGTAGAAAGGATCTTTTAAAAGTCATTTTAGTAAAATGTGAACTACAAATATTTGAGGGCTTATATTCTTTATTTGGCTGAAAAGTCGACGTCATCATTCAGAAATTTGCAGACATTTGTTAAAGCAATATAGAATTATTTTAGAGGCTTATTGAGCTTTATTTAACAGACTGTTTTAGTTACCTTGTGCTTATCTAACAGAAAATACCACAAATGAGATGCTTTAAGAAACGGGAGCTTGTTTTCTTTCCGTTTTGGAGGCTAGAAGACCGAGTTCAAAGTGCCAGGCTCTAAGTCCTAGGTGAAAGCCCCTTGACCTTGGGTTTCAGCTCTGCCTCTTGCTCCTGGTCCATTGATGTTGGAGGCTTTCTTCACTTGGGCAGCTGCAGGCTGCTGAGACTGACAAACCCAAGGTCAACAAATAAAATGGCACAGTCCCAAGATTACCAAACCAATTGGCACTAATTCAAATCCATTAAGAATCCAAAGGTTAGTAGACAACATGGCAAGCTGCTGAGCAATGACTAGGCTACATGCAGGGTCCAAGTGTGCCAGAGCTGCAGACCTTTCTCAATACTTCTCCTTACAAATTGGAAGCAGATCACATCCCTAAGGCAGCTACTCAGTGGTTCCAGTAGATACCAGCATGGAGTTGATTACCATTCTCACCATGAAGAATAAATACATCCAGCTGCCCAGACACTCAACCAGGCCCAGCCAAGTTGACACATAACCTTAACTACCACATTAACAATGTTGTTGTTGTTATTGTTGTTGTTAGGTGCTGTTGAGTTGTCTCCAACTTGTAGTGATCCTATGCACAGCAGAATAAAACATCACCCGGTCTTGTGCCAGCCTCATGATCCTTGTTATACCTGAGTCCATTGTTGCAGCCACTGTGTCAATCCATCTTGTTGAGGGCCTTCCCCTTCTTCATTGATGTTCCACTTTATGAAGCATTGTATCCTTTTCCAGGGAATGGTTCCTTCTGACAACATGACCAAAATAAGCAAAATGAAGTCTGGCCATTCTCACTGTCAAGGAGCATTCTGGCTGCATTTCTTCCAGGACAGATCTGTTAGTCCTTTTAGCAGTCCATGGTACTCTTAGCATTCTTCTTCAACACTACAAAAGCATTAACTCTTCTTAGGTCTTCTTTATTCATTGTCCAGCTCTCACATGCATAAGAGGCAGTTGAAAATACCATGGCTTGACAATGAGGAACTGAATTTTAAATCAGTGCTTCAGGGCAAGTAGATTAAATACTAGCAGAGGCAAACCTTCCTGTACTTCAATTTCTCTAAACTGTCCAGGTAAAGAAAGGTGGTAGGCAAAATTAACTCATAGTCAAGAGTCTCCTGGTACCAGGCAGACTGGCTAATTGAGAGAGAACTCTTCCCCTGTAGTCTTTAATCTTCATCAGTAAGTGCTTCAAGTCCTCCTAACTTTCAGCAAGCAAAGTTATGTCCTCTGCATATTGCAGGTTGTTAATGAGTCTCCCTCCACTCCCGATGCCACATTCTTCTTCATATAGTCCAGCTCTTTGGATTATTTGTTCAGCATACAGATTTAATAAGTATGATGAAAGAATACAACTCTAACTGACTCCCTTCCTGATTTTAAACCATGTAGTATCCCCTTGTTTTGTTCTAATGATAGCCTCTTGTTCTATGTACAGTTTCCTCAAGAGCACAATTAAGTGTCTTGGGATTCCCATTCTTCTCAATGTTATCCATAATTATTATCATCCACACAGTCAAATTCTTTTACATAGTTAATAAAACACAAGTAAACATCTTTCTGGTATTGTTTGGTTTGAGCCAAGATCCATCTGACATCAGCAATGATATCCCTTCTTCCACATCCTCTTCTGAATTCAGCTTGCATTTCTGGAAGTTTTCTCTCAGTATACTGCTGCAATGATTTTTAATTATCTTCAGCAAAATTTTACTTGTGGGTGGTGTAAGGAGCTCTGGTGGCATAGTGACTAAGGCATTTGACTGCTGACTAGAAGACTGGCAGTTCAAACCCACCAGCCAATCCTCAGAAGGAAGGTTTGGCAATCTAATTCCATAGTGATACTACCTCGGAAACCCAAGGAGGGGTCACTATGAGTTGGACCTGACTCAATAGCAGTAGTTTTTGGTTTTTGGTGCTATTAATGACATTGTTCTATACTTTCCACATTCTATTGTATCACCTTTGTACAGATATGGATCTCTTTCAGTCAGTTGACCAGGCAGCTGTCTTCCAGATTTCTTGGCATAAATGAGTAAGTGCCTCCAGATCAGGATTTGTTTGTTGAAATATCTGAGTGGCTCTTCTGCCAACCCTGGAGCCTTGTTTTTTGCCAATTACTTCAGGGCAGTTTTGACTTCTTCCTTCAATACCATTGGTTTTTGATCATATACCACCTCCTAAAATGACGGAATGTCAACCAATTCTTTTTTGTTACAGTGACTCTGTGTATTCCTTCCATCTTCTTTTGATGCTTCTTAAATCACTCAATATTTTGCCCATAGAATCTTTCAATATTGGAACTGGAGGTCTGAATTTTTCTTCAGTTAAGTTTTTTAGCTTTATAGAAAGTTTTATAGAATGATGTTCTTGGATCTCAGTTCAGACAAGCTGACTGAAGTCCTCTAGGGGTTGACCTC
>NW_006921594.1:9517945-9520068 GCF_000298275.1 Orycteropus afer afer | reverse complement strand
CGTGGCAGCCATTTTGGAAATTTAAAGTGATGGTGGGTGCAGCCATTTGAATCTTTACAAGTGGCAACCACTTTGGATTTTAAAGTGATAGCATTCTCATTCGGATTCCAGGGACCTAAGAATAGGCTCTGTTTGCCAAGGTCGGCAGGGACATATGAGAGGCTGACAACAGGAAAGGAGACATGGTGAGTGTGTTTAAGTGCTGTCAACTAGTGAATAGAGGAGCACAGCACAGTACTCCACTTGCATAGATAACATACAAACAAAACAAAGAAAATGAAAATTGTGGGCAAGTCACTCCAACATACAGTCACCAATAAAATATAAATTCAAAAATGTCACAATGCCTCAGAGAAAATAGAGCATCACAGTCCACACAAAGAATCAAGATAAAGCAGAAGAAACAAGGAACAAGAATACAGACCCAAAACACATCCCTGAGGAAGATGGAGCATTGGAACTCTTGATAAGGAATTAAAAAAAAAAAAATTATATTTAGGTATCTTCAATGAATTGAGAGACAGATCAAGGAAAACACTGAAAAAATTGAGGAAAACACAGAGAAAACCCTACAACAATTTTGAAAAACAATACAAGAATGAAATGACAAAATAAATGAAAAAGTAGAAATTATACAAAATCTACACACAGAAATCCAGAAGATCAGTACTAAATTTTCAGAAATAGATAAGACATTGACTGGGCAAAAGAGTAGAATTGAATCAATGGAAGACAGAATTAGTGAGATTGAATGAAAATGCCTAAATAAAAGGGATAAATCAGAAAAAAGATCAAAACAAAATGAAGAAAGCCTAAGGTTCATGTGGGATGTCAGCAAAAGGAATAACATATGTGTAATTGGAATTCCAGAACAGGAAGAGACAAACATAACCACAGAGAAAATTGTCAAAGATTTGTTGGAAGAGAATTTTCCTGCTATGGTGAAAGATGAAAATGTGTCCATTCAGGAAGTCCAATGAACCCCAAACAGAATAGACTCCAAAAGAAAATCACCCAGACATATCATCATCAAACTCACCAAAACAAAAGACAAAGAAAGAATCCTCAAAGCAGCATGGGAAAAAAGAAAAGTTACATACAAAGGGCAACGAATAAGACTAAGCTCGGATTTCTTTGCAGAAACCATGCAGGGGAGAAGACTATGAGATTGTATATATAAAACCCTGAAAGACAAAAAATTTCCAACCAAGAATTATGTACTCAGCAAAATTGTTCCTCAAATGTGATGGTGAAATTAGGACATTTCCACATAAGCAGAAATTAAGGGAATGTGTTAAAACCAGACCAACCTTACCAGAGACACTAAAGGGAGCCCTTTGGACAGAGAAACAACAACAGCCAACAACAACTGACCATTAACACACATGATGATATAACCCAGAAACCAACCCAGATATGGAAGTATCCAACATAAATAAGCCTACAAAACTGTAAACAGGGAACCAGAGACATCAATTGACAAATGAGGACAACAACAAACCAAAAAGAGTAATAAAAACTGTCATTACAGTACTTCTAGATGGTAGGGAAGTCAAGATAACTACAAGATAGAATGGACTGTTGTAAACTTGGGAAGAAAACTATAAATCACAGGTAACCTCAAAGAGAAATGATAAACCTTCACATGAAAATGAAAAAGAAGACCAGTACAAATATTTAACAAATACTAAAATAATAGCAATGAAGGAAGTGATAACATGATTCATAAATAAAATGAGGTGAGCATAGAAAATTATATGGAACAAAGAAATCGACATCATGAAAAAGCACATAACAGAAATGACAGCAACAAATTCATATTTGCTGATAATTACATATCTGGCAAGAGACTTATCTCTAAGATTTATAGAAAACTTCAATGCCTCAACAACAAAGGAATTAATAATCCAATTGGAAAATGGGCAGAAGACATGAATAGACACTTCACCAAGGAGAATATTCAGGTGGTCTAATACATGAGGAGATGCTCACAATCATTGGCCATCAGAGAGATGCAAATCAAAATAACAATGAGATACCATCTCACCCCAGCACTGATGGCAAGATTTAAGGAGGCAGAAAATAACAAATGCTGACAGGGATGTGGAGAGATTGGGACTCTC
>NW_006921594.1:9511482-9517415 GCF_000298275.1 Orycteropus afer afer | reverse complement strand
AAGCATTGACCTATGTCACTTTAGTTTTGTGTATCTCACTGTACATAAATTATATTTCAATGAAATGCATTTAAAAATACATGTGTTTTCATCCAGATAGTTCTGCAGGTTATTGCAGAGTTGGCAACTCTGCACGTGGTCTGGAATTATGGTCTTTAGCTCTAACATGTACTACACTGTGATCTATAGCAAGCTATTTAGCTGTCTTATGCCTCAGAAACTCCATCTGTACGCTGGGATAATAATGTGAATTGTACTGAACTCACAGGGTAGATGTGAAGATTAAATTAGTTAGTGCATGTAAAATTTTTTTCAACAATGTCTTATACATTTTAAAAATTCAGACATATCAGGTGTAGAATTAGTAATGTGTTATCATTAATAGGAACATTTTATTCTAAATTGCTAAAATAAAATATAAAATGTTCTGTTTCAATTTTAAATTTTATCTAATTCTATAAATTAAACCAAATCTTTAGTATTTCTGAGATATCTTGAAGACACTGAGCAGGAAGTCTGAAGAAGTTGCTAACTCAGAAGACCAAGAACTTTTATGCCCTTTTAAGGCAAAACAACTGTTTGTACCAAGGCACCTAGAGTATTACTAATTGGACGGTGATTGGCTCTCTTCCAATGCCTCTTTGGCTTAAAAGCATTTGGGAGGTTAAAGGGGCAATTTTACAAAGGAAGCTGGCCAAGATATGTGGTAATAAGGTAACTGGTGTGTTCAAATTGAAATCATCTAATTATGGCTCTATTGGAGTCATTTTCAAACAGGTCAATTGTGTTGGAGATAGTGTTTCTCTGTAGATGTAAATCTAAAGTAATTTACTAAATGATTACATAAAATTTTTGTGAAGAGAAATGATGCCTAAAAACTATTTTGGATCTTTTGTAGTCTCTAAAAGGATGCTAGGTATATAGCAGACAATAAATACTTAATTGATGATTGATTCTTTAGGGATTTGAAGTAATTAAAGCAGATCCAGAGAGTGCTTAACTCATATTTTAAAGAAAGTGGCTTACTGTGAATAATCTATCTTACTTGCCATGCATTCAGAGCAGAAGATTTCAGATAAAACCTTTCTCTTTACCCATTACATTCTTACTTGTTGTCATCTGTAAATTCTATTTTAGCACCTATTGTTCTCTTGTCCTTATATAATTGCATGTCTTCTCTGCTCTTTGAATCCAGAGATCATGGCTTATTCATATTTGTCCTTCATTGATTCCTAAGCACAATAGTTGCTGATTTAACGAACTTTTTTGATGATGTAACTTTACCCCAAAGAAGAGGACAGTAGTATCCTAAATTAATAATGGTGTGTTAAGTGTAAAATTCAATATTAGAACCTAATTCCTTGGTGTATTTCATTTTTAACTGTGTGAAAGATTTGAGAGGGGCTAAGATCTTAGAAGAAACAATCAACGCCTCTGAGCCTATATAATGAATTTACTGAAACCTAGTTTGATTAAATTCCCTTAAATACAATTTTATGAATATTATAAATCCATGAGTGTGATATTATTGGGGAGATACAAACTTGGGACGTGTTATTGATAATTGAATGAAGGGGAGTTTCAGGAAAGAAAAATCATAAACCCAGGAAACTGACGGTCCTCTCCCATGCGAAAGTTCATGGTGCTAAGAAAGTAAACACAAGGGAATATGGGAGAGGCTTTAGCTCAGGGACTTAGCATTTATAAACTCGCTACTTACTTTTCCAGTATTTCAGCCTTTTGCAATGAAGACAGGATGGCTAGATAGCATAAAATAAACTGAATAAACATGTATGAAAATTCCACCCTACTCTCTAGGGTAACATAGGTATTGACAGATAAAAGAAAGAACATGCTAGGCAATGGGCACATGCAGAAATAAAATAAGAAAATGAGTTTTGATGGAAGAAATAGACAATAATAAAAATAGTGTCCATGGATGAAGTTCGCCATCAGAAATATTTACAAGCATTGTAACGCCGTAACTGACACTCAGGATCTGAGAAGCTGTGGATAAACAAAAAACCTCCTTAGTAATAAAAAAGTGAGATATTAACATATGCATCTCATAATATTTGGGAAATGAATTCACATAGACTCAGGATACTTAATATTTTGCATTTAATTTTAGGAGTCAATGCTTGAGTACATGTTACCAGATTCACAGAGCCCCTACTTCTCTTCCTTCTTTCTGCTGATGGCTACTTCTCAGTCATCTCACTTCATGTCAGTTGATTCATCAAAATGTGGCAGATGGAGAACAGAAAAGCTGTGAAACTCAAGCCAGTTAGTATTTTTAATTGCTAATGTTGTTGTTGTTATGTGCCATCGAGTCAGACCCGACTCATAGGGTCCCCTCCTTGGATTCGAGCCGGTATCACTACAGAAGTAGATTGCCCAACCTTCCTTCCAAGGACTGGCTGGTGGGTTTGAACTGCCAGCCTTCTGGTTAGTAGTCAAGTGTCTTAGGCACTATGCTACCAAAGCTCCCTGCGATTCCTAATGTTGTTGTTGTTATGTGCCCTCGAGTTGGACCCGACTCATAGCGACCCCCCCGTTGCATTGCTGAGGCAGTATCACTATGGAAGTAGATTGCCCCATCTTCCTTCTGAGGAGTGGCTAGTGGGTTTGAACGGCCAGCCTTCTGGTTATCAGTCAAGTGCCTTAGGCACTAAGCTACCAGAGCTCCTGATAGAACTGTTAAAACCTTAAATAAAAAAATAAAAAATAAAATCTCACTACCATCAAGTTGGTTCTGAGTCAAAATCATTGGGTTTCCAAGGCTGTACATCTTTATGGAAGAAGATCACCCCATCTTTTTTCTGTGGAGCAGCTGGTGGGTTTGAACCACTGACTTTCTGGTTGGCAGCCAGATGCCTTATCCACTATGCCAACAGAGCTTCTTTTTGTTAAGAGCTTGTTGTTGTTGTTGTGTGCCATCGAGTCAGACCCAACTCATAGCGACCCCTCCTTGGGTTGCCGAGGCAGTATCACTACGGAAGTAGATTGCCCAGCCTAAGAGCTTAGGCAGAAGAAAAGATTCAAAATATTATCTAAAATTAAATTGGGGGATTATCTGTGTCTTAATCAACCATGCATTTTTTTTTGCCTGTCATTACCATATGTAATTATGAAATAAGCATTTAGCACAAGGCAATAATAAGCAATGTTCCTTGTTCTTTTTAAGCAATAGTAGCAACATGTATTAGCTAAGGCTGTACTGGTTTTAGTTTGTAGACTTTATCCCCTTTTTGCTATATTAGTGAGTAGTGAAATACAGAGTAATCCAAGTGGACTGAATTTATTGCATTGCTTTCATAGGCATATCATATTTTTGGACATGTTTTAAATATTATACAATTAAATTTGTGACTTCACTTTTCTCTTACACTTCAAATGTAAAATTAATATATTTTTATTATAAAATATCTAAACAAGCCAGTTGTCTTACAATTTAAAAATGTAGAACTTCCCTTAATAACATCATTCCCTTTCATCCTGCTCCTTAGAGGTAACGAACGACTCTTAACAATTACATATGTAGCTTGCCAGAATATTTCCTATGAATTTATAAACATACAATTATTGTACATATTTGCATATTTGTATGGCACAGGACTGGGCAGTGTTTCATTTTGCTGTACATAGTGTCATTATCAGTTGAGACCGACTCAATATCTAACAACAGTACAAACCACAAAAGCCTATTTTTGAAGAGTCACAACTCATTGGCTATATGCCATGATGTTGTTCTATTATGTAAACACTGTTCATCTACCTTCTGTCAAATATCTCTTCCCTTAAATTTCTGATCATATTTATTTATTAAAGCTTAATTCAGCATTCAGTACATTCTACATTTTTATATTATACTTAGCATCATATCCAGTATCTCTATTATTCTCATTTGAAGTTTTGTTTATATTTTGATCTTTATTTTGGAGGGGTCATGTGACTTTAAAGTACAAGACAGAGAGGACAGTGTGGTCTGTTCTTTCATTCTGCCTCCCCTGTCCTTCTGGGTCTAGGTCTTCTGGGAATGGACCTGAGTTTTCTTATGAAAGTGGATCCAGCTCCACTGATGGAGAAGAGTCCCAGGCTCATGCTGGCTTGTTGTTTCCAACAAGTTTCATCCACAGCTGGTAGCCTCCACTAGTATGTGGTTTGTGGGTTTACATGTATATGATTTCCTTGGTGGATTTCAGATTCATTTGCGCTCCCAGCTGTCATGTAGAAACCCCTGAGGAAGACTAGCTCATCTCTCTCTCTTTGGGGACCTGACAGGCATCCATACCCTTTGCACAGGACATGACCTCCTCACACACACAGCTCTTGCTCCTACTGTAAGCTCAAAGCTCCTTTTCTGAGACATTCTTTCTCTACCAGGAAGAGAGTGACTGAACATGGTGGCTTGCTGCACTTATCTTCACTACCCCAAGGATCGTTTCCAATGCATTGGTAGAGGTTACTCTCAAAACTCTCTATTTCTACAAACCTTCACACAAGAAGTAATCCCCATGCTTAAAATTCAGACATGCCCCCAAACTTCAGAATCACAGGTCCAGAGTTTGCAGAACTTTTTCACCATAATGCTCTGGGTTGGCCACCACAGAGTTCCTCAGTTTCAGTGATCAACTCAGCATGCAGTGAAAACAATCTCTTTCCAGAAATCATTCCTAGTATCTACCAGCCAGTTTCCTGGAGCTGACCCTTCATTTGAACATGGGGAAGACCCCTTCCCTCCTGAGAGGGAAGGAAGTAACTGTTTACGTTTAACAGCTTTCGTCATTAGCATCACCTTTTTCATAAAGCCTCATTCACTTCTCTTCTCACTTCTTAGTCCTTTCTTCATATAGTGGACATAGAAGGATGAAAGGAACACTCTTTGGATGGAGATCAATCAGCAGATTTTTCTGTTGCCTCTTAATAAGCCCAGCAAAGGAATCTAGTTTTAGCTATCATTGGGAGAGGGGGGTGGGTGGGTGAGGGAGGCAGAGCATAAGATCCACACAGCACAAAGGCATTCAGATGTAAAGATACTCTCTCTCATAAACACACACACTCTGCAACCATATATTACAATACTAGCCATGATATACAATTTGACATTTATTATTTAACATTTCATTAATATCTCCTTCACTATAAATACAGTCTAACTTCATTCCATTAGTAGTGTGAACATGTACCACCTCCTGGCAAGGCTATTTAATTACTAGTGATAGCTCCTCCAGGAGCTCTGGTGGCATAGTGCCTAAGGCATCTGACTGCTAACCAGAAGACTGGTAGTTCAAACCCACCAGCCACACCGTGGAAGGAAGATTGGGCAACCTATTTCTGCAGTGATATCACCTTGGAAACCCAAGGAGGGGTTGCTATGAGTTGGATCCGACTTGACGGCAGTGAATTTGGTTTAGTTGGTGATAGCTCCTCCAGAACTGCTGTTTCCTCTGCCATAGGTACCAGCAAAGTTTTAATAATGACTGCTCCATCAGGCCTGGTCCTGGAGTGAGGAGTCATGGGAAATAATATCCAGATGGCTCATAAGAGACTTAAGGCATGAGTACAAAATAAACCTTAGTGTTAAAAGCTGCTAAGTTTGGGGGAATACTTGTCCCTACCACGTACCTAATCTTATCTGGACATAGTAACAATTGCAATGTAATTTATTTGGTCATTATACTCTGTATGTATTATTCAGTTTATTTCTAAATCCCTACTCCTATGAACTTTCAATGAACATCACTCTGCCTCTATCTTTGTGCATGTGAATTACTGGGATGAATATTTAGCAATTTGTTGGAAAGTGCTAAATATATCTCTAGCAGATTCAATTTCACCAACAATAGTTCAGAGTGCTTACGCTGGATGTTATGAATCTCTTTACCAGATAAAAGAAGTCTCTCATTTTAATTTATATTTTGGGGTTATTA
>NW_006921594.1:9498318-9499289 GCF_000298275.1 Orycteropus afer afer | reverse complement strand
GGTGGCTGTGATGATGGGCTCAAGTGGAGCAGGGATTGTGGAGCTGGCGTGGGATTGGGCAGTATTTCTTTCTGCTGTGTATGCGGTCGCTATGAGTCAGAGACGACTCAACGGCACCTACCAACAACAAGAACAACATAAATTCTAACTATTATTGTTAGAATTTGTCACAGGCCTAAATTCCATTGATTAGCTTATGAATAGACATGGTTAATCTCTTGGTCCTTGGCATGAGATGTTTCTCTTCATGTCTGTCAGAAATTTTTCTACTCATGTCACATTCATCCTACATATTCTCTCAGAGATGGCCAATTTATGAGTTAATTAGTCTGATGACTGCATTCAGGATATTTCTGGGCACAGTATGTTTCCCTTAACTCATTTCCAGAGGTGTTTATTCACTCTTCTCGACAGAAATCCTATAGATTGTTTCACATGTTGTGTACATTAATGCATAAATGATGTATCAGGGATGTGTGAAAATGTGTCTAGTGAATTATGTTTATAGAATGAATTTATTAGTATATCATTTTATCATGTCTACTGACTACAATTTCTATCATTCCAAATCTTTATCAAATCTGAAGTTATTATTTCATACCTGTACCTTACAAAAAAATAATTCATTGTTTACATTGAGTTATGTAATAGTACAATAATTCTCTTTCACCATTCAATTTCAACACAATAGTGGAAATAGTTACTCTGCTGTCATTTGATGATTGTATGAGAAAAGTGTCACAATAATAAAAGAATGAAAAATATTTTCTTTTACATGCCCAAACCCAAAACCCAAACTCATTGCCCTGGAGTCGATTCTAACTCATAGCTAACTATAGGTAACTATAGTTACCCTATAGGACAGAGAATTCCCCATAAGGTTTCCAGGGCTATAAATCTTTATGAAAGTGGACTGCTGCATCTTTCTCCTGCAAAATAGGCTGCTGAGTTTGAACCATCAACCATCCTTT
>NW_006921594.1:9496683-9497288 GCF_000298275.1 Orycteropus afer afer | reverse complement strand
GAAGAAGAAAATTTTTTAAAAAAAGAGTTATTATATAAAAATCTTCATTAGGAAGGAAAATGAAGGGTGTTCCCCCATTATTGAAATGAAAATGATTTAAACTTCATTAGGAAAGCAGTCTCTCACTTCAATAGCAGGTTACTGAGAACCTTTCAAATATTTAATTAGTGCAACAGTACTCACATGTTAGTGATAAAAACAGACTCAAGTAATCTTTCTTTAATATTTTAAAATAATAATCTTTTAATTTTAGTTTTATGATCAATATGTATTTAAATATAACATACTAATTTTTTGACAGGAGCTAGCTCTGATAGTGTAATGCCTAAGGCATTTGACTGCTAACCACAAGGCTGGGGGTTCAAACCCACCAGCCACTCTTCAGAAGGAAGATGGGGCAATCTACTTCTGTAGTGATACTGCCTTGAAAACCCAAGAAAGGGTCACTATGAGTTGGGTCCGACTCGACGGCACATGACAATAACAACGATTTTTTGACAAGTGTTCTATGATATTAAGGATCAGAATGAGCCCTAATGGGAAAAAAATGATATAAATTTAATATGTTGTATGTTGTTATTACTGTTGTTAGGCGTCATTGAGTC
>NW_006921594.1:9494350-9495783 GCF_000298275.1 Orycteropus afer afer | reverse complement strand
ATTTTTGACAAAGGGCTGAAATCCATTAAATGGGCAAGAGGTGGTCTCTTTAACAAATGGTACTGGCAGACCTGGGTATCCATTTGCAGAAAAATGAAACAAGATCTGTACCTCACACCATACAAAAAAACTAACTCCATATGGATCAAAGACTTAAATGTGAAACCTAAAACTATGAAGTTCCTCAAGGAAAAATTAGGGCAAATTTAGAGGCCCTAATTTATGATATAAATTGACTATCCAGCGTAACCTAAAATGCACAAACAGCTGAAGAGAAACTAGATGAATGGGTCCTTCTAAAAATTTAATATTTATGTGCTTCAAAAGACTTCTCCAAAAGAGTCAAAAGAGAATCTATAGATTGGGAAAAAAAATTTGGCAACAACATATCTGACAAGGGGCTTATCTCTAAAATTTATAGAAAACTGCAACACCTAAACAAAAAAAGGATTAACAATCCAGCAAACAAACAAACACAAAAAGGCAGAAGATATTAATAGACACTTCACCAAAGAGGATATTCAGGCGACAAGCAAATATATGAAGAAATGCTCACGATCATTAGCCATCAGAGAGATGCAAATCAAAACAACAATGAGATAAAATATAATCCCAGCACTAATGCCAAAGTTCAACAAGACAGAAAATAACAAATGCTGGTGAGGATGTGAAGAGATTGGACTCTCATACACTGCTGGTGGGACTGTAAAATGATACAACCACTGTGGAAAGCAGTATGGTGATTTGCTTAAAAAACTGGATTTAGAAATATCATTTGACCCAGCAATGCCATTACTAAGTACATATCCTAAAGAAATGAGAGCCAAGACAAGAACAGATATATGCACACCCGTGTTCCTTGCAGCACTATTTACAATAGCCAAAAGATGGAAACAACCTAAGTGTCCATCAACAGAAGAATGAACAACCAAACTATGGTACATACACATGGTGAAATACTGTGCAACACTAAAGAAGAATGTAGAATCTGCAAAAATACCAGATAACATGGATGAATTTGGAGGACATTATGCTGAGTGCAATAAGTCAATCACAGAAGGACAAATATTGTACTAGTCCATTATTGTAAAAAGTCAAGGACAGGTTTATATATGGAAGGAAACTTTCTTTGTTGGTTACCAGAGGTAGAAGGGGAGGAGAGAGAACACTGCAAATAAATAAATAAATAAATAAAATCATTGACCCATGTCTCTTTAGTTTTGTGTATTTCACTGTACATAAATTATATTTCAATAAAATGTATTTTAAAAAAATAGAGTCCACCTTAATCGTGTGGATAGAATAAAACTTTTGGCATTTCCATTTACTGATAAGGACTGACTCAAAATGAGAAGAAACAGCTACAAACATCCATTAATAATTGGAAAGTAAGAAACTAGGAAAACTGGAAGATATCAAAATGAAATAGAACA
>NW_006921594.1:9491211-9491765 GCF_000298275.1 Orycteropus afer afer | reverse complement strand
TAGTAAAATTTTGCTAAAGATAATTCAAACCCAGTTGCAGCAGTATATTGATAGGGAATTTCCAGAAATTCAGGCTGGATTCAGAAGAGGATGTGTAACTCGAGATATCATTGCTGATGCTAGATCATCTTGGCTGAAAGCAAAGAATACCAGAAAGAAATTTACCTTGTTTTATTGATTATGCAAAAGCATTCACCTGTGTGGATCATAACAAATTATGGATAACACTGTGAAGAATAGTAATTCCAGGACACTTAATTCTGTTCTTAAGGAAATTGTACTGAGACCAAGGGGCTATAGCTCAAACAGAACAAGAGGATACTGAATGGTTTAAAATTAGGAAGGTTGTGTGTGAGGGTTGTAACCTTATACCATACTTATTTAACCTGTAGCTTGAGCAAATAATCTGAGAAGCTGGACTATATGAAGAAGAATGTAGCATTAGGATTGGAAGAAGACTCATTAACAACCTGCAATATGCAGATGACACAACCTTGTTTGCTAAAAGTGAAGATGACTTGAAGCACTTACTGATGAAGATCAAAGACTGCAGC
>NW_006921594.1:9486888-9487986 GCF_000298275.1 Orycteropus afer afer | reverse complement strand
GTTTGATATTACTTCTACTTCATCTTTCCCATATCATTTTTCTTATTTAATTTATATAATTTGGAATTTTATCTTCAAATTAGTGTATCATCTTTAATGTTGTGTATTTAAAAATTAATTAGTAATAATTTAGAAACTATTTCTTTAAAATCATTATATTTCCAATATAATGATATAAAAGTTAGAAACATTTGTATTTCACCATTTATAGTAATTAGTAAGGAATTTTGCTGGTCATTAAATCAGCTCTTTTTTATTCTCTCATATTTTTTATTCTCTCACATTCCTTGAGTTAATAACTTAGATTTATGCCTTGTTTGACTACAATATTACTTAATTACTTATAATTTTATATAAGAAAATGTTAAGATTTTTTATTTATGTATTTCTTCATAATTCAATTATTGCTTGAGTGATTATACGACTATTGGGTTACAAACTATTTTCTCTAAGCAATAAACTTTGATCCAATATTTATCATCAGGGAGCAATCTGAGGTCAGTTTGATTTCAATCCTTGTCTTTCCTTACTGTGTCAAGAATAATTCTCTTTGGTCTTTCCTATCCATACAAAGAATAATTCTGAATATTATTTATTATATCAATGACTAAACTTTGAACTATTGCTTCTGGAACAAATTTAATTTTGTGATTTGTATTTTAATCTCATGACTATATATTCTCATCCAGTCAACATTTAGAAATCATCTTCTGCCTTTAGTCTCTTACCACTCCATCATACATTTACTCTTGTATTTTGTCATCCACTTTTTCTTTAATTTTATAGGAACATTATGTTGATTTATTTCTAATATTTAATTATATCTCCTATAATATTTATTTATTAAAGAGCTCTGGTAGCTTAGTGCCTAAGGAACTTGACTGCTAACCAAAAGGCTGGCGGTTCAAACCCATCAGCCACTCCTCAGAAGGAAGATGGGGTAATCTACTTCCATAGTGATACTGCCTCAGAAACCCAAGGAGGGGTCGCTATGAGTTGGGTCTGACTCAATGGCACATAACAACAGCAACAACAACAACATAATATTTATTTATCCAAAATATTCTTTTATTTTGAAATTTGAAAGAACTATTGTAG
>NW_006921594.1:9485047-9486043 GCF_000298275.1 Orycteropus afer afer | reverse complement strand
TTGAATGCCTTAGGCACTACGCCACCAGAGCAATTAGAATATGTTATTACTTCAAGACTCTCTTCCCATTTTCCAACTATCTACTTTATTTCCATTGATTCAATGTGCCAATAACTGTCCTATTCCAACCAAAGTCACATTACATTTTATAGATAGTTGTAATACCCCAAAACATTAGAAAAGAGAAGTCTCAGTGATAGGACAGAGATGAAAAGAAATTGCCCTGATGACCTCTGTAGGACCTTTTCATAAATTAGGGATGTAACTTCCCTCCCCTAAGTGGTGATTACTTCAGGTCTCTATAGGATCACTGAAGGAGCCCTGGTATAATAGTTGTTAAGTACTTGACTATTAACCAAAAATTGGTGGTTCATATCCACCAGCCGCTCCATGAGAAAAATATGTGGCAGTCTGCTTCTGTAAAGATTTATAGCCTTGGAAATCCTGTGGAGAAATTCTACTCCATCCTACAGGGTCACTGTAATTCCAAATCAACTTTCCAAATAGCAGTGCATAATTCTATATGCATTCAAATCTGTAATGCAATTTGGATACACAGAACATTCACAACACTCTTTTCAGATGTCAGATAAATTATGACAATAACGCAATAGTATTCAAGAAATGGCAGATTTATTTCCCTGAATGTACTCTTGATCTTTTCTCTCCCTTTTTTTTCAGTTTATTTTGTTGTAGTTGTTGAGAATATACACAGATAAACATTCACCAATTTAGCAGTTTCTACGTCAGCCATTTAGTGACATTGATTACTTCCTTCGCATTGTGTAATCATTCTCACCGGCCTTTTCTGAGTTGTTCCATTCCCATTAACACAAATTCACCTCCCCCTAAAGTTCCTATCTAATCTTTCTAGATGTTGTCAATTTGATCCCATACAGATAGTTCTTAAAAGAGTATAATGCTCAAAGCAGACATTTTTCACTAGTTAAGATAAACAGTTTTTGCTTTTAAGAAGATGTAAGGGGGTATTTTCAG
>NW_006921594.1:9483649-9484724 GCF_000298275.1 Orycteropus afer afer | reverse complement strand
GGGATGTTCCATGAAAATATAGGTCCTAAACTTCCAAACCAAGAAAGCAAATCCCATAAGGTTTTGGGTTGTATATAAACAGCCTCAGCAGCTACTCTTTCTCCCTCTCTTTTTTGTCATTGTTTTAATTAAATCTATCACAAAACTTTTCCAAATTCAACTTTTTATAGATGTACAACTTATTGACAGCAATTGCAGTAATCCACCGTGCAACACTACCGTTAATCAATAAAATATTTCCATCACTGTTAACCTCCCTTACCCCTTCCTTACTGCCTTTGGTAACCACTAACAAACATTGGTCTCTATACATTTGCCTTTTCTTGTCTTTTTATATAAGTGAGATCATGCAGTATGTACTTTTTTGATTGACTTATTTCACTCAAAGGAGTCCTGGTGGCACAATGGTTAAGTGCTTGGCTGCTAACAAAAATATTGACAGTTCAAACTCACCAGTCACTCTATGGGAGAAAGATGTTTCAGTCTGCTTCCATAAAGAGTTACAGCCTTGGAAACCCAATGGGGCAGGTTCTGCTCTGCTCGATGTTGTTGTTGTTGTTGTTATGTGCCGTCGAGTCAAACCGACTCATAGCGACCCCTCCTTGGGTTTCCGAGGCAGTTATCACTACGGAAGTAGGATTGCCCAACCTTCCTTCCGAGGAGTGGCTGCTGGGTTTAAACCGCCAGCTGTCTGGTTAGCAGGCAAGTGTCTTAGCCACTATGCTACCAGAGCTCCCACTCTGCCTGATAGGGTTGCCATAAGTCAGAATAGAATCAATGCCAGTGGGTTGGTATTTCACTCACCATAATGTCTTCCAGTTCTGTCCAGTTTGAGCCATGTATCAAGACTTCATTTCTCCTAGTGGCTGAGTAGTATTCCATTGTATGTATCCATTGTATGTATGGATCACATTTTGTTTATCCATTGAACTGTTGAGGGACATTTACATTATTTCCACCTTTTAGCCATTATGACTAGTGCTGTTTTCCCAGCACATTTATTGAAGAGATTCTTCTTTCCTCATTAAATGGACTTAGCACCCTTGACCATAGATGTGTGGTGTATTTCTGGACT
>NW_006921594.1:9478385-9482259 GCF_000298275.1 Orycteropus afer afer | reverse complement strand
GGAAGTATTTAAATATATTGGTGTCAATTTTCTAAATGTTTTGGAAAATTCCCCAGTAAAGCCATCTTGTCTGGGCTATTTTTTCATTGAGAGGTTTTTGATCACAAATTCCATTTTTTCACTTGTTATGCATCTGTTGATACTTTCTATTTCCTCTTGAGTGAGTTTAGATAGGTTGTGTGCTTCTAAGAATTTGTCCATTTCATCTAAGTTATCTAGTTTGTTGCCACACAGATGATCGTAATATTCTGTCAGTGTTCTCTTACTTTTTATTGGGTCAGATGTAATGTCCTCTCTTTCATTTTTTACTTTGGCTATTTTTACCTTTTCTCTTTTCTTTGTCAATCTAGCTAAAGTTTGTCAATTTTATTGTTCTTTACAAAGAACCAAAATCTGGTTTTATTGACTTTATTGTTTTCTGTTCTATTTATTTATGCTCTGATCTTTATTAATTCTTTTCTTATGGTACAGCTGGGGGCTCTGGTAACATAGTGCCTAAAGCACTTGACTGCTAACTAGAAGGCTGGCAGTTCAAACCCACAGCCTTTCCTTGGAAGGAAGGTTGGGCAATCTCCTTCCATAGTGATACTGCCTCGGAAACACAAGAAGTCAGGTCTGACTCGACAGCACATAACAACAACAACAACATGGTACAGTTAGGCTTAGTTTGCTTTTCTCTAATTCCTAGAGTTGTCAAGTTACACTGATGATTTAAGATTTTTCTTCTTAATATGTATATCTCTTAATGACTAAAACTTTCAGCTTCTCTGGCAATTCACTAGACACAAAGGCCTTAGTTGATCTTAATATGGAGGGTAAGGGATGACTCTTACTGCTTTTTTGTTTCAAAGAAGCAATCAATTCTGAATCTGTCAACTAACACACTTATTCACCAATCTATACATATAAAAATCCACTCTCCATATACTCTTCATATTTTCCTCCTCACCTTTCCTCTCTCTTTCCTTCTCTATCTTCCTACACAAGAGAAAATTATGGATGAGTTAGAAATAAAAAGATAACAATGAGATTGTGGTGATTTTGTCTCTTAATAGTCAGGGACAAACTGGTTGTAAGTGGAACATTGATATGACCACAGGATAGGTGGGGTAAGGAGTGAGCAGGGGAAGCCCTAGAATATGAGTTCTGTGGGGTTAGTTCTAAGAATCAGGAGACCCAGTGACAGAGGAAGGAGCCTCCATTTAGCCTTCTAACTGGGTACATTTTCCAACACATCAGGAGATGGGCTTTGAGCATCATCCTGGGCATCTGCAATCTGTGGGCCTTGTGCTGGTTTCTAGTCCCGTGTCTCCATCTTGCCTGTGTCATCTGCTACTATTGTAACTGGGACGGAGTTAAGTCCACAGGCCAGTTGAGGAGTTCTTGCTCCTGGTAGACATTTTGTGATCCCCAGCATCTATAGATCTCTCTCTCTGGAGAACTAACAGAAAGAGTATCTTAGAGGAAACACATAGTGAGAACAGAGGTATTTCTTCCTGTGCTTACTCATAATTGCTTACAATGATTAGATAGATGGTTGCAATGGTTTGCTGAGAACAACGGAGAAATTTCTCCAAATGTTCATGTCAAGGATTTAATGAAGCTGTTTGCAGAAGAACAGCAACTAACAGAATGTGCCAGACTCATAGCATCAAGAATCTGTTTTCTACTTGTGAAAGCCTATGTCTTCACTGTTAAAGTGTGTTTCTTACCTCCTGACCTTTAAAATAGACTCTTGAGCAAGGGAAAAATCCTTATTATTATTATTATTATTTTTTAATAATCTGTTGACAACATGTTAACTTGGGAGATTATCACTTTTTGCCAAAGTTTACACCATCTGTTCTATACTCTAATTACCAATAAAAGAAGGACCTAATTCACAATTCTATCCTAAAAAAGTTAAATGTGATTGAAATTCATTCACTTGGTTTTTTTTGTTTAAAGAAGTTTCACATTCTGCATCTGTTACACATTTTTCAATATTTTGACACATCGTAAAGAAATACTTGAATAGGTATGTAGCAGGCAAATATGTAAACTTTCCAAATGGAAAATTCCTATCAGCATATGAACTTTTAAAATATGTTATTAGCTATGAGTTTAATGAGTAAATAAAGGCAATTTATTATACAATACATATTTTTAAAATAGCATTTAACATTCTTTAAATTTAAATTACCTGAGAATCTCTATAAATATTTACAAACTACTATATTACAATGGGGGCGGGGAGCTCTGGTAGCATAGTGCCTAAAGCAATTGACTGCTAACCAGAAGCTGGCGGTTCAAACCCACCAGCCACTCCTTGGAAGGAAGATGGGGCAATCTACTTCCATAGTGATACTGCCTTGGAAACCCAAGGAGGGGTCGCTGTGAGTCAGGTCCAACTTGACAGCACATAACAACAACAACGACATATTACAAAAGGAACCAATCAATTTAAATCAGCAAAAATAATTTATATGTAGCCTTCGTCCATGTTAATTAAATAATGATGCAATATTATATAAGAATGAAATGGCTGATAATTTCCACAGGGATTCAAGGCAAATTAAGTAACATTTATTGGATGGTGAAAGAGAAATATCAATATATATCTTCCATTCTCGAATACACTAATATTGGTAACTGAATAACACCAACAAAATACACATTGGAAAATTAATCACCAAAGTTGAGTACTATAAAATATGTTATTGTTGTCTGTCCAATACCAGTGTGATCTTCTTTTGGTATTGGTGTTTTGTTTTTCCTTTTGTGGAACTACTTTTCTCTCAATAACATTTAGGCTTGGTGAGTGTGCCAAATAAAAATCACTGGTTCACTCATGATTAACTGGGAATGCTACTAAAGTTACATGAATGGCAACCCACTTTGAGCCTTCTCAAACATTGAGAAAGAGACTCTTTTTTGGCTAATGTTGCTTATGTATAAGTTTGTGAGTTTGGGGCCTCCAGAAGACACCTTCCTACCATGAGGAAAAGAAAGCTAGGAGGTGGCGAGAATCATATTCTGGATGCTATTGGAACTCCTGGACAAAGCTATATTTGAAGATCAGTTTCCCCAAAGGAACCCATTAATTATATAATCCAATAATTTCATTAATTATGTAGATTTTTGTTTAGTCCTTTAGCTTGCAACGAATGTGTTCTCATTAATCTTAGGTTAAGTAATACCACATCAATTCAAAAGCAAAGGATTTAAATTTTTTACACAACTCATTTACATTAAGTTAGATAGATATTATTAGAAGGACAAAGGAATATGCGAAGATATTTTTATAAGAATTTAATCCTCCTCATTATCATATGGATTCATATAAGAATAGTAATATTATTATTGGTAACCATCATGTGATTGATAACATCCTAACACTATGTGGCAAGCTTGAATAAGGTGGTGATTTTCATATTATTTAACTTAGTCCCTTGCCTACAATAAAGATCTCACTTTTTTACTTAAAATTTTTTTAAAACACCAAAATAAATTAATGATTACAGATAAGATTGAGGACCATATCTTCCATCTCACTACTGTTCATCAACAAAGAAGTAACTATCTCTATCATAGACTCCTAACCTAATATTTATTATTCCCATGCATATTTTTATACTTTAGCCATGCATTTATAGCTAATAATATTCCACTGTTGTGTTATTTTAAGCTCCATAAAGTAATATCATATTGGGTTGACCCTTCCAAAACTTATATATATATATGTATATAAACATTTTGAAGATTTCACTATATCTTAATTTATTCTTTTAAAATTAGTTTGGAATTATTCATTTATACATATGCCACAACTTCTCTCTCCTGTTTGAGGGACATTTGGATGACTTCTAGTTTTTCACCTCAGTGAACTAAGGGC
>NW_006921594.1:9477184-9477705 GCF_000298275.1 Orycteropus afer afer | reverse complement strand
GAGATGCACTTCCTCATTTGTAAATTGAAATTGATTTCTTAGGTATCTGAGAGTAAGTTCCCAACTGAATGTTACTAAAAGTCAAGGAAGTTAGTCAATAAAGGCCCCTAAAGGGTAAAAGGTGCAGTGGTAGGGAGTAGTTGGAAATTGATATGGTCAATGCAATGTAGTAGAAAAGATTCCAGCCCTTTTATACAATCCTATAGATATTGTATAATTCAAATTTCAGCAAGAACAGAGGCAAAGCGAGCACACTTTAGGGAGAAGTCTTCACCTCCTTGAGTGTCAATATTTTCCCTACTCTTGGCTTATTAAGTCTTACCATCGTGTTATATTTCTACCCCTTTAAGCAGACTTTAGGAGCTCTGGTAGCGTAGTGCCTAAGGCACTTGACTGCTAACCAGAAGACTGGCAGTTCAAACCTACCAGCCACTCCTCGGAAGGAAGGATGGGCAATCTATTTCCATAGTGATACTGGTTCAGAAACCTAAGGAGGGGTTGCTTTGAGTCAGGTCCCACTC
>NW_006921594.1:9469287-9475249 GCF_000298275.1 Orycteropus afer afer | reverse complement strand
GAAGTATCATTAGAGAAGTTGCTAGGAAGTAGCTCAAAATACAAAGCTCATCTGTGTTTTTGTGTACAACCAACAAACATAAAATAAAGTTTATATACATCATGAAAAATGATCCCTCCAAATCAAATATATATGAATATATCTAATAAGTGATACCTCAATTATCTTTCAGAAAACTGTGAAGCATTATTAAAAAGGATGTCAGAAGACTGAGTACATGGAGATTTCTTGTACATGCACTGGAAGATAAATACCATAAAGATCTTGGTCTCCATGAATGTATTTATAGATCCAATGATTTTCATTCTAGTAAAAATATTCACAGGTTTCATATATAGGTGAGTATGTAACTTGAGAAGCCAATTTCAATATTATGCAAAGGGCCAACTATAGTTTTAGCCAAGAAACTCTTTTAAGAGAACCAGGGGTAATGGTATAAGATTAATAAATAGATTAATGTAGCAGGATGGAAAGCTTTGAAACAGCTCTGAACACTTATGGACACGAGACTTAGACAAGAGGGTTCCTGCAGACCAGTTATGTAAGAACCATCTTACCAATGCATAGTACTGGGGACAATTGTATTTCAATATGGGGGCGGAGCAGGATTCCTGTTCCTTACTAGATAACAAACAGAAAATTGAGTCCGTTTTGAGAGTAGAAAAAGTTCATTTAAATGCAAAAGGCAAAGCTATAAAGGGACTATAGTTTTGGAGAGTATTTTCATGAACTTTTGGTGTGGAAAGACTTCTCAGGCAGGATCCAGAAAATTCTTACCAGAAAGGAGAAGATAAATAAACTGGAATACAGTCAAATTAGTAAGTTGTTTTCTTTAGATGATTCTACTGAGGGAATCGAAAGATAAGCCAGGAAATGGAAAAATATGTTTAAAATATACATATGTAAGATATATAAGAATGAGCTCTGGTGGTGTAGTGGGTAAGGCATTTGGCTGCTAACCAGAAGTTTGCCGGTTCAAACCCACCAGCTGCTCTGTGGGAGGAAGATGAGGCAATCTACTTCTGTAAAGTTTACAGCCTTGGAAACACAGTGGGTGTCACAATGAGCTGGAATTGATTCAGCGACAGTGGTTTTGGTTTGATTTGTTTTAAGATATATAAACTACCATTACATTTCCATTAATGAACAAACAAAAACTGACCAAATAGTTTAGAGACATAGTGGACACTTCACAAAAGGAGATATCAAAATGGTTAATAAAACGTGAAGATATCCAACATCATTAGAAAGCAGGAAAATGAAAGTTAAAATTATGCGATTTCATTACAACACCCATTGGAATGGTAGCATTAAAAAAGTTGATGAATATCAAATTTTGGTAAGGAATATTGGCAATACATATATACTACAGATATGTGTGAAAACATTAGCACTGTTTACTAGATAGATATGCACATGTTCTAGAGTCTAAAATCATGCAGTTAGATACATGTTATTATTGTTGTGTGCTGTTGACTTAATTCTAACTTACAGCAACTCTACAGGACAGAACAGAACTGATCCACAGGGGTTTTCTAGGCTGTAATCTTTAGGGGACCAGACTGCCAGGTCTTTTCTCCCACAGAGGAGCTGGTGAGTGCAAACTAGAGACCTTTGGGTTAGCAGCTGAGCAGACAACCATGAGCCACCAGAGATCAAGGCCAATAGTAATTCATACACCTATTCAACGAAAGATGTATAAAGAAATGTTCAATAGGCAGCAGTATTCTTAATGGGCATAATTACATTGTTCATCAAATTAAAACAGATAAATTATGATGTTTTTATAAAACAGAAAACTATGTAGCAATGAAAATGAATAAACAACTACTCCTATATGCAACAATAAATTAATTTTATAAATACAGTGTAGAACAAAAGAAACCAGGTAAAAACAACTATAACTACTAAATATTTTATTTCTCTCCCTCCCTCTCTATCAATCTATTTATATATCTGTCTATAAATCAAAACCAAACTCATTGCTATAGAATCTATTCCAACTCATAGTAACTCTTGTTGAGTTTCCAATGCTATAAATCTTTATGGAAGACTGTCTCATCTTTCTTCCACAGAGCAGCTGGTGGGTTTGAATCACTGGGCTTTTGGTTAGCAATCAAATGCATTAGCCACTGTACCACCGTTTGTGTGTGTAAATAGATAGATAGATAGATAGATAGATAGATAGATAGATAGATATAAACACAGAAATAGATATATACATCTATATATCACATTAAGAAAGAGGGAGAACTCAATTAAAATGTTTTGAGACATGCTTATCAATTGCCATGAAGTCGATTCCAACTCACAACAAGCCCATGTGTGTTGGAGTGGAACTATATTCTAGAAGGTTTCCAAGCCTATAACCTGTCAGAATCAGATCACCAGACCTTTTTTCTGAGGTTCTCTAGGTTTGACCATCAACTTTTGGTTAGTAGCCCAGCTCATAGTCATTTGCCCTACCCAGGGTTGATGTGTGTTTTGGTTACCTAGTGCCACTCTGACAGGAATATACCACAAATGGGATGGCCTCAACAAACAGGAGTTTGTTTTCTTACAGTTTGGAGGCTTTAGGTCCAAGTTCAAAGTGCCAGGCTTTAGGGGCTGGGTGAAAGCCACTCCACCTTGGGCTTCAGCTCTGCCTCCTGCTCCCAGCCTACTGAAGCTAGAGGCTTTTCTTCACTCAGACAGCTGCTGGCTGCCGAGGCTGACAAGCCCAAGGTTCACAAGTAAAAAGGCACAGTCTTGATGTTACCAAACCACATGGCAGGCCACTAATTCAAGTCCATTGAGAGTCCCAAGGTTGGCAGAGCATGACAGGCTACTGAACAATGACTTGGCTACATGCAGGGTTCAAGTGTGCCATAAGCTAGAAACCACTCCCCAAGGCATCTGCTTATATACAGGAAGCAGACCACATCCCAGAGGGAGCTACTCAGCTGCTCACCACCATGATTCCATCATGGAGTTGATTACCAGTCTCATCTTGGGGAGTACTACATCCAGCTGCCCCACTACTCAACCAGGTGCAGCCAAGTTGACACACAAACTTAACTACCCCAATGTATAAAATCCAATTTGCTTTGTAAAGAAAAGCCAGATAGCATTTACAAAAAAGTCAGGATAGTGATTACCATGCAGTGGGTAGGGAGAGGTAAGTGGTTTGGATATGACAAGAGGGGGGATGCAATAGTTAAAGTTGTGTGTCAACTTGGCTGGGCCGTGGTTTTGAGTGGCTGGCAGCTGGATGTAGTTATTCCCCATGATGAGACTGTGAGCAGTTAAGTAGTTGCCTTTGGTGTGTGGTCTCCCAGTTTATAAGGAGAAACTTTGAGAAAGATCTCTAGCTTTTGGTAGATTTGGATCCTGCATGTGGCCAAGTCTTCATTTCCATTCCTGGACTTGAACCGAAGCCTGGTGTGTTGCTTTCTGATCTTGGGATTATTCTTGGACTTGAACTAGTAGCCTCCAGGGTTTCCTGTTGATCTTGGGATTGTGCCATTTTACCTGCCGACCTTGGGTTCCTCCGCCTCAGCAGCCAGCAGCTATCTGAGTTAGGAGACACTGCTAGCTCCAGTGGCCCCACAATAAGAGGTAGAGCTGAAGCCCAAGGTTGAGGGCCTTCATCCAGCCCCTGCAGTCAGCACCTTGATTTTGGACTTCTAACATCTTAAACTGTAGAAAAATAAATTCCCCTTTTTAAGACATCCACTTATATTTCTCTTATAGTACACTAGAGAACCAGGACAGGTGACAAGGCAGAGTAAGCTTTTGGGATACTATTTGTTACTCTTTTTCTTGATGTGGTAATAATATGGTAATGGTAATTACAGAGAATAATTACAGAGAATAAGAAATAATTACAGAGAATTCATTTTGTGATAAAAACATTGAACAAAACAAAACACACATCCTAAGGCCTTACTCTTTCCCAAAACATCCTTTATACAGACTATAGGGCATCATGAGGTGGGAAGAGAATATTTTAGGTAAGCATTCTTGGGATCTGAAGGAGCTCTGGTGGTGTAGTGTTTAAGGCATTTGGCTCTTAACCAAATGGTGGGTTGGAATCCCCCAGCTGTTCCACAGAGGAGAGAGAAGGCAGTCTGCTCTGTAAAGATGTACAGCCTTGGAAATGCAGTGGGAGTCACTGTGAGTCGGAATTGACAGGATGGCATAAGTTTGGATTTTTGGGTGTTTTTCTCAGGATCTAGAACAATTTAAATTTCAAAAAAATACAATTGCACAATTGTGCTTGAAGTGATAGTCCAAATGTCCCTCTCATTTACAACTTATTAATCACCCGCTGTGCAGCAGCCTCCAGCAATCTTTCCCTTTACTAAGTCGGTCATTAAGAGAGGAAACTGTAAATGACCAGAAGGAATTAAATTGCCCTTAGTAATAAATGAAAATATTATTAACTTCATTTGACTAGTGAAATTACTTTTGGCACTAAGCCACACAATAGGAAACAGCTCTAATTCCTATTGGGAACTTGAGGTAGGAAAAATGATACTATGTACTTTGATACTTCTGGATTTGAAACATTTAAATTGTGTCTGAAATAATTATATTTCAAAGGGCTAGAAAGTCCTTTATCATTGTAAGATAATATCTAATTTTTAAAAAATAAGAACTGTAGCAAAAAAATATATAACATTTTGAACTTCTTTTGTTAAGCAAGTTTAAAGATAATGAAACCAATTTTTATTCAGGAAAAGAAGCCACAATTTGTTGGCATCTATTCTTAAGGGAAGGTTAAAGCTTGTGTTTTCAAATGTCCTTATTATAATTATATACCCTGTAAATTTATGCAAATGTGCTACTATTCTTGACTTGCCCTTGCCTCTCTGTCTTTGATCTCTTTGTTTTCTATTGGAAAGACATATCCCTTTCTCCCCCCACCTCTTTTTTTTGTTTGTTTGTTTTCTTAACCTATTCCTGGGGTGGCTCAACTCCCACACCATCTATTCCAGGAATTTCTCACCTTTTCTTCATTCTTTGAATGAATTATTCCATCTTTTGCTCTTGGAAGCTTTTATTGATAGTTCACTATGTAAGATACCACACTCTATCAGTTCTTGATTTTTGTTTCCATGGCATTAAATTATAAAATCTTTTAAGTAGAGAGAGATATTTATCCTTATATGTCCATAGGTATCTTCATACTTGTGGAATATTTGTTGAATTTAAATATCTTTAATTAAGGTAAAAGAAAGGCTAAAGATAAAATGGACTGCAAATCTTTTCTTTTCTCACATTTCCATTTCATGTGAGAATACTGCCTTGCTCAGTGATAAAGTGAGCTACACTGGTTTTCAGTGAGCCATGTTTAGAGCTTTATGATTTGGACAATATTAAGTCCAAGTAAGTGCTTTAAAGAGTTACATTACAAAGATATATGATTTAACCAATATTTATTGTGTGTCAGATGCCACTGCCATTTTAGGAGCTAACATTTATTAAACACTATGTTCCAAGTAGTTTGATAAGTAGTTTAGTTGGTTTAACTCTGTCAATCCATACCACAAACTTAAGGTAGCACTATTTTATTTCTATTTTATAAACAGGGAAATGGACACTTCAAAGCTAATAAATGCCACAAGTAACTCAGACATAAGTGACAGGATAAAACAATATGTTAGTTATGACCCTGATTCTGACATCCTGAAGTAGAAACATTACTACACTACTAGCACTCTGGGTAGTGTGAATCCAAGGTCAATATTTCAAAAACTTATAAGCTCTTTTCACCAACTACATGTTGTGAAACCTCCAAAATGTCTCTTGCCAGATACCTAGATTTTTGAATGGCATTCCTTTGTATAATGTTGTTAGTATGAAAAGTGTTATTTACAAACAAATCAGTTGTATGTGAAATACACAAAGATAAAACAAAAAATGTTCCAAGAGAAAAATAGATACTGATAGTTAAAGAATGAATTAAATCATAATTAAA
>NW_006921594.1:9464587-9467011 GCF_000298275.1 Orycteropus afer afer | reverse complement strand
GGATGGGCATGTATATGGTTCACCTCCAGCCTGTTGTCCTTACAGCCATCTTTCATAGAACTCCATATTCTATAATCATATTTTACATGAACAGATTTCACAACACCATACAATATTTTGTGAACTAGTCTTACAATAACTTGATTTAGCTCCAGCAATTAACAGACCAGTTGAAGTCAACAGAAACTAGGAAGATTCCAAATCCTCCCAAATGTTTTGCATAGATACTGGTATACTAACTCAGAACATCCAATAACTGTTTGGATCTATTTTAGTACTGTTCTGACTGGAACTATGAAATAATTGGCTGTGGTTCTCTAATAGTGCAAGACTGATCCTTTTCCTAGTTATTTGGTTTTCTATTAGGAAGAGGAAAATATGCTTCACAAATTCACAAAGAATCAGCAAGTGGCTCCTGCCTACCTCCAGCCTCATCTTCTCTCATATTTGATGTCCACATAAGCCATAAGCCAAATTCTGTTTCTTAAATTTATATAAATATCCCTTGCTCCCTAATTCTCCAGAGATTTGTTACTTGTGCTTTTCCTAAAACGCCCTTTGCTACATATACACATTCTTCTTGACTCAAGAGAGATTATTAGATGAAAATGACACTATTAAGGGAACCTGACCTAGTTTCTCAGAAAGATATAATAAAGATATAGAACAAGATTTTTTAAAGTTCCCAATGAAGTCTGAAAAATAAAATTCAGGTGCTAGAAAATGAGTAAAACTTGCTCTGATTATAAGATAGATGAAAAAACTTTTGAAGGGGAAAGAGGAAATATATGGCATACTCCAGAAAATCCATTCCAATTCATTTTCAGCACGTCAGTAAATAGCCATATTATTCACTCAGATGATGAAGCAAAAAATCTAATTCTGTGGGAATCAGGCTAACAGCAAGAAATTTTTAGAGAGATTAGTAAAGTTTTAAAAATAGCTGAGCAGGGTTTACGAAAACAAGAAGAGATAGTGAAGTATCCTAGTGCTGGCAAAAGGAGATATTACCACTCAAGTCCTTAATTGCACTAGTAGAAGGGTATTGCCAAGATGTGGACCATATAGCTTCAATGAGAGGACTGCCTTAACAGGAGATATGGTCTCAGTAGACGATTGAAGCAATTCATCACAAATCACAGGAAGAAAGTTGGGGTAACCAAACCATGTCTCATTGCTCTTCCACTCTCTTGTGTCCTGTTGTGTCTCCTATTGACTGAATCCAATAAGAAGTCACACAGCAATGGATAATGCTGATATACTTCATAAAAATCAGGCTTTCAAGACACAAAGCAGGATAGAGTGAAGGGTTGATTTCAATGAACAAACAGAAAAATTTCAGCATTTTTCCACTTTTGCCATAGGCAATTCACCAGTAAGTCCTGCTGATTCTGTCTACATCTGGGTGTCAAATATGTGTACATCTCTATCTCCAAAGTCTTTAGCACAAGCCACCATTATGTCCTATGATGGAATACTAAAGTATATTCATACAATTTCCTCTGGTATTTTTTCCCTTCTAAATGTATTGTCTGGAAGCTCTGGTAGCATAGTGTCTAAAGCACTTGACTGTTAACTAGAAGGCTGGCGGTTCAAACTCAGCAGTCACTCCTTGGAAGGAAGGTTGAGCAATCTACTTCTGTAGTGATACTGCTTTGGCAACCCAAGGAGGGGTCACTATGAGTCAGGTCCAATTTGACGGCATATAACAACAATAACAAAATGTATTCTCTTTAATGATATTATTAAAATATAAATTAGGTCAAGGAATTTACCTGTGTATATGTTTTACCATGTCGTTGTGTGTATTGTTTATTTCACTGTATTGGGATTATGAATTATTTGTCAATTTCTTCCAGACATAGCTAGGCTACTTGAGGTCAAAGCTGTGTCTTCTTGGTATCTCCATAACCCAGTATAGTGCTTGAAATACTTAATTTAAATTGGAGCTTATTTGCTGATTGAATTTTTGAATTTTTGATAGTTGTTTAACATTTGAAAACCATGATCAGAAGTAAAAATTAGTTCCACCTGGTTTATTCTACAAAACATATATGAAAAGTCTGTGTTACTGAATGTATGATTGTAGGCAAAGTGTACTCTGGGATGCATTTTTTTGTTTCTATCCTGATTCTTCAATTTTAGGGCATAACTTGATTAGTCACATTTTGTCCATGGTATCAAACACACTTCTTTTCTACAACTTTTGTTCTCTATCTAGTTTCAAGCCAGAGTGTCTTTGATGACTTATGGCTATAATTCTATTTTTCAACCATGTTATGCCTGGCAATGATTTTCCTATCCCCAGAGAGCTCCAGTGTTTATGCCATGGGCCTTGGAAACCTTCTCAGAGAGCCAATTCCTTACCTCCACTGTAGGGTTTAACGGCAGTCAGTTGTAAAGGCACATGTTGTTGTTAGGTGC
>NW_006921594.1:9462741-9464017 GCF_000298275.1 Orycteropus afer afer | reverse complement strand
CCAAGTAATATGAAATCTTTGACAACTTCAATCTTTTCTCCATTTATCAAGATGCTGCTTATTGGTCCAGTTGTGAGGATTTCCATTTTCTTTATATTGTGGTGTAATTAATCCATACACAGTTTTATTTAGTTAACACTTTTTAAGTAATCTGCGTCCAATGCTTTATCATTTCTTATGATTTCTTTTCCTCTGGATGGAGCACAAGTGTCCATAGACATGAAACAACACTCTTAGCAATTATTTCCATTTACTTAATCCAGGACTTAAACTTTGTAAAGTTTATCTCCTTTGTCTATTGAAATCTGTATTAGTCCTAGCTCCCATGAATGAGATAATTGTATTTTTTTTTATGTTTTTCTTGCCTACTTTGTTCAATCTACTATCAGTATTAGGAGCTCTGGTGGTGTAGTGCTTAAAGCATTTGGTTGCTATCCTAAAGGTCAGTGGATCTAACCCAGCAGGTGTTTCACAGGAGAAAGATGAGGTGATTTGCTTTTGTAAAGGTTAACAGTCTTGGAATCTCTGTCCTATAGGGTCATGATGAGTGAGAATAGATTAGATGGCAGAGAGGTTTACCATCAACATTATGACCTATCAGAACAAACTATGTATTGATTAGAACTTTAGAATTTAACTATACATAAAGAATTTTCACGAAACTTGAGACCAATGTTAACATTGATACAAAATTTAGTCATTCACATGTTTGCTTCATTTTATGTATTTCTGAGGAATATTTAAACAAATTGTCACCTACAGAAAACAAGAAATATTAATAAAATGTAAAAAAGAGAAAAATGTAATATAGGGATATGAGCAAATGAGAAGTTTGGACTTCCTTAAGAAATAGCTACTAAGTATTGTCCACTTTGTCTATGTCAAAGACTGTTCAAAGTAGTTTACATAAATTAACACATTTAATTTTCTTAGCAACACTAAAAAGTACATACTATAATTAGCTATAGTTTATAATCTAGTGAAATATAACTAAAGAGTTAAGAGTTGGGGAAACCAAGGCATAGAGAACATTACCCAAAGTTACATAGCTAACAAACTATTATTCCAATAATAGAAAAAGTACAATATTACTACAATTTCCCAAGTAAGTTAAGATTTTATCTTACCATAATTATCAGAATATTTTTACCATGCTTTTTTTTCTTTGATTGAAGTAAACAAATTATTTCTCTAACTTATTTGCATTAAAGACATAGATCAAACAGGTAAAATTAGAAAAATGCATTTAGTTATAAAAAGAGTGAAAAGCATCCAG
>NW_006921594.1:9460526-9461506 GCF_000298275.1 Orycteropus afer afer | reverse complement strand
AGGAGATGTCTAAGGAGGTAGATTGCCTGGTCTTCCTTCCAAGGAAGGAGAGAGGTTGAGAAAAGACCATGTTGACAGATCAAACCTGAACTCCCCAGACCAACGATGGGAGCAGCAGGATTGGGTGACATTACTAAGAATAATTCTTTTGGAGCCTGAATTTCTACTGCTACTACTTCTCTACACACTGACCAACAATTATGATTATGTTCTTTCCAAAGGCATGTGAGGTCTCATGCTCCTATTTACTCCAAATTAGCCTATTCAAATAGGGAGCACAGAAAAAAAATTCTAACTTAGGAAAAGACACGTGAGTACATTGGCAACATTTCTCACATTCTTTAGAGACCTGGTCCCTGAGTTTGTTCTTTGAGGGGAAAAAAAAAAAAAAAAATATATATATATATATATATATATATATATACACACACACACACACACACACACAAACACACACACACACACACATAATGGAAAGTGCGTTTGGGAAATATTTCATACTATCAAACTAGGTATCTTTAGACATCCTTGTTGATAATTCACATATTTTACCAAACTATAAAACTGAGCAAGCCTACAGTGGAGAACTCTGCTTAATTTTAATTGTCAATGTTCCCAAAATTATTAATCATTAAAAATTGCACCTACCCTGTTTATTTATTTATTTTTTATCATCGTTTAACATGTATTAAGTTTTGGGATAAGAAATTCTGTAATAGAGAATACTTTAAAAAAGACTCTGCAAAGAATTTTCCAAGATAGATTTTCATCTATATCAGTATAAACCCTCCTTTTGGGCCTGAGCTTGGGCAAATGTCAGATTGTAAAATATCTTTCTTTTTGATTGCCACTCTAATCTAACTTTCTCCCTCAATGTCCTATGTTCTGGTTCCCTAGTCCCGCTCTAACAAGAAACATACCACAAATGGGATGGCCTTAACAAACAGGAGTTTATTCCTACAATTTGGAGGCTTTAAGTC
>NW_006921594.1:9457988-9459306 GCF_000298275.1 Orycteropus afer afer | reverse complement strand
TTTTTTTTTTTTTTTTAATCTTTTCTTCATGAGTATTCTATTCTCCAGAATCATTTGACATTTTGAGTGTGCAATAACACCTAAAGGCTGAAAAAAATACTGTTAGCATTGAATGGGAAGCACTATGCCCTGTAAAGAGTAAGTTCTCAGTGTGAGCTTACAGATAATGGTGATCTGAAGGATAAAAGTGACCCTTACAAGGCCTCAGAAAAGAGTGAGAAATACACTGCTGTGTGTCAGGTCAGTGTAACCCCCAAAATTGTTTGTCGTTTCTGACAGAGATGCATTACCAAGAAATAAGACATCTTAGATTAAGAGACAGAGCACCTGAGGCTCAGTTCTGAGTTTAGCACATATGGGTCAAGTGAGCATCAGAGAAGATTTGAACCTCCATTTACATCTTTGTCCCTCAGTTTCTTCAGCAGTAAAATGGGCGTTATATTATTCTTGCCTCTATCATGTGAAACAAAACTCTTGATTATTTAAAGATGCCACACCAAAGAGACAAATAGGTCTCTGACTCTTCTCCTTTCTCCTCTTCTAATAGTCTTCACTTTTTACTTTCTCCCTTAGATCTTCCTATGATCCATCACTTCATCATTTTGAAAGTTGTCTCAGACTCCTTGTACTCTAAGTCTCCTGTCAATATAGAATTTCATAACCTCAACTCTGAATCAATCCATCTGTTACTTTTCTTTCTTAACTGAAAATATGGACCCCTGTTGGAGAAAAATAACACACTTACACATTTTGGTGCAACTATAAATCCATGTCCTTTAACCTCAGTTGGACTCTAACACTGTTAAATAAGCTCTCTTAATTTGCTGGAGGGGCCTTATTCCTTTGTCCACAGGCATATATTCATACTGTTTCCATTTTTCTCAAATACTTAACTTCTTTAATCTGGATTTTTACCAGAATAAAATGTTTTTCTTATAGAACAGCAGAGATACCCACAGGAAATTGACAAGTTTTGCCTTATTTACTTCTTGCAAATATAAATATACTTGCATTATGATTCATGTATTCCCCTTTTTAAACTGTCATCCTGGAAAAGACTTTACTTTTACCAAAAATTACCTGTGTTTTTAATCTCTTAATGTCTTGCTTCTTCAGTGATCTCAGCCTGCTCATTACCCCTTCTATCTTTCTTCTTCCTTGTTTTTGTTTTCAATGTCTCCTTCTTAGTAAAATAAGTACTCATTCATTTAAGTACTTTCAAATCACATCAATCTTTAAAATAAACAAATAACCAAACCTCCACAGAAACAAACAAACAAAAACTTCCTGTCAACTCTTCTCTTTCAGAAATCACACT
>NW_006921594.1:9446138-9457758 GCF_000298275.1 Orycteropus afer afer | reverse complement strand
TCACTGAGTTATGCAAACTGTTAATATACTCACTGCTAACAGAAAAACTGGAAGCTTGCTTTCACCCAGAAGTGCCTTAGAAGAAAGGCCCAGCAATCTACTTCTTAAAATTAAACCATTGAAAACCCTGTGTAGCATAGTTCCACACTACCACACATGGAGTAGCCATGAGCTAGAAGTGACTTGATGGCAACTGCTCAGTTTTTGATCTTCCTATTGAATAAGGCAATAGATGATAGATAAATGGAAGGCTGGATGGATGGATGGGCAGATAGAGAGACAGACACATTCATTTCACTCTATACATGCTTCTTTGATAAGATTTTTTAAAAATTTTTTTATGGTCCTGAGCCAACAGGCCCAGTGATTCACTCCCTCAAGGTTCTTAGTTGTGGCTAAGGAGTTATCCTAACTTTTCCCCCTGTTAGTTCAATACTGCATATGAACAAATTTTATAGCACATACAAACACACATGTAAGACAATCTTATCCTCATTTTAATTATAAACTACAGGCAGTACTTGCATTGTGTGGTACCAAGTTAATAAAAACATATGCATATTGGAACCACGTCTTTGCTCTGCAAAGCAAGGACACATTTCCTATATACACAAGTTTTATTTAGCATGGTGCCTTGCAAAGTGAGCACTACCTTTGTTAATTAAATATCTCCCTGATCTTTATCAGGAACCCTACAACTTAATATATAATTTTCTACCAATTTTGTCCTGACTCTGTCAAGATACCTCAAAATTTATATGTTTGCATTTGAACTGCTCAACTGCTATTTACAACCTCCTGCCATTCTCTAGGAGCTCTGGTAGTGTAGTGGCAAATGCACTTGACTGCTAATCTGAAGGTTGGTGATTCAAATCCACCAGTCAGTCCTTGGAAGGAAGATTGGCCAATCTACTTTCATAGTGATACCACCTCGGAAACCCAAGGAGGAATCGTTATGAGTTGGGTCTGACTGGATGGCACATAATAACAACAACAAGCCATGTTCTCTATTACAGGCAATCTG
Organism: Orycteropus afer afer; assembly: GCF_000298275.1. Classification (NCBI taxonomy): domain Eukaryota; kingdom Metazoa; phylum Chordata; class Mammalia; order Tubulidentata; family Orycteropodidae; genus Orycteropus; species Orycteropus afer. The sequence goes on along the minus strand of NW_006921594.1, from coordinate 9,456,734 downwards.
TCAGTCTTCAGATATTTACTAGCAATGTTATTATCAGGCACATTGCTATACACTTGTGATATAATAATAATATTTCAAGAAGATGTTGCCTGTCCACATTTAACTTAACAACTAGAAGAGAAGCAAGCAAAAGTAAATAAGTGTGTAAATAATTATGGCTGTCTAAAGTCCTATGAAGGAGCTCTGGTGGCATAATGCCTAAGGCATTTATTTGACTGCTAACCAGAAGGTTGGCAGTTCAAACCAACCAGAAGGTTGGCAGTTCAAACCTACCAGAAGCAAGATTGTGTGATCTATTTCTGTAGAGATATGGCCTTAGAAACCCAAAGAGGGGTCGCTATGAGTCAGAATTGACTCCATGGCAGTGAGTTTAGTTTTTGGTTTTTAATGTCCTGTGAACTACAGAAGTAAGATTGCCCAACCTTCCTTCTGAAGAGTGGTGGTTCAAACCACCAGCCACTCCTTGGAAGAAATGTTGGGCAATCTACTTCCGTAGTGATACTGCCTCGGAAACCCAAGGAGGGATCACTATGAGTCGGGGCCAACTCCACGGCACATAACAACAACAACAAGTGAAGGGACACTGGTAGCACTGCAGTTAAGATATTGAGGTGCTGCTAGCTAAAAAGTCAGTGGTTTGAACCCACCAGTTGCTTTGCAGTGGAAAGATGAGGCAATCTGCTTCTGTAAAGATTTCCAGCCTTGGAAACTTTATGGGTCACTATGAGTATGAATCAATTTGATGGCAGTGGTTTGGTTTTTGAATGTCCTATGAAAAGGCCTATAACTAGAAGAGAAAATGAACCTGGAAGAACTCTCTGAGGAAATTATAAGATAAAGCTGAGATGTGAAAAGTAAGTTGTAATTAGGTTAAAAAAAAAAAAAAAAAGAACAAAAGCGTATACAAGGGTGGGAAATCACATGTGTAGAAGTTCAGGGGAGGAGGAAACACAATTTTCTGCAGGGATTGATATTAGTCCAGTGTAGCAGATGTGATGAAAACCAGAGGAAAGACTAACACAAAAAAAAGCTGGATAAATGAATAGGAGATGGCTTGATGTTTATTACCAACTTTTGAGTTTCCCAAGTCAAAATCTACAAGTCACTCTTATTCCTCCCTACCCCTCACTCTCAGTAATTATCTATCACCAAATCCCGTCATTTCTGCCTCCTGAAAATGATAAATGAACATACAAGTTATGAATTTTTATGAATAATGATAATAATAATTATTTTAAATTTTATTTCATTCAACTAAAAATTGCCTACTAGTTATCAGAAACTATATTACAGAGAGGAAGCATGTAAAGATAAACAAGAAATAACTACTACCCTCAAGGAAATTATGTTAAAAATAATTATATTTAAAAACCACAAAATAGTTTTTCTGAATTAGTGCACTTTCAGGTTATTCATAAGCCTTGTAAATAATAGCCTAAACAAAATAATGAGCTGAATACCATTTCCATTCCTACATTTTTCTTTTGTTTTTATTAAATATAGGAGCTAAATATTGGGAGTCACATAATGTTCATTCAATCATTGATACTTTACTACATTTATCTAGCATTTATATATCTATCATAAATATGATATGTAAAATAATAATAATACTGTACTAAGACCTGAGTATACAATTTTAATGCAACAGTAAACCATGAACAAGGAAGTTCTATGGTCATACATTCTGCGAGTTTCCACGGGGATAAGAAACTGAAAAACAAAATGAAAAGAAAAAGCCTGAAATACTGTAGACATGTAGAAAAGTGAAAAAAAATGGAGAAATCTAATGAAAGTTTTTCCTACCAACAGCACTGATGAAGCTTGGAGGTTACGTAAGCTGAAGAGAGTATTAAACTAGGCAGGCAACAACAATCTAAATATAAAATATTTGGACCTGATAAGTCACTAAAAGCCCATTAAGTAAATTTTAAAGAGAATATTCTGGATCTGAAATCCTTGACCAAGGACTATTTAATATCTTAATGTTTAAAAAGAACTAGTCAGTAAATGTTGAATATGTAACATCACTAGAAAAATTATCAATGAATCATCTGACTAGTATATTAACAAAAGAGATTGCATTAAAGCGGAGTAAAATTTTTCACCTTCAAAAGCTCCTATTTTTCTTCTCAGACTAGTTAGGAAAATGTTATGTATGGACTGAAAAATAAATCTAAAAGTTCTGATGAATTATGGAGTTCTGGTATACTGACTACTTAAACAGATGAGTGGAAGCCATTTCTTAATTGTGGTTAGTTAAAGACACATCTTCTGCTTTATGTTTGACATTGAGTATATATATATTTAAATATTAGCATTCTGCAATGAATTTATACAATTAAGACAAAGGAAGTTCAATCTCATATGAGATTCTTACAGGATGAAACCTTCCAACAAAAAACCCCTTTCCACAGAAGAAAAAGGTATATATCATGGTGGTGTTGTTGTTATGTGCCGTCAAGTCATCTCCGACTCATAGCAATCCCTCCTTGGGTATCCAGGCAGTATCACTACAGAAGCAGATTGGCCAGTCTTCCTTCTGAGGAGTAGGTGGGGGGTTTGAACCACCAACCTTCTGGTTAGCAGTCAAGTGCCTTAGATACTATGCTACCAGAGCTTCTACATATGGTGTATAACAATAGAATCTTTAATCAAATGTTGAATGTGTAGGGATATATAAGTATCTCCCTAAATAATTTTGAATTCCACAACTAGAAATATTGCCTTATTCGTTTTTAATGTCCAGCATGTCAAAAATATTTGTTGCCTGAATATCTACCTTAATTATTGATCTAAACATTTTCTGAGCCCTCCAAAAATTTAAATAAATAAATGGCAAAGCAACTCTTTATTTTGGAACTCTATATTAAGGATGGGAGCTCTGGTAGCATAGTGCCTAAGGCACTTGACTGCTAACCAGAAGGCTGGAGGTTCAAACCCACCAGCCACTCCTCGGAAGGAAGGTTGGGCAATCCTACTTCCGTAGTGATACTGCCTCGGAAACCCAAGGAGGGGTCGCTATGAGTCGGGGCTGACTCGACAGCAAATAACAACATATTAAGGATAGATCAAAGAAATTGTATTTGTTGGATTTAAATGATTTGCATTGTCTAAATCAGGAGTCCTAAACTTAAATGCTGACAAAGATTGGACTAGTAATGTACTGAATGAAGCAGTCCTGTGGGAGTTAGTGATTGACTGACCATCGACATAAGGCAGTGACTAATCAGCTCTACTCAATTGTTGCCATGCTAAAATTATTACATGAAAATCCACTATAGACTGGAATCCCAATTTTAAAAAATAAGCAGATCATCAGGATTTTATGTGAAATGTTCTTAACAATGAATGTTGACAGTCAACTCAGTTTTTAATACTAACGACCACCATTTGAGCTTCAAAATTATTCATATGAATTCATGGTGGAGCCCTCTGACTGCCCCAAGACTGCCATCTAGGGGGCACTGTTCTAAAGTAACAAGTGTATCCATAATAATATCCTCATGCTAAAGGGAAGTATTCAAAAATATATTTTATTTTATCTTAATGTAATTGGCTAATTTGGACAATGGCTTAAAGTGAGTTCAAATTAAAGTAATTCAATTTAAGCAAACATATAAAGATAAAAGCAACACAGTGCACTTAATAGAACTGCAGGCCTTTTTGTTTTAGCATTTAGAATAAGAGATCACCAAGTACTTTATTACTCAAAAAGATATTAAGCAGTGGGTCTAAGAATGGAACCAAAGTCTATTTGCAGTTAAAGCCTGCTTATTTATTTATTTTAATTAGACAATGTTAGCTAATCTGGAAGCCTAGGAGGAAAACAGTTTCATGCTGGAAGAAGGGGAAGACACGTAATGAAGGCTTCTTTCAAAGGTGTCAGGAAAGGACTGAAAGGTGTCCATTGAGATCAACAATTCTGAAATCATATGATCAGAGTTTTGATGAAGGTGTGGGAATGGAATTCGATGTACAAAATCTTTCAGTTATACTCAGTGACACTGTTTCTGTCACAAATTGGATAAAGGAAAAATGACTTACAATTAAAATGTTTTTATTCAAATTTATCCAAGCACTCACAATTGTTTGCCACTTTAATTGCAACAATTTATAAGCTATTTGGTAGGATCCAAAGAGCAAGTAAAATGAAGATCAGAGATTAACCTAGGGAATAAATCTGAGACACATTACAATATGTACACAGATTATTAACTTTAATCTAAAAAAGCAACTTCAGTGAGGACTGTATCATTCAGGTTTCTGGGAGAAAACAGATGGTTCAAGTGGAGAAAGGTAAAGAAGTGATTCGTTACAGAAGTATACACAAGACACAGGTTGAAGGAAAAAAGAAAAAGAAAACTACCAACAAAAAACAAGAGCACTTTTCTCTGAGCTAACAGCAGCATGAAGCCAATACTCTATCTGGAGTGAATGGGCAAGGGGAGAACACTGTATCACCAAACCTGCATTAGAGTAAGAGTCAGGAGGTGGGGACATTCCCTAGGGAAGCTTTAGTCATTTAGGAATTCAGCTGCTGCCAAAAGAAGGTCCAAAAACAGGGAAAGAGGTAAGCAGTTATGCCCTGAATTTCTCATCCCTCTTGTACTCTGAGATCCTTTGGTGCTACTTTTTGGCTAAACTACTTGTAAGCCAGTCAGTAAGGGAGTCTAGGTAATGCAGTCTACAGGGACCAGTTTCTCAGGGACCCAGAGTAGGACACTGGAAGACAGAGAACAGATTTCCAGTTCCAAGTAGAATATAACCAGCATAAGCAATATTTTCCTTATAAAAATGAGAGAGGAAATATAATACTGATATAGTTATGTGTGTCTCTATCTCAGTATACAATGCCGCTATATTTTATTTTAGATAAAATGGATATGTAACATTTGGAATTGTGTTGACATATTGAAGTATGTTGATGTGATACTCAAATGAGAGTTGCACTATTTTCCATTTACTAAATATTTACTGTTTGACTATTGTGTACAAGGCCTGCTCTGGAATTAATGCATATATTTCTCCCTAATCAAGGACAGAACAAGGAATAGGCTTAAAGTGCAAGATGAAGAATTTATTATCAGCACCAGTAAGACTATGACATTATGTTAAATATTTACCTATCTGAGCTGACTTCAATTAGTCCAACCTGCAGGCAGAGCTGTGAAATCAGTTTCTTCATACATACCAAAAAACCAAACTCACCGTCACTGGGTCAGGTTCAACTCATAGTGACCTCTCCTTGGGGGTCCGAAGCAATATCCCTACAGAAGTAGATTGCCCAACATTCCTTCTGGGGAGTGGCTGGTGGGTTTGAACCGCCAGCCTTCTGGTTAGCAGTCTGGTGCCTTAGGCACTATGCCACCAGAACTCCCTCTTCATACATAGGTGTAATTTTTTTTTTCTTTTTAAGGAAAAATGATGTTCACCTAGAAATAGAAAAGCTAGAATTTAGGAATTCCTGGTCACAGGTATAAAGAAATTTAATTGATTCATAATGACAATTTACATGAACAAATGTCATAAAAATAAATTGCTTCAGAGTTTTTCCTGTCAACACAAGTGAGTAAATGGTAGTGGGCACCAGTAATGTATGCTACATGCCAGTATAGAATCCCTCTGTGTTATTTGTTTATGGCCTTCAATGTCAAAACTACATTCAACAATAAAGGCAATTTCTGGAAAAAATATTTAAATATTATGCTCTTGTTTACTATATTTTACCATATGTGACTGCACTATAAATAAAATGGACTAGGCTTTTTCCCCCTCAAGTAATTTGAAAACCACCCTACAAAGAAACCTTTCTACTCACATAAAGAATATGCAGTAGATTTTTAAGCACACATCTAGAAATGGAGACTGAATAGTTTCTTGAAAAGGGTTCGATTGTTATTCCCTCTTCCAACAAATGAACATTTCTCATATTTATTTAAATACTTTTTGGTGCTGTTTAGTTGATTCAAATACAGCTTATTGAAATGTAAGTGGTTAAAAAATAAGTACTTTTGAAAATGTAGGAAGCAATCCAAGGCTCTTTTGATTTCTATTACCCATCCCTTTCTATTGACAAGTTGTTTTGGTATTAAAACTACTTTATTTATAGCTTTAGGAAGATTAATCAGAGGATAAATCCAAGTAGGAAAAGACTAGAGAAAAGATGTTTAGATTTAGAGTATTAGTGTTTTTTTTCTGGTACAGTTCACACTAGTGGTGATAGGGTCTAATTTAGATTTAAATGAAGAGAAATGGAAATGAGTCAACCTGGTATAATGTGGGCTGTTTTGATCTTAATATCTACTACCCACTGCCGTCAAGTCAATTCTGACTCATAGCTACCCATAGAGTTTCCAAGGCTATAAATCTTTACAGAAGTAGTAGACTGCCTCATCTTCCTTCTACAGAACAGCTGGTGGGTTTGAACCTCCTACCTTCTGGTTAGCAGCCAAATGCTTAACTCATTATGCCACTAGTTCTACTAAAATATTATACATCAGCAAAAGATTCTTTGAAAACACCAAATTGCACTCTTGATAGTAAAACAAAGAAGGAACTTTATTAAAAGACATAAGGCAACTCGAAAAATCTCTGAGAGGAGTAAGTGAGCAGATCACTTCATCTAAGAACAAGCATTCATTCATTCTCCCCTTCACTTAAATGCAGATTTATTGATGATGATTTTTATTGAGGATAAAGCCATGAATAAGATTTCCTTCTGTGAAGCTAACATTTTATGGAGTGAGAGAGACAAGAAACACATACTTATATCATGTTTGTGGCAAATACTGTTACAGAAACAAACAAGAAGAATTAGGGGAATAAGAGTATTTAGGTTGGAGATGAAAGATTTATTACAAATAAAGGAATGGCTTTTTGGTAAGGTGATTTTTGAGCAGAAAAACTGAAGAAAGTAGTGAGCCTGGCATAAGAATGTCAGGCAATAAGAAATTAAGAAGGCTTGGGAGGAAAAACATGCCTGGCATGTCCAAGGAACAGTAATAAGGCCAGTGTGGTTGGGACCAAGGAGCCAGAAAGGAATGTGAAGAATGATGTTAGAGAACTAAGCAAAGATCTTGTCATTGGGAGTCTTACTGAGCCCTGTAAGGACTTTGATTTTACTGTACCCCTTTAGTAAAGCAGAAGTCCTTTAGAAAAAGTCATATCAGCACTATAATGAGATACCATGACATACTTAATAGAATGCCTAAAATTAAAATTAGAACTGGCTAAATTAATGACAATGCCAAATGCTGTCAAGATTGAAGAGCAACTGGAAAAAATTTATTTCTTGGATCAAATTGACACTTAAAATTATTGCTCTGGAAGATAATTATGAAGTGTTTTTTTTTTGTGATTTAGATTGATGGCAATTATGATTTCAAATAATTCCTCTTCAACATGAATAACCATGACAGTGCAAGGTAGACATGAAAATATGCAGAGAAACCAGATTGTTTTTTGATGCTTGGGAAAGATAGGATAAATTCAAAATCAGAATTTTCCCTCTGTTTCATATCAAAATAAATAATATATTTAGTCTCAGGCAGATAAGTGATTGAGATTTGGTTATTTAATTCACTAAGTATCGTATCAATTGGGGCACAAGGGTACACCAGACCAACTGATTATTTTTGTCATTTCTAACTCATTGGATTCAGGGGAGGCCTCTGGAGAAAAGCTGCCCAAATGATGGATAGGGGCTTTCAGCCGCTGGATCAGAACCATGGATTTTAGTATTCTAACCATCTCTAATTATTTTCTTTCTATTCTTGTGTTCATGTAAATCTCTTAGAAGAATATAAAGGGTCTATCTCCTTGGTGAACATAAAATAAATACATAAGTAAAAGAAACCAACACAAAGCAGATACTACTCATTTTTATTAAGCTGCTGAAAATAAAGGAAACAGATGAAAGCTTTATAGCCTCTTCATCAAGCTACAAGGAAGCATGTTGAATTGTAAGCATGATAGTGACTTGAAATTAATGTGTTCAGTACAATTGAATAGAATTAAAGGAGAGAAATACAAAATGTGAAAATGCTAGTTTCTGTCTCTCAAAATATTTCTCCACAATTTAGAGAAATTGGTTAGGAAAAAATTTTCATCATGAGTATGTAAAAAGAGCTGTGCATTTTATCATCAATTGTATTGTGGTCACATGTTACTAGAAGGATGTTTTCCCAACCACACAGATAATGAACTGAAAATATTTATCTTTAAGAAAAAGAAGACAAAAATATTTTTCTGATGAATACTTAGAAAATATTAGAAATAGAATTATAAAAATATTAGATTTTTTGTTATTGTAAAATATTACTATATTAGAATTTAAACCAGCATAAGTATCTGACAGATAGAATCAATTGATCTTAAGATATACCTGCATCAGTAGAAACCAATGAAAGTTAATTTTAAATACATTCTTAAGGTTTAAGAGATAAATGCATTTAGGTAATCTTGTTATATTTTTGGAATGAGAACTCCAATGTTAGCCAAAACATTTCTGGTGCCAAAAAAGATGAAGTAAAACCATTCCATTATAGCCAATCTTTTCCACTGATTACAACTAAAACTCTGAAAAACATACAGGAGCCATTACTTGAAGTCTCTGAAAAGTAACACTAGCAGGTAGTTTGGTGAAGGAAACCAAAACCTGAAGAATGATGTGTACACAAATTGAGTTTCCTTTTATGATTTTGTTTTTCTCTTTTTCATCTCCCATCTTTGGTCTGAGAGTATCTATATTGTAACCTCTACAGCAAGTCCATAGGGAAACACTCTAAATCCCTATTCGTCTGACAGGAGATGGGGAAAGGGGATTCCTGCAAACTGCAGAGAAGGGGTGATCGAGAAGGAACACCATTGTTTTTCTTCTCTTCTTCTTCAGGCCTTGCCCTAGGGGCAGCACCAATTGTGGAGCCGCAAGCCAGCAGTGGTAGAAGACCTAAAATCCTAAGAGAAAACTTACCTTTCTGACCAGAGGAACTAAGAAAAGGGGAGAGTTACGGATTACATTGTGTCCCCTAAAAACTTTTGTTGAAGTCCTGACTCCTGCTACCTGTAAGCTGACCTTGTTTAGAAATAACCTTTATGTAAATGTTACTAGTTAATTAAACAAGAGGTTCATATTGAGTAGGGTGGCTGTAGTGTTATATAAATGGTGTCCTACAAAAGAACAGAAGAGACACAGTCAGACAGAAGTATAACCAAGTGAAGATAGAGTTACACTATAACTTCTAGCCAAGGAATGCTTGGGCTACAAGAAGCCAGAAGAGACAAGAAACGATTTTCCCCTAGAGTCTTTGTAGAAAATGACCATGGTAGCATAGTGCCTAAGGCACTTGACTGCTAACCAGAAGGCTGGTGATACAAACCCACCAGCCACTCATTGGAAGGAAGATGGGGCAATCTACTTCCATAGTGATAATGCCTCAGAAATCCAAGGAGGGGTCGCTGTGAGTCAGGTCCGACTCCATGGCACATAACAATGACAACCACAATACCCTAAGTTCAGACGTCTTACCTCCAGAACAGTGAAACAACAAATTCCTGCTCCTATAAGCCACCCAGCTTAGGGATTTTTGTTATAGCAGTCCTGGGAAATTAATACAGAGGTTATAGAGTCCAAAGGGTGGGGGAATGGGCAAAAGGAATTCCTTTTTCTCTCTTTTTTTTTACCTCATTGTTTTACCTCAGGGTAGTTCTAGTCTTACAGAAAAGAGCATCAGAGCAGGTGGACAAAACTTTTGGAGAAATGCCATCTTTCTCCAGAGAAGATAGGTAAAGGGCTTCCCGAGAGCTCCTGCAAACCAAAACCAAGCTCACTGCTGTCGAGTCGGTTCCTACTCATTCATCATGACCCCCCTCCTTGGCTTTCCCAGGCAGTATCTCTAAAGAAGTAGATTGCCCAACCTTCCTTCTGAGGAGTGGCTGGTGGGTTTGAACCGCCAGCCTTCTGGTCAGCAGTGTGGTTATGCCATTAGAGCTCCTGAGAGTTGCCAAGTGTGAGAGCAATATAAAGAGAACTAGTGAAGGAGACTCTGTGAGTATGAGGTGGCACAGCTCCCGGGCTAGTGACGAAATTCACATGCACGCAACAAACTCAAAGCAGCACATGGAGGACTCTGAGAGCTAAAGTCGACCATAAACTTTAGTCTCAGACTAACCTCTGAGAATGTGTGAGATAGCAGAGTCTTTGAAATTAAACTGACTTTGTAACTACAGCCCACAAAAGGTGAGACAGAATTTATAGTCTGAAGTTAGCTAATTTGGTTGACTGCTGGAATAATACAAACAAAATAGTATCTAATTTCTCCAAAGGAGTTTCACACTAATATACAAAATGTTTAAGGTTATTGTTGCTAGGTGCTGTTCCGTTGACTCTGAGTCGTGGCAACCCTACCTACAATAGTACAAAACACTGCCCCGTCGTGAGCAACCTCACAGTCCTTGCTATACTTGAGCTCATCATTGCAGCCGCTGTGTCAATCCATTTTGTTGAAGGTCTTCCCCTTTTTCGCCGACCCTCCACTTTACCAAGCATGATATCCTTCTCCAGGAACTGGTCTGTTTTGACCACATGACCAAAAT
>NW_006921594.1:9425674-9444813 GCF_000298275.1 Orycteropus afer afer | reverse complement strand
AAAAGAAAAAAGAAGAAAATGGAAATTTTATTTTAAAACATAAACTAAAACTTATACTAGACATAAAAGGATTGCATGTCAGAGAATATCAATTAAACTGAGGAAAAAAGTTCTACAAGAGAAATATTCTAAAAGAGCTGAGAAAAATAACTGAAATCACTTCATTTTCCACCAAGCTAAACTACTGTTCAAGAAAGACATAGAAATAAAGACATTTTCAGACAATCAAAATTCAGAGATTATTGCTACCATTACCTGACTGAACCTTTCACATAACATCTCTGACAAAGAAGGAAATTGAACCCAGAAGGAGGAACTGAATCGGAAAATGGAACGATATGCAAGGAAACAGCAATGCATGAGGGAAAATATAAACAAATAATGGCCAATGGAAACAATAGGTATTTGATTGGGGAATAATGCATAAAATAAATATTTAAGATAACACATGGTAAAGGATAATCGGGTTAAATTATTAGAAGCACTATGTATCATTTCTACATCAGAAAGAGAAGAAAAATCTAAAGCAATATGTTGTTGTTGTTGTTGTTATTTGCCGTCGAGTCGGCCCCAACTCATAGCGACCCCTCCTTGGGTTTCCGAGACAGTATCACTACGGAAGTAGGATTGTCCAACCTTCCTTCCAAGGAGTGGCTGGTGGGTTTGAACCGCCAGCCTACTGGTTAGCAGTCAAGTGCTTTAGCCACTATGTTACCAGAGCAATATAGGAAAGGAATTTAGAAATGAGTACAAATATACAGTGCTCACAGTAGAATAAAGTTGCCTGTTAAAGGAGCAATGGTGGCACAGTGCCTAAGGCATTTGGCTGCCAGCCGGAATGTTGGTGGTTCAAACCCACAAGCCACCTGAGGAAGAAAGTTGGGACAATCTACTTCTGTGAAGATTTACTGCCTTTGAAAACCAATGGGAGTGGCTGAGTCAGAATTGACTTGATGATAGTGGATTTTTTTTTTTTTTTTTTGTTAAATTGCAGTGGTTGTAAGAGTTTATTTGTAAAATAAAGAAAATCTAGCCAAACAAAAGACAAGCATATGAGCTGAACATTTACTTGGAGTGATCAATCATGGGAGAATAGAAAGGCTGTGTATGCACAGGGAGACAGCCCCGCATGGAGAGAAGGACACAGGGAGAGGTAACTATGGGGAGGAAGTGGGAGGGGAGCTGTTGCATTGTGGAAAACTACAGTCAATGTCAGGAGACAAAGAGTATGTGACCTGCCTGCTGTGTGGAAAGTGAATTTGCACTGTAAACTTTCACCCGAATCACAATAAGAATTAAAAAAAAAAAAAATCATGCATACATTGTTTATGTATGCACAACTAAAACACAATAGGAAAGACAGAATTCATAGTATGGAAAACCATATTATGTTATATATAACATTTCTATTATATATGCATATATATATCAATTTAGGTGGTATATATAAAATACATATGGTATATGTAATGTGTGGTATGTTATATATATATATATATATATATATATATATATATATATATATATATGCACATATATTGGACCTAATAAAACATGTATAGTTTTATTAATATCAAACATAATTTTTAATCATCTAAAATAACTTGATAATGGGCAAATAACATAATATTCATACAATGGAATGCCATATGTCATTGAAAATAACTAACAAGAGCTAGAACTTAATAACACACTATAAGCTGTATAAGGATCAATATGTTATGATACAACTTATACAAATTTTTAGACGTAAATAGAAATTTTTAATGTAGTATAAAGGAGAATGACAATTATAGTTTTATTTGTTTCTTCCATTGGTGATGGGTACCTGGATGACTGCTGTATTCTCATACATATTTTATATCTGTAACAGATTAGAAGAACAACAAAATAATAAAAATGAAAAGTAAACATAGATTTTACAGTCTTAGGAGTTTCTGCCTTTTCTAGGAATGATAATATTTTCTAGGAATGATAATATTATCTCATTTTCTCGATGTAAGAGTCTCACTTACTTTGATCATGTTGTCAGAGGAGACCAGTGTCTGGAGAAGGATATCATGCTTGGTAAGGTGGAGGAGGGTCCGTGAAAAAGGGGAGGACTCTCAATGAAATGCATCGACACAGTGGCTGCAATGATGGGCTCAAATATAGCAAGGATTGTGAGGATTGTGCCTGGTTAGGTAATGTTTCATTCTGAGTCAGACAGAGCTGATTTGGCTGCACCTAACAATAACAAGAACATAGGATTAATTTGGCAATAGCTTTCTTTTTTTCTTCAACCCCAGCTGGCAGTACCTTGTGTAATGTGTAAATGCAAAGATGTATTGCTGTCCTTTTGAAGAAGTCACGTTATTTATTTTCTACCGACATTAATTTTATTCCAGTTTTTCTTTTCTGAGTAATTAGAGAAGCTTCAAGTGTAGCCCATAATTCATATGAGAGTTTATAAATCCTTCTGATGCTTGAACTGCCTTTCTAGATTTGAACATACTTCCAAGTGTCCTTATCCTCCCTTCCACCACCACTCTCAGTATGGTTGAAAAAGTCTGATACACAAGAGAGCATCAATCTTTTCCTCTCAAACTACAAGTCCCGACTTTATCTGCAAAGCCAAAAGCAGAGTGTTTTTGACAGTGTAGTAAATATAAAGGTAGTATATATATTTAATTTATATAATTCTTATTTATTTATATAAACAAATTTATGTAGTTATATTTATAATAACAACAAGTTTACTTTTGGTTTTGTTTTTAATTCCCTATGAAGTATTACAGGAAAAATTTTGGAGTTCTAGAAGATATATTCCCCTTCTCTTTAACCTTCTTGTCCCAGCCATTACCTTTGATAGATTCACCTTGGCACTGCAAGGAGTATTAAATGTAGTAGACGTGTGTGTGTGCATGTGCGTGTGTGTGTGTGGTCTATATCTGTGTCTGTGTGTCCATGTGCATGTGATTTGCTCTTTTCTGACATTAGTTCAATTCTTTCTTGTGGTGAACCTGTTGTGATAGGAATTTTTCATACCTTTCCCCAAGTACCTGCTTGCAGATGCAGCCATGTAACCCAGGTGGGCCAATAAGAGAACCTTGTCATCCTCAGTGATGATCTAAATGAGGGTATGTGACCCACGCTAGTCCAGAGTCCTTCCTGTGACTTATTTGTCAAATATCGAAATAGATTTTCTCTGTAGTCCATACACTTAAAGCTTGGGTGATGTATGGGACTACTGACAACCATCTGGCCTGCTAAGAGAAGAAAGCCATCCAAAAAGATGAAGAGATGGAAATAGTACCCTAGTGACAACCCTGGAGTCCCTGAATCCAGTAAGACAGAGGAATAAGTAAGCATCAAGACACAGAGACTGGACAGCGCCATGTAGTAGAGTTGACTGAACCTAGCTGCTGTGCCCTAGGACTTCTGGAACAAATGAACCAGTTTTTCTCCTTACGCTCATTAGGACTGGGTTTCTGTTACTTGCCATCAACAGACTCCAGAATAACACTGAAAATATTTTTTGTGAACTTTTTATTGAAGTATAGCATAATACAGAAACAGCTAAGCATCATTAACATTATTTTTCATAAGTTTTCACAAAGTAAACACAATAACCAAAACCCAAATCAAGAAGCAAATCCCACTGTTGTTGTTATGTGCTGTCGAGTCTCCTTCAAACCTCACTTAATCATTACTTTTTCTAAAAGTAGCTATAATGTTATTATTTCTTTGTTCAAAATTTTATTATGAAGCTTTTCAAATATAGAGAATATTTGAAAGATTTTTACACTGGACACTTATATAACCACCACCTACTTCTAAAATTAACATTTTACTATATTTACTTTACCACATTTCCAGCTATCCCTCAGTCTGTCCTTTAGGCATCTCATTTTTTTTTTTTTCCTTTTGATGAATTCAAAATCATCCACTGATATCAATACTCTTACTTGAATGTTCTTCAGCATGTATATTCTGACATTGAGCCTATATTTTTTTTGGGGGGGAGAAATGACCACATATAATGAAATGAATGCAATAAATATTAATCAAATCTTGAACCTTCTCAGAGGCATATATATTTCTGTCTTTTTTTCTTCCTATTGTTTTGTTTTCATGATATTAGGATGAGCCATCCAAAATTAAAACAGAGTCAGAGAAGAGGATAAATGCCTGATGTATTTCTGACCAGAACTCTTAATTACTTAATCTTGCTATTTTATAGGTTTATTGCATTTTTTAAAAAACTCTTCACATTATCCAGGAAATGTCAAGAATATTTACACTCATTATTACGTAATCATATTTAACTGTGTTAAGAGTCAAGTTGACCTGGGCTTTCCATTTCTAGGCAGCAGTATACCTCGAATTTCCCAAAGTCTTCTCTGTGAGACAGATATCAAAGCCACAGCAGAGACCCAGCATGCCCAGTTCTCAGTCTCCATTGTCTCCGTGGGTCCACTTATTGTTAATAGCAATTTACTCCAAAGATGACCAGAAGAGCAATAGGCCTTTGGAGAAATTAAAATACATTCTCTGCAGTCCTTGCTAGAAGATTTGGAAAGGAGTCAAAAAAGTGACCATTCCAAATATTAAATTAGCCTCTGATTTATTGGTTCAGTGATTAAGTTCAAATTATTTAAACATTCATTCTCACCTAAGTATGTGCTCTCACCTCAAATTTCTAATAGGTGCAATATATTTATAACAGGAATATTTTGTGCTGATGGATGCAGGACTCTTTTTGAATCAGAAAATGACCTACTTTATTTACATCATCTGGTGCCGTATGTTAGAACCTACACACACAGCCCATGCTCTGATGCTGTTCTAGGTATAGACACCGGTGAAGGGTAGGGATGCCATGCTTCCATTGCTTTCTGTTATTATGGGGTCAAAGCACCACTCCTAATGGCACAATCCCTAGAACTCATGTTCTGTGTAGATGACTTGTCTTCCTGACCTCTTCTTCAGCTTCCACTGCACTCCTTGCTTCCAACCAAGATGGATACCGGAGTCTCTCATGTTGACAGTCTTAGGGCCCTATGATAAGTATTTGCTATGTATTGCAGAATACGCTTTTTTTTGTGTGTGTGTTTATTCTTGTTTTTTCCTATATATAGTGCTTATTAAAAAAATAGTGCTTTTAATAGGAAGGAGCTCAGTATTTAGCTAAAGTGAAATATCAGTAACAAAGTTAGATGTATGAGAAATAAAATTTTAATATGAGAGTTAAGCTAAAAACTAATTCATAATCCAAAGGGCCAGAAATATTCAAAGGTATGCTAAAAAGAATGACTGGCTTTAAAACCAGCAAATTTGAATCATAAGGTTTGGAATCCATCCATTGATTCATTTATCCATTCTTTCATTTATTCAGTCAATAAACATTAGTTAAGCATCTTCTTAACTAATTCAGCACTACTCAAAGCACTGAGGGTACAAAAAGGAATAATGATCCAAAAGTCCTTCCCTTGACGGAACTTACATATATACAGAGAACAGCTAATAGAAAAGACCGAAGAATGGGATGACCAGGCATATTCACGGAGCGTAATGAAAGCAGTGCAATGAGAGCTTGGTGAGCAAACGGCAGAATGGTAGGAGATCACAACAGAAAAAGGGAGAAGGTTCAGCTCTTTCTGGGACTTATATGCAGAGTAAATAATTTTAATTGAATTTGAAGTATGATGAGAAACCCTTGGGACAATTTAAGGAAGGGAGTAACAAATAAATGCGTAACTGTGATAGTTTCTTCTGAGAAGTAATTCATAGTGCAAGAAGAAACTCTAATAGAAATATGTTACCTGGTCATGGGGGTCACAGAGAAAGACTCGTAGGAAGCTTGTTTTGGAATGTAAAAGGAAAGTGGGAACAAATTAGAGGCATTTGTAGCTGTGTTTGTGACGTGGTTCTTGATAGAATGCAAGGGCCCTGTAAACGAAGGGAGCATGGCCATTGGAGGAAATGGAGAAGACAGTGAAGCTAGAGCCCAGCGGGAAAGGAAGTACAGAGAGTGAAGTACACTCTGAAGTGGAAGTACCCAGAAGGCGCTAGTCTTGTGAAATGTTATAGGCTGTAATCAATGTTTGGGTTAATAAAAAAACTGAATGAAGTTGTAAAAGTGTTCAGGCAAGGAGAGAGAGCGGGACTTCCATGGGGCAATTTATCATTGGAGGAAATAAAACACTAGTTGAACTGTGGGAATAAAGTAGAAAGGAATAGTGTAGATCTGAGGATTCAGTTAGCAGGTCATTGTGGTAATTTAGGTAAGAAAAGATGGTAGCTTTATTTAGATGACAGCAGTAGAGATGAAGAGGAGTGGACAGACCATGTATTTTGAGATAAAATAGACAACTTTGGTACAAATTGGATTGAGGAGACATAACAGAAGGAACAACAGGTAAGTCAGACTTGCATTGAAAACACACAACAGGATCGGTTTGGGGCAGAAGGAGGTGCTGAGATGGGAGAAGTATGTAGAATGAAGGAATGCAGCAATGTAAAGGGAAGTGAGAATGCCCTGAGAGTAGTACAAGAGGAGAATCAGGAAGCCATATGTAGATAATGGCTTTCCAGTAACTGTCCAGGAAACGTATTCTGTTCTAAGGTCATGATGTGATTGTTAGGGAAATCCATGTGGTAAAACCAACAAACAAAATCAGAATAACAGCAAAGACATCAGAATATCTTAACAGACATTGTGTTAGGCTTGAGAATACAAAGGCAAACAAGTGCCATTGTGGAGTTTACAGTCTAAATTTTAGACTCGTGTAATACCACCTGTTTTTTGATACCATGTTTACTCTCTTTTTTGTTCATAATTTTGGAGCTCTGGTGGCATACCGCCTAAGGCATTTGACTGCTAATCAGAGGCTGGCAGCTGAAACCCACTAGCCACTCCTTGGAAGATCGGACAACCTACTTCTGTAGAGATGCTGCTTCAGAAACCAAAGGAGGGGTTGCTATGAGTCGGGTTTGACTCGATGGCAGTGAGTTTTTGAGTTTTATGTAACTTTCATACAGAACAAAAGAAATGGGTTGGTCAGGGGGCTAGTTTTATTTTTATTTTTTATTGTGATTTGGATGAAAGTTTATACAGCAAATTAATCTTCCATTCAACAATTTATACATTTTTTTAGTTTGTACTATTAGTTACAATTCTGTCCATGTAACAGTGCTCTTCCCACCTCCTCCCTGGTTTCCTCTATCCATTTGTCTTTCTTTCCTGTCCCTACCTGACTTCTGACCCTTGAGGAGCACGTTCCTTATGAGTGCTACAGTTCCTTTATAAGCTTGACTCTTGTTTGGCTTCTAGGGAATCCCCTGGGGTGGGTTCAGCTTCAGGTTTAAAGGGTGTCTTAAGACCACGATCTTGGGAGTTCCCCCAGTCTCTACCAGTATATCTGGTCTTTTTGTGATTTTGAGTTTTGTTCTCCATTTTTCTCCCATTCTGTCCAGGACCTTCTGTGGTCTCCATCAGGGCAGGACCTGAGTTTTGAGGAGCCATTTTAACAATTAGATTTGTATTGCAACATAATTAATTTGCATTCTGCTTTATATTTCAGTAATTTCATCTTGCAGACTCTGAGTTTGCCCCAGATATATGGGGCCACCTTGAGTAGGCTAACAGCCTACTGAGCTTTCTGAGCCCGAAAGACTGAGATTACTACACACACTTGGATTTTTATCTTACAAAAAATTTATGGAAAATCCTTTCCGTTGGCCAGATTCACAAAATGTTCACATACACATTAAGTGTAATGACTAAAATAGAAAACTACCTCAACCGGGAAATAAAACTATAGTGTCTCTATTAATATCCTCAAGGCAGAATTTTTGGACCATTCCATACCTGAGTTATTTCTAAAGTGTTAGGCATAGTTCACTTATCCCATGAATACCATTTAACATTATTTGAATTACCACTCACCCTTTCAGATCTTACAGTTACTAACATTTAACTACCTTGTTGATTGGCTAATTCATCTTCCACTGATCTTCCTAGCATCCAGACTTGACAGACTATTACCCTACTTGTAAATGGATTATTTGGTGTTTTAAAGTGGGATGTGATTTGACATAACATGACCTATTACTAAATAAGCAATTTAAAAACTATATGCCAACTCACTTTGCAATTCTATTGATTTTTAGTTAGTGACATGTGAGAATAGTAAAAAAAAAAAAAAAGTAGCTGCTTTTACTACACTTTACTGAGGGACAATGTGATGTGAGAAACATGGAGAAGGTCTTGGAGTTCTGTTTACCAGGGTTTGAATCACTGCCAGTGCCTTGCACACCATTGAGTGCCTCATTTCTCTTCGTTTTCTACTCTACACAATGATTGCCATGATTAGAAGCAATGCGCCTAAAATATCTACACAGTGCATACAGTAACAGGAAAAAATATAGACCTCAGTAAATAGATAATGAAAAAAATAAGTGTTATTACTGATCATTATCATCATTAGTTTCAGAAATAGCAGTGTCCTCCCTCCCCTCCCCACCAGAAAAAAAGCAGCATTTCTATCATATTTAAAAAGGAGCTCTGGTGGTACAATGGCTAAGGCATTTGGCTACTAACTGACAGGCTGGTGGTTCAAACCCCCAGCTGCTCTGTGGGAGAAAAATGCAGTCTGCTTTTGTAAAGATTTACAGCCTTGGAAATCCTATGGGAAAGTCCTCCTCTGTCTTCGAGGCTCTCTGTGAGTCAGAAATGACTTGATAGTTTTTTTGGTTTTGTATGATATTTGGGCAGATCCTGGTTTTGTATGAACTTTAGATAATACAATTGCTGGGATCCTGTTTTTAAAAAAAGTCAAAATGACAAAAATAAAATTATATGCAGGGACTTTGATGAGGTCCATGCTAAATGCAAAGCCCTGATGCTTAAGCTTTATTAGCTTCCCAGTAAATGCACATCTAACAAAAGCAGTGTATGTTTTAACCATCTTGAAAATATTCTATATAATAATTCATATACTTTTTCCCTCAGAAATAAAATACAAGTATTTCCAACAGTGCCAAACTCTCCATAAATGCCTGTTCTCTTCCAATTGTGTCTTTATTTAAACTTAAAACATGACACTAATGTACAGGGCACACTTGTCACCTAAGGTCCCACTGATAAATATGAAAGGAGGCTTAATTATATCTTCTTGGTCGTTGTTATTGATGGGTGTTGTGGAGTCTGTTCTGAGTCGTAGTTACCCGTGGACAACAGAGAAACCCTGCCCAGTCCTGCGCCATCCTCACAATCCTTGCTGTGTTTGAGCCCATTGTTGTAGCTACTATATCAATCTACCTCATTGATAGTCTTCCTTTTTTTTTTTTCCTGATTCTTTACTTTACCAAGCATGATGTCCCTCTTTAGGGACTAGTCCCTACTAATAACATGTCCATATTATGTGAGATAAAGTCTTACCATCCTCCCTTCTAAGGAGTATTCTGTCTTTACTTCTTCCAAGGCATATTTGTTCATTCTTCTGGTAGTCCATACCAAACCAAACCAAACCAAAGTCACTGCTGATGAGTCAAACCCAACTCATAGTGACCCCTCCTGGGGATTCCGAGGTGGTATCTCTACAGAAGTAGATTGCCGTAGTCCATGGTATAGTCAATATTCTTTATCAACACCATAATTCAAATACATCAATTCTTCATCCGCCAGGTTCTTTAGTGACAACTATTCAACAATAAAGGTTGAAAAGAAATCAGAGAGGGAAAATAATGAGAATTAGATGTTTAGATTGAGGCTTACATTTAGATTGAGGGAAGTTTCAATGTCAATTCAATTCAATTTAACAAACATTTTGTCTCTGTTACTTATCAGTCAAGTCCCTGGGTGGTATAAGCAGTTTATAATCAGCTGCTAACTTACAGGTTGACAATTTGGACTCACCCAATGGTTCAAAGGAAGAAAAGTCTGGAGTTGTGCTTCTGTGAGTATTACAAGCAAGAAAACACCATGGGGCAGTTCAATTCTGTAACACATGTGGTCACGGCATATAAGACTCAAAGGGATAGCAACAGATTTGAGTTTTGGGATGTATTTATCAATCACCAGGGTAGGAATTAATCTTTTAGATATGAATGAAATAGGGTTCTTATTGTCAAAGAACTATCAGGATGATATGGGAGAGAAATACCCCCTATAGCAATGTAGGTCAGAAGGGACACAGTAATAGGGGTCTCAGTTTACTCTTGGCAAAGGATTGAAAAATAAATTCTAACTGAGGGCATCTGGGATGGCTTCACAGAGGCAATGACTTAAGTTTGACATTAAAAGGAAATTAAGTCCATCTAATCACATTTTCTCTTATTAAACCCATTGCCCAAATTAGATCCCTCCTTTTGAACACATGGCTATGTGACACTTCCTGTCCTCCACACCATTACCCACAGCTCATGATTGCCAACTGTAGGCTTATTAAAGTGCTATTAAGTCATTTAAAGCATTAAAATAAGGCAAAGGAAACAATGCTGTGAAATGGAGTGGCCATACTCGTATACAAGATTAGGAAATCAAGGTTCAAATGCCCATGTTCCTGCAATCCATATGTGGCAAAGACAGAATTGAAAACCGAGTCTCTCCAGGTCCCTCTGTCTCCAAAGTGCAAGCTCTTCCCATCCTCCAACTCAGCTCTGTGTCTTCCCTAATTACTTCTATGTTCTTCTCTCACCCATTGAATATAAATTTTTATAATTGAAAATAAATGTTTATTAGACAAAACATTTAGGAAATTATAGTCTTTGTTAAAATTATTTTAGAGATGTAGTTCTAATATACAAGAAATTATGTAAAGTGCAGGTGAAAAATAATTTCATTATTTAAAGCCATAACATGCAAATTAAGATCCATATATTGAAAATGTTTCCTTTGCAAAGGAGTTAAATTTTCTGCAAACTGGTGTGTGAGCTACCCTCCCATAGGGAAAAGTTGACTCGATGCAATTAAGGAAACGTACATTGATCAATGTAGTACACTCATAAGTCTTACGATCATTAGTCACTATTCACTAATTTAAATTTAAATGTGACTTTTGAAGCGTGTGACATATTAATACACACTCTAGTTTACTAGGTAATCTTTAAGGTTATAATTAGAGTTCTAATCTAATGCAATTTGTTTTCATGAGGAAATGTAAAAAATTTTGCTATTATGTTCTCCTTGGGTTCATGGTGTCAAATCATTAGACGCTCTTTAGCATCTAATGATATCTTTCTCTCATTTTTTTTTTTTTTTCCTTTTCCAACTCAGCCATCTCTTTGGCTGATGTTTTAATTCTACAAAGAAAGCAAGGCTTAATCTTCCCTTGAAAATTAAAAAAAAAAAAAAATCCCTCCATAGAAACAGGAGAAAATTTTCATGTCTTAACTCCCAGTAGGAAATAAGAATTGCTGAAAAATGAGGAAGTGTGCAAATACAGAGAAAAATCTGCTCTTTGAATATTTTATTGCACTTTTAAGACTCCAGGAAGAACTAAAAAATGACTTTAAGTGCTAGGATGCCCAATAACCACAAAGAAGAGAAACTTTCCAATGTTATCTGAAAACTTTCTTAAAAAAAAAAAAAAATACCTGTAGGAGAACATAAATATGCAAATGTGAAATGAGAAAAGAGGGCACATGCTACTGACATAGCAGATGCTATTAAGATTTTTCTTTGTTTTGGTAACTATCCCAATGGGGATGGATCTCAAAAATATATACAAACTTTTTTTTTTTTCTCCACAAAATTTGGGATAAAAGGAAAGTGGGTGATGGGGAAAATTATGTAGGTAATGAATGGTACAGCTAAGTTTTGTAGTAGCTTTTCCTGAGAAAATATAAAATCCTCATAGATAAATTCCTCATAGAAAAATTGGGCAAATTGGCTGCAAAAGACTTATTTAAACTGTTAAAGAAGAAAGATGTTACTTTGAAGACTGCGATGACCCTGACCCAAGCCATGGTGTTTTCAATCACTTCATGTGTATTTGAAATCTGGACAATGAAGAAGAGTTGATGCCTTTGAATTGTGGTGTTGATGAAGAAAATTTAATATACACGGACTGCCAGAAGAAAAAATAAATCTGTTTTGGAAGAAGTACAGCTGGAATGCTCTTTAGAAGCAAGGATGGTGAGACTTGGTGTCACATACTTTGGAATTATTATCAAGAGGGACCCCATGGAGAAGGACATAATATTTGGTGAAATAGAGGGCTAGGGACAAATGGAAAGACTCTTAATGAGATGCATTGACACAGTGCCTGCACCAATGTGAGGATGACACAGGACGAGGCAGTGTTGAATGCCGTTGTACATGAGGTCACTATGAGTTGCAACCAAATTGAGTGCACCTAACAGCAACACAGAAAAATGTCTAATCACTCCTCTGAGCAAGCTTATGGGTCAAGGAGCTCACAAATCCACCATAGACAGATGAAGTGATTAAAAAAGACTGTACCTTTTTAAGGCACTTACAAATGCTGTATGGATGTGTCTCAATTCATTACTCTAGCCACTAGAGTTCACTGCTGGTTGCCAATGCAAGAGCAATGACCCAATCGGTGTGTAAAAAAAAGGAAATGGTTTTTAAGCCTGGATCATTTTGAGAAACACCCAGAGACTTACTCTGTTTATTAAATACTCTACTTGTTCTAGCAACTAAGTATCTTTGTATTCCGAGTCATAAATTCATTACAGTGAAAGCTCACTAATTTGGATTTCAATGTTTTGTCGTTTTTTAAATAATTTTGAAAAGGTTTATACAGCATTACCTTTAGAGTATCTATAAAGAAAAATGTAATAAACAAATGAATAGCACATACAGGTTGCTAGAGGGCCTTCTTAAAATACCTCCCAGAAGCAACTTTTTAATCTCCCTCAAATAATTTGTAATCATCCATTTTCTTGCAAATGCAACTGTATTTTAATGAGAAATTATTGTTATATGTTCATTACAAAATAAAAACTCTCTAAAATTCTTTCAAAGAAGACTTGGTTTACTTGCTTCTAGATACTTTATTTGCAATAGATACAAGTATTTTAACATTCAGATATTTTTAAATATTCCGTTGATTTTTTTTCATCAAATAGCTCATTTTAAGGATTTTTTTTCTAAATATAATGAGTCTCCACTTACAATTTATGGTTTTTTGTTTAGTTCCACCACACCTCCCCCCACTCATCTGTCAGTTTGCCGTACTGTGGCAGCATGTGTGTTGCTGTGAGGCTGGAGGCTATGCCAGCAGTGTTTCAAACACCAGCAGGAACACCCAGGGTGGACAGGTTTCAGCAGAGCTTCCAGACTAAGACAGACTCGGAAGAAGGAAGGGGCCATCCACTTCTCAAAGAATTAACCAGTGAAACACTGTCTTATATATTACTGGAAAGCTTTCTGAACAGCCCTGAAACATAGTAGGACGTAGTGCTGGAAGATGAGCCCCTCAGGGAAGAAGGTACTCAAAATGTGAATGCGGAAAAGCTGTCTTCTTAGGGAAGAGCTGACCTTAATGATGTGGATGGAATAAAGCTTTCAGGACCTCCATTTGCTGATGTGATATGACTCACCATGAGAAGAACCAGCTGCAATAATCCATTAATAATTGGAATATGGAATGTACAAAGTATGAATCTAGGAAAATTGGAAGTTATCAGAAATGAAATGGAGCACATAAAGATCAATATCCTAGGCATTAGTGAGCTGAGATGGACTGGTTTTGGCCATTTTGAATCGGCAACTGTATGATCTTCTATGCTGGAAACAACAAATTGAAGAGGGATGACATGGCATTAACCATAACAAAGAATGTTTCAAGATCTATCCTGAAGTACAGTGCTGTCAGTGGCAGGATAATATACATATACCTACAAGGAAGACCAATTAAAACTACTACTATTCAGATTTACACACCAATGACCAAAGACAAAGACAAAGATTGAAGATTTTTACAAAATTATGCAGTCTAAAATTGGCCAAACATTCAATCAAGATGTGTTAATTATCACTGGTGATTGGAATGCAAAAATTGGAAACAAAGAAGAATCACTGGTAGTTGGAAAATTTGGCCTTGGTGACAGAAATAACACTGGAGATGGCATGATAGAATTTTGCAAGACCAACAACTTATTGTTCATTGCAAATATATTTTTTCAACAACACAAATGACAGCTATACACATGGACTATGCCAGATGGAATGAATAAGAATAAGATCAACTACATCTGTGGAAAGAGGCGATGGAGAAGCTCAGTATCTTCAGCAAAAACAAAGCCAGAAGCTGATTGTGGAACAGACCATCAACTTCTCATATGCAATTTCAAGTTGAAGCTGGAGACAATTAAAACAAGTTCACGAGAGCCAAATATGACCTTGATTATATCCCTCCTGAATTTAGAGACCATCTAAAGAATATATTTGATGCTTTGAACACCAACAACTGAAGACCAGAGGAATTGCAAGATGACATCAAGAACATCACCCATGAAGAAAGCAAAAGGTCCTTAAAAAGACAGGAAAGGAAGGAAAAAACAAAATGGGTGTCAGAAGAGATTCTGAAACTAGCCTTTGAATGGAGAGTAGCTAAAGTAAATGGAAGAAATGGCAAGATAAAAGAGCAGAACAGATTTCAAAGAACAACAGGAGAAGACAAAGCCAATTATTATGATGAGATTTGAAAAGAATTGGAGTTAGAAAACCAAAAGGGAAGAACACACTCAGCATTTCTCAAGCTGAAATAACTGAGTTACAAAATTGAAAGATTCTATGGGCAAAATATTGAATGATGCAGGAAAGATCAAAAGAAGATGAAAAGAATACAGAGAGTCACTGTACCCAAAAACAAGTAAAATATTGCTGAAGATAATTTAAAAAAATTTTGCAGCAGTATACTGACAGAGAACTTCCAGAAATGCAAGCTGGATTCAGAAGAGGACCTGGAATAAGGTTGTTGTTGTAAGATGGATCTTGGCTGAAAACAAATACCAGAAAGATGTTTACTTGTGTTTTATTGACTAGGCAAAAGTATTTGGTTATATGAATCATAACAAATTATTGATAACATTGAGAAGAATAGGAATTCCAGAACACTTCATTGTGGTCATGAGGAACCTATACATAGACCAGAAGGCTGTCATTTGAACAGAATAAGGGGATTCTGTGTGTTTTAAAATCAGGAAGGGAGTGAGTTAGGGTTGTATCTTTTCACCATACTTAGTCAATCTCTATGCTGAGCAAATAATCTGAGAAGCTGAACTATATGAAGAAGAACATGGCATCAAGATTGGAGGAAGGCTTATTAACAACTGCAATACACAGACAACACAGCTTTGCTTGCTGAAAATGAGGATGACTTAGAGCACTTACTAATGAAGATTAAAGACTACAGTCTGTGTATGGATTACACCTCAACATAAAGAAAAGAAAAATCCTCACAACTGGACCAATAAGCAGCATTATGATAAATGGAGAAAAGATTGAAATAAAAGATTTCATTTTACTTAGTTCCATAGTCAACACCAATGAAAGTAGCAGTGAAGACATCACATGACGTACTGCACTGGGGAGATCTGCTGCCAAAGACCTCTTTAAAGTACTGAAGACCAAAGACGTCTCTGTGAACACTAAGATATACATAACCCAAGCCATGGTATTTTCCATCACCTCCTATGCCTGTAAAATCTGGACAGCGAATAAAGAATACTGAAGAAGAGTTGATGCTTTGAGTTATGGTACTGGTGAAGAATATTGAAAATATGATGGACTGGTAAAAGAATGAACAATTCTGTCCTGGAAGCATTGCAGCCAGAGTGCTCCTTGGAAGCAAGAATGGCCAGACTTCTTCTTGCCTACATTGGCCATGTTGTCAGAAAGGACCATTCCCTGGAGAAGAATATCATTCTTGGTAAAGTGGAGGGTCAATGAAAAAAAGGAAGGCCCTCAACTAGGTGGATTGACACAGTGGCTGCAATGAAGGGCTCAGGTATAGCAAGGATTGTGAGGCTAGCACAGGACTGGGCAGTATTTTGTTGTGTTGTACCTAGAGTTGCTATGAATTGGAACTGACTCAATGATACCTAACAACAACAACCAGACCTTCTCCTAACCTTTCTTCCTTCTGAGCCTGTCCTAGACATAATCATGTGTTTTGGCCTTTATTAATCTCCCCTTGGGGTCCCTGGGTGTGCAAATGGTTAATGTCTTGGCTGCTAACCAAAAGTTTGGTTGTTTGAGTCTCAGAAGAAGAATCTCAGAAGAAAGGACTAGGGATTTCTTTGCCATTGGAAAGCCTATGGAACACAATTCTCCTCTGATGCACATCAGTTGCCATGAACCAATATTGACTCCAAGGCAACTGGTTTTCAACCTCCCTTTTGTCTCCTTTGTTTTTTCCTACATGCTCTCTACTTTCACATTGATTCTTGCCATTATTCCCTGATGGGCCTTCATTGCATTTCATGAGATAACAGTTTTCTATCCCAGTCCCTTCTCAAAATCAGACACTCATCTCCTAAAGCCTATTCTTTCTGATACATGAATACAGGTGAGGGCAAAAATTCAAGTTCTCCTAATACATGAATTATGCTAATGTTTACCTATCTAACATGACCAGAAATATTAGCTCAATAAAGGTTTTAAAAGCACATGCTTTTCAAACTTTCTGAGTGATATTATTGGGGTACTTGAAAACTTCTTGCCTCATGGCTTTGGTTAGGTAATCTTGGAAATTAACAACAAATTACAATGGTTATGACTGCTGTTTTGCTAAAACATGGAGCAAACATGATTGCTTGTTCAAAGTGGGGAAACGATTTTTACTAAACCTGCCAACAATGCTAACTATCTTCATTCACTTTGTGGGGCTTATCAAGCCTTTTTCTCTTGTGAAAATTTTTAGTACAGAGGTAAAGGGGTGGTTAGTGTTAGAATTGGTAAAAAGGATGGAAGGAGGAGGTATATCTGACTTTTCCCCTCATAGGAATCAGCCTTGGGATGTTGATCTCGATTCTCCTTCCCTCTTGCGAAGTTAGAAGGGGTCAGATACTTTTTACCATGTCATTTTTTGCAGAACCAGGCAAAAATGTGTTATTTTATTTCAAATTAGATCATTCTATAAATTCAATACTACAATGAGCAGACTTTCCAAGTTTACAAGAGAATATTTAGCGTAGGAGACTAATATCCACCTAATAATCTGATTTTCAAAGTTTTTTTCAAGCAGAAAATCTTAGAAATGTAAAACTACCATGTTTTAGCAACCTCTTTAAGTGTTGCATCACCTGTAAAATGCAGGCAATGTATCATATTTCACAGAATTGTTCTGAGAAAATTACATAGCCTGGTGCTTGGAATAGATGTGTTCCTCAATGTATATTGGTTCTGTTCTCTTTTTTCCCCTTAACATAACCCACACATACTCTCTGTCTGTCTCTCTCTCTCACACACATACAAATAGAAAAGTGTATCTATCTACCTGCATTTACTTGAATATGTTTATTTCTTGTATATTTAGTGCTACTTCTTTTATCATTTGCATTTTTAATTTATAACAATGATAATTATGCTATGATTTCTTTCTACTTTATGACAAAACATATCTGCTTCTGTTGATGTTTTCTATATATTATCACTACTAAACAAGGTCTTCAACATTTTAATTTATCTTGAAAAAGTGTGTTTTTATTTACAGAACCAGAATACCACAAGTGTGGATAGGTATGGATATGTGCCTATGTGAGAGCAAAGACCATTTCTCACATAACCTCAACAAAGGACATTTGTATATCTTCAAGGCTCTTAGAACAGTGTTAAGACCCATGAGGGCAGAAGAGGGTGGAATAGCCAGACAAGCTACACAGACCCTCTTCTGTGAAAAGAAGAAAAGAAAAGAAAAGAGAAACCAATTGACACAGATACAGAAGAAAATACTAGAGCCCTGAGCTTTGAAAGGAAGGATATAGAAGTAGATTCAACACCAACTTACAGAAGAACCTAAATGAAAACAGTGAGTAAGAGACAAACGGAGGTGCGGATTGTCAGCTAATGTGACAGCACAGAGAGCCTGAGTATTTCCAAATGGGGTTAGGACCTGAGAATCAGCCCTGCTCCCCGAGGGCTGAATGGACAACTGCACTGGTGGCTGATGACTAAAAAAGAAAACAGCAAAGAAGGAGATAAAGTGAGCTGTGAACTTCTGGTTGCCTGGAGGGTAAAACCATTTTGAATGTTTACAAGTGGTGACCGTTTTAGATATTTAAAGTGACAGCATTCTCCTTCAGATTCCAGGGACCTAAGAATAGGCTCCACTTGGACATACAGGAGGCTGATGACCAGAAAGGAGACAGGTGAGTGCATAAGTGCTGCCAACTAGTGGATAGAGGAGCACAGTACCCTGCTTAGTCAGATATATTAAAAAATAATAATAATAAAAACCAAAGAAAATTAAAAACTTGGGTGAATCACTCCAACATACAACCACAAATTAAATATGATGTTGTTGTTAGGTGCCATTGAGTCGTGTCCAACTCATAGTGACCTTATGCACAGCAGAACGAAACACTGTCAGTCCTGCACCAGCTCCATGATCCCTGCTATACTTGAGCTCATTGTCACAGCCTCTGTGTCAATCCATCTCGTTCAGAGCCTTCCCCTCTTTTGTCGACCCTCCACCTTACCAAGCATGACATCCTTCTCTAGGAAATGGTCCCTTCTGACAATATGACCAAAATAGGTGAGACAAAGTCTGGCCATTCTCCCCTCCAAGGAGCATTCTGGCTGCACTTCCTCCAGGACAGATCTGTTAGTTCTTTTAGCAGTCCGTGGTACTTTCAGCATTCTTCTCCAACACCACAACTCAAAAGCATCTATTCTTCTTCAGTCTTCTTTATTCATTGTACAGCTCTCACATGCATGGGAGGTGATTGAAAATATCATGGCTGTGTCAGGCACACCTTAGTCCTCAAGGAGACATTCTTACTCCTCAGCACTTGAAAGAGGTTCCTTGTACCCAACTTGCCCAGTGCTATACATTGTCTAATGTCCTGATTGTTGCTTCCATTGGCATCGATTGTAGAATCAAGCAATGTGAAGTCTTTGACAACTTCAATCTTTTCTCCACTTATTGTGATGCTGTTTATAGGTCCAGTTGTGAGGATTT